>NW_004524630.1:4156512-4165072 GCF_000260255.1 Octodon degus
TGACCACTATGCCATCATCAAGTTCCCCCTGACCACAGAGTCCGCCATGAAGAAGATTGAGGACAACAACACACTCGTGTTCATTGTGGATGTCAAAGCCAATAAGCACCAAATCAAACAGGCTGTAAAGAAGCTTTATGACATCGATGTTGCCAAGGTCAATACCCTAATCAGATTGGGATCATCTAAACTGAGTCCAGCTGGCTAATTCTAAATATATACTTTTTTCTCAGTTAAAAAAAAAAAAAAGGAAGAAAGTCTGCTAAACAATGCACTGAGACTCAGGATGCTGCTGAGGTTCGATCCCCAGATCCTCAGGCCTTACCAGACCTGCCCTTAAGGCATGCTGAGCCAGACCAAAAAAAAAAAAAAAACTCCTTCTGAACTTTTGGGGCTGGGGAGATGGCTCAGCGGAATAAGCACTTCCCTGGCAAACACAAGAGCCTGAGTTCTATCCCTGGTTCCATTAAAAAAAAAAAAGAAAGAAAAAAAATTGGAGAAAGGGGCAGAGAGACTCCATTTTCTTTCCTTTCCTCTTCACTGATTTATTGGGATTTAGGGAATTTTCCTTTGTCCTCTTTTGTTGGTTTGTCATTTTCTTCTTTCTTCCCTCTCCTTTCTCTTTTCCATTTAATATTTTCCTATTTTTATTTCCTCTATTATTTCCTGTTGCCATGTCTGACCCTATAAAGACCCGCACTCCCTAACAGAATCCTGCCTCCCTTCTCATCTTGTCTAGTTTAAGCTTTCAAGGTCTTCTTCATGCACTCGTCCATTCCCACCTCGCCACGTCTCTTCTTTTCTCAGTACGTGTTTACAGTACATGATGCTTACAGTCTTCGTGTGGAGCTGATACACGTACATAGCACATTTAAGTTCCTTTTTCACCCCCTGTTCTATCCTTCCCTCCCTTCCATATCTCCTGATCTCTTCCCCATTTGAGAAAGATCTATTGGCCTACATTCTATTATCTATCTCTTTATTTTGTTCATTATTAATATTTCATGTTTCCCATATAAGAGAAACCATGCAGTATTTAAGTTTGTGTGTCTGATTTGCTTTACTTAATGTTATTTATAGTCTCCTGGTATATCCATTTTCCTACAAATCACTTAAGTTTATCTTTATCCCACATTTTTAATAATGCAAGCACTAAGACTTAATAGTTAGACACATGTAATTGCTGTGACTTCTCTACTATTATTGGAGGCACAGCTGTCGCATGTGCTACATGTGAGTACCGTGTTTGTCTCAGTGTTTGCACTATAAGTGCGGACTTCTTTCCTATGGATAAGGGTAGCGTGTTACAGGTGCTTACTGTACATCAGTATCCACTTTGTCTCCCACAATACTACCGCTGTTGATCTGCCTGCTATTACCAGGACTGCATAACCTTTGTTATTAATAGGCTTTCTCTCTGTGCCAACACCCAGAGTACCTTTGTGACATTAACAGTACCACAGCATTTCCCTAGAAAGGGGTGGGGAGCCAAGTGCCCTCATCTGCCATGAGCAAATTAACAGAAGAGGTCAGCTCAGGCAGAAACAAAGGAACAATGCTAGCCAGACCTGAAGCGCATCACTGAAAAGCAAATAAGACATCTCCACATAGCAGCAAAGTCTTCCCGCCTTAGTGCCCACAAACCTCTGCACAGAAGAATAACAAAGGCAAACAACAAAACAAAAACAAGAGACGACAATGAAATACCTTCCAAAACTGCCAGCTCCCCTAAGCTGACCCAGGAGTCAGAAAGGGGGAGAACAGCAAAAGCCACACGACAAGTTATTGAAAAGAATAACATTAAAAACAAATCAATGGAATACCCTTCTCTGACAAAACTAAACAAAAAAAGGGTGTATAAATGAACGACCATTTTCTATCTGTATATTCAAAATAGGAGAGATATACAGCTGTATTCTCTTAATTCAATGAATAGAGACATTTATTCTAATAGTGTTTGTGGACAGGATATCATGTCTGCATTTTGTACAATGAATAACCAAGACAACAATATGCAATGTATTAATTATTGAAACTGTGCTAGTAATCGGTTTTAAAATTGTCTCATTGCTATTGTTTCTCAATAAAATTATTAAAAAAAAAGAAAGAAAAAAACAAATCAAGAGGGTGCTGGGCAAGCTCACAGAAGATACAGCTAAAGGGATAATGGAAATAATAAACAAAAGGATCAGAGAGCCTATAAGACACTAATAAAAAGCTCGCTAAGCTAAACAAAATAACACAAAACATGAATGATTAGTTTAGCAAAGAATTAGTATCCATGAATTCAAGCAGAAATCTACGAGGTAAAAACATACATCCAGGCCAGCAGGACCACAGAGAGCAGGCCAGGACCCAGCGCGGGCGCACAAGCAGGCCCAGGCAGCGTGAAGCCGCAGTAAGGAGCCCGCAGCTGGGCAGCTAGGAGTGCCAGCATTGCGCTCTGCACACACACCCGCAGAACACATCCTCCTCTGGGGGCTGCCATTCTCCATCAGAGAGTTCCGCCCTCAGAAGGCCGGTCCCAGCCCCTACAGCCCCAGGCCAAGATCAGCCCCAGGCCAGCACACATCCCAGGGCAAAACTGGCCAGGGACACAGCACTTTTCTGGGATCTGATTTGGATACCACCACAGAGCTGTGAACATCAGAGGAATTTTACTACTTTTATTTTTCCTTATTTGTCTGCATTGTTAGCCTTTTTCTGTCTAGTTGGGTGTTTTGGTTTGGTTTGGTTTTTGTAGATACTCAGTGATTTTCAGCACCATTTGTTAAAAAGACTTTCCTCCAGGGAAAGCTTTTGACCCCTTGTCAAAGATCAGGTTGACAAGTGAGTGGGTCTGTCATTGCTTCTGCACCGTCTACTCTGTTCTACTGACCCATATTTCTGTTTTACCTGCCAAGACCAGGCTATGCTTACCACTGTGCCTTTGCAGCATAAATTGGCGTCTGGCACTGTGAAGCTTCCTGCCTTGTTTTTCTTGGGAGGGTTGGTTTTGCTATTCTAGGTCTTCTCCAGTTCCCTGTGAATTTCACGGATGTTTTCTCTATTTCTATAGCAATGCTGCTGGTACTCTGACAGGGACTGTGTCCAATGTGCACATCAGTTTTAGAAGTATGGCCATTTGGACTACAGTTCTGTCTGTCCAGCAATGAGAATATCTTTCCATTTTCTAATGTTCTCTTTAATCTCCACTTTCAGAATACTGCAGTTTCCATTGTAAAGATCATCATTTCCCTAGTGAGGTTATTTCCCAAGTATTTAATTTTTCTTTATACTTCTGTGAAAGTTACTGTTTCCTTAATTTCTAATTGAGTTTATTATTGTTGTACGCACACATTATTAATTTTTCTGTGTTGTCTCTGTATCTTGCAATGCTACTGAATTTGGCTATTAGTTTTAGGAGTTTTCGGTGGAATTTATTTGTGTCATTTATGTCAATGACCAATATCAGATTAAATGGGAAGAAGCTGAAAACTTTCCCTCCAAAATCAGGAGCAAGACAGGTACCTATAACATCCCCACTACTGTTCAAAATACTACCTGAAACACAGGCCTAAGCAATCAGGCAAAAGAAAGAAATAAAACAGATGTATATAAGAAAAGAAAAGGCCGAATTATCATGTGAAGATGACAAGATCCTCTACACAGTGCTGAAAAGAACTGAGTATCCACATGCAGAAGATTAAACCTAGACTCATATTTCTCAACACGTACCAAATTAAAATCAAAATTGACCAAAAATCCAAATAGTAAAACAAAACCAACCTGCTAAAAGATAAAATAGGTAGAAGTCTTAAAACACAGGCATAGGCAAAGACCTTTGAAAAGAATCTCAGTATCACAAGAAATAATACAAAGCATCAACACATTTAGAAATTTCTGCACACTGGGCTGTGGGAGAAGAGGACGGTCTCCACAGGAGTTAAAGTTCCTTACAATTTTCACTTGTTGGAAGAACTTGAAGGATCAAAAGGAGCAGGCAATGCTACAGTTAGCTAGGGCCTTGAAGATGATGGAGACACAACACACACGGGATGGACAGGCATGATTACTGGGCCACCAAGGACAAACTGCAAAACAGAGTACATAGCCTGAAAGTAGACTGTGAACCTAAGTACCCAGAAGCTCCTGCATCCGTTAGATTTGTAACAAGAGTTAATATGAATGGAATAAATGATTCCAGTGGAATGGTGGATGCATGCAGCACACCCATGTTAGCAAAATGGCAATAGTCATATAGCATTAAAATTGTACTTCAAGGGCTGGCCAAATAGCTCAGTGGATTAAAGTGCCTACAAGCAGGCGCAGGGGCTGGGTTTTGATCCCTGGTCTGCTGTGCTGGCCCCGTCCCCGGGGCTTGCTGAGACAGTAATTGAGACTGGGCATGGTGGCACCCACCTATAAGCCCAGCTCTTGGGAGGCTGTAAGCAGGTAGGTCACAATGAGTCTGATCTAGTAGTGAGGCCCTGATCACCCTATGGGCCCTTCCCTAAAATACAAAAAAAAAAAAAAAAAGTTGTACTTTAAGAGCTAAGACAGGGCTGGAGAATGGCTCAGTGGTCTAAAGCACCTACTTGGAACAAGCTTGGCAAAGCACAGGGACCGCGGTTCGATCCCCCAGCACCACATGCCAGCCAGCCCCGCCCCCTGGTGGGCTGAGCTGGCCACACACATACACACACTAAATAAAAATGTAATAAATAAATAATTTAAAAAAAAAAAAAGAGCTAAGACATCTAATGATGTCCAAAGAAAATATGAAGCTTCCACAACCACCAGAAGGACAAAAATACAATAATTAGTTTCAGTGGATCTTAAACTTGTCCTAAATCAACAACCTTCTATTCATATTAATGTCTCCATTAAATATTACAGTGTAAAATACTCACACATTAAGTAAAAGAATTCCAGCTGATAAATATGACCTGGACATTTGTCAAAATATATTTAATAAACGATCACCCATTATGTTTTCAGGTAACAGGAAAAATGCAGCACAATTGTTCTTTCACTTGTTGAGGCACTGTCATTTAAACGTGATCCTGGAGTACTCCACATAGGTTCAGGTTTACAAGACGAACGCACGGGAAGAATTGTCAGATGTCAGTGGAAGCGAGCGTTTCTGAAAAGTAAAATCTCAAGAAGGAAAAACAAATGGCATGCTTATCCATCTCACTTAGTGAAAGCTGCAGCTTGAAGTTGTTCAGAGTAGCAGGTACAATGAATATAGTCACAAACTGTGTTAATCTCTGAAGCAGTGTGGGTGCTGACTACTAGTAGTATCAAAATATGTTCAGGAGTGTTTTGATACCTGCATTTGTAGTGAAAAAGTTGGGGGGGTGGATGAATTTCTGTCAGAAGTTGTTCCTGTGTGTTACCTGTAACAGACATGGTAAATATTTGTTTACAGTCTTTGTTAAATCAACCATGCATTTAAGTTTAGGTGAAATCAACAAAAGGAAATAGGTGTATGTGTATGTGATTTTGAGATTAGTCTTAAAATTTAAATAAAGTGTAGAACATGAAAAATAAAAATTTCTGTACAGCAAAGGAAACAGCCAACAGAGTGAAGACACAACTTAAAGAGAAGGAAAAAAATTGGCCAGCTACTCCTCAGACAGAATATACAAAGAACTCAAAAAAAGTAGAATACCTAAATTAAAAGGCCCAATCAAAAAATGAGTAACAAATGAACAGACACTTCTATGAAGTATAAATGCCCGCTGTATGCATGAAAAATGCTCAGCATCACTGGACAGTCCAGAAATACATATTAAGGCCACTCAAAGATTCCACTGCACTCCAGAATGAAAGACTGTCATTGAGAAACTATAGCACGACACGTGCTGGCAAGGCTGCAGGGAAAAAGAGACTGTGGCTCACTGTCAAGAACGTAAACTAGCACAACCACGATGGAAGTGAATATGGTGACTCCTCAGCACACTAATGGTAGAAATACTATTCGACCCCACTATTGACCTTCTCGGTGTCTTCCCAAAAGTGTTAGGGACATCATTTCGTAGGGATACATGCACAACCATGTTCATAGCAGCACAATTCACCATAGCCAAATCTTGGACATGGCCCACATGTCCATCCACAGACACATGAATGCATAAAGAACCTGTATTTACACACAGTGGAGTACTACTGTACCATAAAGAAGGACAAGCTGAGTCATTTTTAGGGAAATGCATGTACCTTGATTCAGCAGTACAAGTGGAGGACACATAAGCTTATGTAGCACATGGCTTCTCTTATATAAGAATCCCAAAATACAAATAACGAACAATACTATGAATAACTACTACAAAGAAAACAATATGCAATGTATTAATTATTGTAACTATACTACTAACCTATCCTACTAATTCTTTCTCAATAAAATTAATATAAAAAACAAGGAACAAAATAAAAGAGAGACAATAGGAAGCAGAGGGATAGATCCTTAGCATTTGGGACTGGAACCAAGAGCTGGGGGAGGAGACTTTTTCTTCTGAGATTTTTAAAGAAAAAAGGAATTGTGATGTGCTGCATACACCCACCAACTTGCTACCAGGAATGTGGTAACTGTGTGTGCACACATACAAGAAGAAGAGCAGAAGGGTACAAGAGACGGAGGGAGGGCGAGGAGGAGATGAGAAGGGGATGGAAAAGAATGGCATCATGGTCATGTGCCTGCTCCCCAATGAATGTCAGCATTGCACACTATAAGCATGTATTTTAAAAAGGATGGTATACCATAACCAGCTGTATTATCCCTGGGATGGATATTTGTTTAAAATAAAAATAATATGATATACTACAAAAATAGAATTGAAGGAGACAAAACACAAATCCATGTCAACTGATGTAAAAACAATGCATTTGATATAATCCAACACCTCATGATAAAAACACTTTAAAAAGTAGAAATAAAAGGGATTTCCTAAGCAAGGTAAGTGGTATAAACAAAAAATACATACTCAACATTAAAAACTGAAAGCTTTCCCACAATCCCAGAAGCAAGGACACCAGTTTCCACCATTCAGTACTGTTAGGGTTTACCTCTAGTTGTCCCCCTAAAGCCTCATGCAGTCATTGGGGCAGCTTCTAGAGTTTGTGATTAATTTATGATCCAATGCTGGGCTTATGGGTGTGACAGCTATACCTGCCTGGGAGGGGTAATCTGCACACAATACAAGGGAGGAAAAGAGCCTTGCTTCTCTCCCACTTCTTTTTCGTATTGACTTTGTTGTCTTCTGCTGCCTAGAACTGCTGCCCTCTGCCATGAGCCACTCTGCATTGGAGCCAACCAAGTATGGACTGAAACCTCCACTAACTGTGAGCTGAATAAACCTTTCCTTCCTTGATCCTGGGGGTCAAGTATTTTATCCCAGCCATGAGACAAAAGTAACTGAGACAAACACTGTATAAACTTTCTACATAGGACAATGCATTAAAAAGAACAAAATAAAAGCATTCAAATTAAAAAGGCAGAAAATACTTCAGATATTACTAGAAAATGGCGGGAAAGGAAATGGAAAGTGACTGTTTAAGCTTCTTTTGGAGTGGCTAGCACATTCTGAAAGTAATAGTTAAACAGTATTATGAATATACTATAAGCCTCTGAATTGCATAGTACTTTAAAAGTGTGAAAATGATAACCTTTACTTTGTGTTTTATCACAAGAAAAAATCTATAAAAAGTATAAGCTAAAGGAAAAGGAGAATTAAAAACCAAAAGTTTGCCTAACAACACTTACAAGAAAATAATCATAGAGTCCTAGCCCAGGTCCAGTGAGTGTGTGAGAGACCTTCCTGCTACCCTGCGCCGGCGGGACCTACTACTGGTCCCAGCCCAGGCACAGGGTGGGTGAGACCCTCTTCCAATGCCTTGGGATGCTCCCCACCACTCCACAGCACCTCCCCCACCCAACCTGCCAAGTAGGAATTTCTGCTGCGTTCTGGGAATCCCCAGACTAAGTCCTAACCTAGGTCCAGTGAGTGTGTGGGAAAGCTTCTGCCTACCCTGCATCGGCAGGACCTATTACCGGTCCCAGCCCAGGCGCAGCGTGAGTGAGACCCTCTTCCAGCCCCTTGGGACGCCCCCAACCACTCCACAGCACCTGCCCTACCCCGCCCATCCAGTAGGAATTTCTGCCACGTTCCAGGAACCCTCAGACCGAGTCCTAGCCCAGGCCCGGTGAGTGTGTGGGAGAGCTGCCTCTCCACACTACTCCACCTTGTCCCCTCCAGGCTCAGCTCAGGCTGGGGTGTAACCCTGCAGCTGCAATCCCTGCAGACAGTGTAGTGTATAGAACCAACGAGCTAGTCCAGGAGCTGAAAATCTTGGAGAGGGGCACAACAAGTTAACCCTCAAGGGCAGCAGCAGGAAGGAGCTGAGCACAGCAGCCAGACCCAAGCCAGGCACATCTGGATAAATCCAAACTTTGTAGATCTGCACCTGAACTTCAGTACGTGTAGAGAGCCCATGCCGCGAATCGCGGCTTCAGAACCAAAACTCCTAGGGACCATTGGGTGAGGCCTGCTGCAGCCCTTGAAGCCTGCGCTAGATT
>NW_004524630.1:4166487-4191592 GCF_000260255.1 Octodon degus
TGAGTCTGATCTACATAGTGAGATCCTATAGACCCTGTACCACATACATTAAAAAAATTTTGAACTATGATCAAAATTGAAATGAATTACTAAATGCACTGAAGCCAACACACCTCCACCACCAAGACACATCTAGTCATGCCAGAGCTTAAGCAAGAGAAGCCCAGATGACAAAAACTGAAACATGATAAAAATACTCATAAAAAATGAAGCTATGGAACTAGCTTTGAAATGGAAATGGTTCCCTATGTGGGAAGGAAATCGGAATGAGTTCTTAAAAGTATACACTTCATATTATAAAACTCAAAACTGTTTTCCCTATAAGTCACCCATGCATAATTTTAATTGAAAGCATACACAAAACATTAAACAGTAAAACAGTACTGTAAACAGTAACAACAAAAGCAAGCCTGACTACTTTTTTTTTGTACAGTCATTATTAAAGTTATTTCTCACACACAAAACGTAATGGCAAAGTCTTCATTATTTACTTTTACTGATGCTGAACATCAAGAAAAGTGTTTCCTGACTCATAAAAACTATGGAAAGGATAGCTCTCACTAACTAGCAGAAATGATAGTTTCAAGTGGGTCAACCTCTCCTGTGACATCTGTGGAACAAGTCCAAAGGCTGCTGCAAACCACACACCAAAGGATATAAATATCCTTTTCTTATTATGGATTTATTCTGTCCACGCAGCTCAAAACAATCCTTTAATGCATCCAGTCATTCAACAGATATTATTAAACATCTGTATTCAGCTAAATGTTTGACCTATTTCTCACTGATTGCTAGTTTTTCTGACAGTTTAACAGCATGGAACAAGTCTCCTCTGCTTCCCATTTACTATCTGTTTCTTTCCAGATCCTAATCTCAGCTGCCCAGAAACAGACAGCTGTAACAACTTGGTAACAAGTAATAACAGCAACTACCAACTACTTGTTACTGCATGATGACAACTTCTTTGCTCTCCTTGCTTATAATTTTATTTGCCTTTTTTTATTTTATTTCATATTTTTCTCATATTTTTAGTACCGGGTCTACTGGGTCTCACTACACAGATTAGACTGGTAGTGATCCTCCTGTTTTCGGCCTCGCAAGCACTGAGATTAAGGAGTGTGCCACCATGCCCAGTGTTAGTCACTGTCTCAGTGCACCCCTGAGGTGGAGCCAGCAAATAAGGGGATCAAGCCCCTTATTTGCCCTTTGACATCACCTATGAACTTAACTTACCTGCAACACCAGAAGGCCATCCATAGAAAAATAGCACATACAAAACATCTAGTGCTTGTCTTCCCATATGGTAGATTTGTTTACAATGAGTAGAAACTGCCACAAATTTCTTCTGATTGCTTTCTCTAGAGCATACAGTATTATAATACATACAGCCCAACTTGATAAACCATACTCACTAAAATGTACCTACTAGCTGCATCACTTCTACTAACAGGACTCAGTTTTATTACTTACGGTGAAGATGTCTTCTTGGCCATCCTGAAATCGAGCCCCATCCGCTCCATACAGATATATCGGGGCAGAACTCCTATGCTGTCCGTATAATACAATATAAATCTGTGAGCTGGTCCCTGCATTTGGCAAGTCACCAGTGATTATGTGAACTTTCCAGTTACCACCTACAGAAGCACAAATGACAAGCATTATGGAAATTTACAGAAAGGAAAGACTCAAAACAACATGTCATCATAAAACTAGCAAAAGTCAAATAGACAGAGGTCAACTTCCAGGAAAAGTACCATTAAGAAGATTGAAGATGTGGTATTCAAACTCCTCAGAAAACTAGATCTGCAAGAAAGCTCAGCGGACTAAGTGCCTGCTTAGGCAAGAGCAGGGACCAGGTTTCCATCCCAGAGCCACATGCTGTGCTGGCCCCACCTCTGGGCACACTGAGTCAGCCACTAAGACCAGGCATGGTGGCACATGCCCATAGTCCCAGCGCTTATGGGAGGATCACTACAAGGCCGATCTGTGTAGTGAGACACTGTAGACCCTGCACTAAATTCATTTTTAAAAACATGTTAAATTAACATATGAACATAAAATTTTATTTTATACACAGAAAAATCATATATTATTTGTCCCAAACATAATAAAAAGCTCTATTAGGTTATCAAGGCTTCTTGGCAGACAATCCTTTATCAAATAAAAACATAATTTTTTTTAAAACGAGTAGAAAATTAGTCTTTACTAACAGAAGGACTTAAATTGCAATTATAAGCTCAGAGATGGGAAAATTTGAGCTGTTCTCTATATAATACCCAGCACCTTGGTGCTCACTTAAATAAAATGAAATGAAGCCCTTCTGGTCCTGCTGTTTTAGAAATGCAGCGAGAGAAGTCAGGGGAAAATCGATACCTGCTAAACATGCAAGCACCAAATCAATAGGAAAAGGAATTACATTTCCCACCAACTGAGATGGAAAAGGACAAAAAGTGTATGAATAGAAAGAAAAATATAGGGGCCAGCAAGGTAGCTTAGTAGCCTACTTAGGCAAGCTTAGACAAGCGCAAGTACTAGGGTTCGATCCCCTGCACTACATGCCATGCCAGCACCGTCCCCAGGGCAGGCTGAGCCTGCCATGGAGTCTGGGTGTGATGGCACACACCGGTAATCCCAGCGCTGGGAAGGCTGAAAACAGGAGGATCACTAGAGTCTGAGCTGTGCAGTAAGACCCTGTAACAATCAAATACATTTTTTAAAAAAGAAATTAAAATAATGAAATATTATGTCTGTTTACAGGTTTCTGTAACTCTCTAAATTGCCAATTCATTAGTGCCTTATCCTTGTAAAGGAATCCTATAAATACAATAACACACTATAAAAACTGGAGCAGAACCTGAAGATGCTGATGTCTGGGGCAAGCAGGGGGAAAACTAAGATGATGTCTTCGGACTCCATGATACTGTTGCCATGAGGTCAGCATGGTAAAAGGTACGACCAAATCCTAGTTCCTAAAGTCTGTAAAGTGACTTTACTTGGAAATAGGGTCATTGCAAATGAAACTAAAATATAAATTAAGGTCGCAATGAAGTAGGATAGGCCAGCCCTTCATCCAGGATACACTTAATGTTAAGATTTTGATAAAGCTAGGCCAAGTCACCAAAAAAAAATTAAGAAAATGAATAGGAATAATTAAAAGAACAACAACAAAGACAGAAATGTACATTATTTATCTATTAATAAAACAAAAGCGATATAAAACATATGCCATCATCTTTGCCAAGATAGAAGTTAAGAAGTGAACATCATGAAACTCTGCAGGGTAAGTAACCGGTTACTTACTCAGGGTAGGTAACTGAGTGAGGAGAAAAACAGATGAAATCTAAAAGCCTTAATGCTCATGCCCTGTTAGTCCCCAAGCTGAATGGCAGTACAATGTTTAACCAAAAGAGGTTAATGGACGAGTGAAAATGGAATGCAGGTAGAGGACACAGAGGTTAACAGAAGACTGACTGATGACCACAGCACACACAAAATGAAAAATCTGAATAACCTTTTATCTTCTAAAAATAATAATCAAATAGAATTATAGCCTTTACAATATGAATTATCCTTTGGCATACTTATTGTATGAGACCCGAAAAAGATATTATTTGAAAATTACAGAATAACCCTTATGAACATAAAAATAGTCTCAGAAAATGTTACAAAAGTTAGTCAAAAACCCTTCAAGTTTATCCTAGAAATAGAAAAGTCAAATGCAGCCGTCAAGCGCATCCCAGGAATCCAAGGTATTTTAGCACCCAGAATCCATTGGTATGATTCACTGCACTGACAGAGGAAAGAGGAACATGATGGCCACGGTCTACCTGGCAACTGTGTCCGTGGACGACTAGGTGGGTCACACTAGGCTGATGCCGACACGAATCTCCTAAAGGAAGAGAGAACCACACTGAATCTCTATAATGGGAGCTGTCTTCTGGAACGGTGACAGGACAGAGCCTGCAGTGTGCACACTGGTGTCTACTAAATAAGCAAGCAGAGAAAGGGCTCAATAAAATAAGGAGCTACTGCGCTAGGGCAAGAGCTCCACAGCATATGTGCCTGCCTGGCAAATGCAAGGTCCTGAGTTCGATCTCTGGTACTGCATGCTGAACCCAGTGTGATGGTGCCCACCTGTAATCCCAGAGCTGGGGTGGATTTGACAAGAGGATCATTAGGAGTTCAAGCTGTATAGAGAGACCCTATGTCATATTAATAAATAAAGCACATTCAACTGGTTTGACTCGTTTTTATACAGTTTTTACTAAAAATTCAGACTAATTTCCCCACATTTAAGTGAGTTGAAAACAAACTCCAATGTCACTGCAAGGATATCAGCTTGTTCTTTTGGCTTATTTATGCCCCACTCTTGAGAATAGACTATAATTATATATATATATATAATGCCACGGTCATGGTGTCTTCTTAACCATTTATCAGTCCAATTATTTAAATACATGATAATCAAAAATGGCATATTTTTATTAATTCCTATAACAGGAAATATGAAAATGACAGTGTTACCACATACATTCAACACAAGAATCAACTGGTTGAAGAGACCGGCCTGGGGAACACTCAGCACAGCACGTACACAAATGTACTGCCCTCCTAAGGGTTTGCTTGGGGCAAACCCTCATATGGTACGCTGGATCTCAGGGATGCTCCTGAGGAAGAGGCCATCAGTGCCAGCCCTTCCCCACTGAGGAGCCACAGCACTCAGGTGTGGACGCCTGCACTGTCTTTCATGAGATGTGTCTTCATCGTGGAAGACAGCCCACATCCCAGGTATGCGTCAGGGCCACTCTGTGTGGCTCTTGTTTAACCCGTGTTCCATTTGTTCTTGGGAAGAGAACCACCAAGACAGCCCTGCCTGGAAAGACTAACGGAGTTTAGGTTCAGTGTGCACCAGGTGACAGGACTGCAAAAGTGAAACCAAACTGCATGACAGAGAAGAAATGTATGACTCAAGAATTCCCTGAGAGAAACAGAAAAGGCTATGCTTCCCTGGATCCAGAGAGAAGGGGCATTTCTAGAAAAAAAAAAAAAAAAAACTAACTGTCCAAAGTCGCTAGACAGGAAAAAAAAAAGTGTTTATGCTGGAATCAGAGGACATTTCCAGCTGATGACGTCACAGGCCTCTGCCTCTCAGCCTGAGGGAAGCCATGTTAACTGCCAATACAAGGGAAACCCCATTAGACTTTTGACAGATGCTCATGCAGATTTGTCACTAGTTACTCAGCTGGTGGCCCCACTTGCAAACTGGAGAGTACGCAATCTGGCAATTCATGTGCCCCAGTAATAACAACGTTGGCCAGTTTGAGACAATACCCAGTGCCCATGGAAGATTAAAAAGTGATTACACCCCACATTTAAGAGATCTCTGCTAAATGACCTAAAAAACATTCTAACTGGTCTTTTTATAATTATAAACTTCAAGCTGGCCAAATAGCTCAGCAGATTAAAGTGCCTGCAAGCAGGCGCAGGGGCTGGGGTTCAATCCCCAGGCCTGCTGTGCCGACCCCGCCCCCAAGGCATACTGGGCATGGTGGCACGCGCCTGTAATCCCAGCTCTTGGGAGGATGTAAACAGGCGGATCACTACAAATCTGATCTAGTAGTGAGACCCTGAACACCCTGTAGACCCTTCCCTAAAAATACAAAAAAAAAAAAAAAATTACAAAATTCAAAAGTTGTTACATTCCTGATCCTTCTGCTAATGTCTCAACAGCTGTTCAAAATATTAGATATCAAATAAGTGGTATGTAAGATGCTAAGGTCCCCTGCACCCTATCTTTTTTCATCTTTATAGGAAGTCATTCCTGTCCTCTTGGTGAAAATCTTTTAACTATATTCATAATTATGCTATTGATATTTGGGCCATATGTGTTAATTGTTTCTTTGGCTTTGTCTCCTCCAGACTCACAGCTATACAACTACCCAGTATGAAAATGCCGTTGTCTACTGAGGGCATTTAGAGAGAACCTCTGGCGAGTATCTCTGACTGCTGGTCAACAATCATGACCCCTTTCAGCCTGAGGAAGCCAGAGCAGTCATCGCCCATTGTTCTCTCATGGCAGTTCAGGTGACTTCTTCAGAGGGGGGAATGTTGCAGGCAGCTAAATTAAATAGAAATCTTACAGGCAGTCAGACATGGTCAGGCCCTCAAGGAGACAATATGGAAGAAATGGTAACCTTGCATCTTCGGAAAAGACAAGACATGGCCAGACCTCAAGGCAAAAGAATAAACAAATGCAACCTCATATTTCCTTAGGGATGGGCATTAGAGATTGATATTCTAAATAGGTATCAATCATCTTCAAAGAGCCAAAGGAATCACTATCCAGCCTCCAACAGGAAGAGACCCTGTCCTGTAGTATTCATGCCTGCTTGTTATATGACTTGCTTCCTCATTTGGTCCTGGATTTAATCAACTAACCTGAGCAATGGTGCTTGTAATCTCATTGGTTGACCATAGTTTTGGCCCACCTCATGCCCACGTAAGCAAGCTCCCATGTTCTCCAACTCAGATCTACCTCACCACATGGTATTACTCTATAAACATTCCTGGAAGAGCAGCTTCCCGGGACAACCCGCTTGAGTTCCCCTTTTGTCCCTCTCTTGGACAGTAACTTTCTTTCCCCCAATATATATATATATATTCTGCTAAAAAAAAAAAAAAAAAAAAAAAAAAAAAAAAAAAAAAAAAAAAAAAGAATTCCCTGAGAAGTACAGCCTCCAACAGGAGGATCAAAGAATTCCAGAGGAAGGAAGGAAGGAAGGAAGGAAGGAAGGAAGGAAGGAAGGAAGGAAGGAAGGAAGGAAGGAAGGAAGGAAAGAGCGAGCCATGGGGCAGGAGGCTGAGCCTGCACTAAGGTCCTGTGATATCTCCTAAGTCTGCTTGTGGAAGCTGTAGATTTGCTGGTTAAAGAAATAAGGTCCCCTCTTAACTCCTGAAGGGTTAGTTTATTGAAATGACTCTGTGTCACTGCTAGGATTGGGACCAGTGAGATGAAGAACAGGAAGGGCACTCGGCAAGTAACCACATGGAAAGGAGAGGTTTGAACAAGGCCAAGTGAGACAGGAGAGCAGTAGGTTTCAAATAAATTATGTCAGACCTAAAAATGAAGCTCAGGCAGCAACTATACTACACGTGTATGTGGCCTGCTTCTATATGCATATGAATATATGAATATATTTTTAATGCCACTCATTTCTCATTAACCACTTTCAATATTAACAATGAATTCCTATAATGTGCAAGTCATGTTTTTCATGAACCTAACATTCCATTTTAATTTATTTGGTTTTATTGATTTACCTGAGCTTTAAGCAGTTATACTTAGACAGTAGTCTATAGGCTCCAGCAATTCATCAACATTAGTGCTACAAAAGATAAGAACTAGTCTCAAGAGGAAAAACAATGAAGTGATTTTTATTCTTTTGCTTTTATAGTACTGTTACTATTATGATCATTTCTCTGTGTGAATCAGAAAGTAAATATTGATAAGATATTGAAATATGGATGCACAGAGAAGAAGGCTACTACATCCTTTAGGAAAAACTCCAGTTTTAAAAATCAATTGCTGTGTGTTGCATTTAAAGTCTATGTTGAAAATGAACATTTGAAATGAAGACACTTCTCAGATAAGGAAATACAATTAGCCAATTGGTAACATGAAAAATGTTCAATATCACATTCAAGAAATGCAAACTAAAGCATTAAGATTCCATCTCACGGGCCGGGGAGATGGCTCAGTAGAATAAGTGCTTCCCCTGGCAAGCGCAAGGGCCTGAGTTCAATCCCCAGTTCTGAAAAAAAAAAAAAAGATTCCATCTCACCCCAGAAAGAACAGCTACTATCAAGAAATCAAGCAACAAAAAGTTCTGGCGAAGCATGGCGAGAATGGGACCATTCTTCATTGTTGGCGGGAATGCGAACTGATATAACCACTGTGGAAATCAGTATGAGATCCTTCCAAAAGCTAAATCTAGAAATTTCCCTTGGCCCAGCTACTCCCCTTGTAGGTATCTTCTCAAAAGTTAAAAACATCAATCACATCATGGTGATGTATAACACTAGTTAAATCTTGGAAACATCCCATACGCCCATCGAATGGATTAACAAAATGTACATCTGCACAATGGACTACTACTCTGTCGTAGTAGGAAAGATAAACTTCAGGCATCTCTAGTAAAATGGGTGGAACTTGAGAACACAGTATGCAGTGGCGTTGAGTGAGACACACAAGCTTGAGCTCAGCGGCATTTCTCTCTCATGAAAAAGTTAACAGGGAAAAAGCCACTGAGTGTGCTTCTGCTCTGTTCCTAGCTTCACTCAAACACAGGAAGAGAAATCACTTTGCAGGATTTCCTCTTCTTTGGATGTTAAAGTCTTTATTGCTTCATGGTCTGATCTGAATTTACAAATCTCAGAAGAGGAAAATCTATGAAGACAGACAGTAGCTCAGCGGTACCTAGATTCAGCAGGAAGGAACTGGGAGATGATACTACTGTGTACAGAGTTTTTGGTTGGGGATAACAAAAAAGATAGAAATTTGATTATGGTCATGATTGTTCAACTTCATCAATGGGCTAAATCTCACTTTAAGTTTGTAAATTGTGTGATATTCAAATTTTCATTCAGTAACTTTTTTAAAAATAAATAAAAGTCTATGTTGAATATTATTTACTGTTTAAAAAAAAAAGATACACGAGCCTAACTATAAAATGAACTAAAACCTGTCCCTGTTTCAAGGTTTTTGTTACTTACTAAGGTCACCTTTTCTCCCCCCTTTTTTTTGTACCAGGGATTGAACTCAGGTGGCATTGTTTTATTATTTAAACTTAGGAAGTTTTTGTGTCTCTGTTTTCAAGTTTGTTTTGGTTTGGGGTATTGTTTTGCAGAATTGTGACTCTAATCCAGGGATGTTTACCACAAACTCCAGCCCAACCCTTTTTATTTTTATTATTTTGAGACAGTCTTGCTAAACTGTCCCAAAAGGACTCAAACTTGCAGTTTTCCTGCCTCAGTCTCTCAGAATGCCGAAGTACAGGCCACGTCCAACAGAAGGTTTTCTCAGTCGCAAAATGCTATGGCATGGGAATGTCTCTTTTACAACTCCGTTCTTAAGTCGTGAAAGAATGAGATCTTCGTGAGGAAAAACTGTGAGTTACAGTGAAATGGACAAAACAGTGATTCTTTGTTGTACGTCCTCTTGGGGTCACCTGTGCTTTTCACTATCTTAAATTAATAAATGTGTAACCTTTTCACCATCTTTCGATACTGTGTTATTAAAAATGGATAATAATGGAAGTTATTCTTCCACACAAATATAAATTGGTGTGTAGAGGTCCACGGCCTGCTCCTGCTGGATCTACAGCGCCCCCTACATGCCTGCGTGTTCTGAAGGTGATTGGAGCGGAGGCGCTGTGCTTCTCAGCAGGCCGCCCACCCACCAGCGGGCAGCTGCCAGCAGCTAGGGGCAGACGCTGCAGGAGTAACCTGGAAGGGGATCACGCCCGCGCTCCTGCCTGGCCCGCCCGAGCCAAGCACCTTTTCCTCTGTCACGCATGTCCCTGGACGTCCTGCTCCACCTCAGACCCCGCCGACCATGAGCCGAAAGTGTGAGCCGAGGCAGACGCTTCCAGAGCTGTGGACATGGAGCGCGACGTCCAATGCCAGCAGCACACTCTGTAATGGTGCCATCCACTGCGGAGTGGATACAAATACTGCTCAGACATAAGGATACAGTTGAGACTTTTAGAGGCAGATGGGTGAACCTGAGACCACACTCCCAACTGCAGTAAATGAGACTCACAGGTGTAAACATTGCACTGTCTCCCTGGTGTGAGAAACTGAAAGAGGAAACAAGGACTAGAATGTACTTAGATACTGTGACATGGGAAGTAACTATTTAAAAGGAAAAGGGAAATGCGACGTGGGAAAGGATGGACCAGGGAGAAACGCAAGGAAGCCACGCTGGTCGTGTCTCTTGGTTCGCTGTAAAGGAAGGTTCGTGTTGATATCGATGGGGAAGATATTCATGCCCATGTCCTGTGTCTTGGAACTGCTTCGAGGAAGACAATATGCAATGTATTAACTATTGTCATTCTCTTACTATGAAATTGTTTTACTTTTTCAGTAAAATAAACTTATCCTTTAATATCTCAATAAACAAGAGTACAGTAGGGGAAGACTCCAGATTGCAGTAACTGTGCCTCCTATGTACCCTGGGGGGTTACAGGACCCCTCTCAGCCTCAGCAAACGAGAAACGAAAAGGAACTTCACATTTTCAGGGCAGAGCTGCACACAGAAGCTCAAACCACCAAACTCTGGGACATTTATGAGGCTCAGACACAGACATGAAAGTGAAAGTGCTTCTTCACTGGGCTCACTGTGAGCTCTGGTCCCCTGTGGCTACAGGGAGGATCCTCTCACCCACCTGGAAGATGTAGTGGAGAACTGAGACTTTACACAGAAGGAGCACAGAGCAGTATTTGGCACCAAACAGGACTCAAAATGTTAATGACTTTTACTTTATAAAGGACTGAATGAATAAATGTTGATTGTACTGTATGTTAACTTTTGTTTTTGTTTGGTTTGGGTATTTTTGTTTTGTTTTTTGGATTTGTTTGTTCTCTGCCTTTTTGAGACAGTGTCACTATGCAGCTGAGGCTGGCCTTGAGCTCACTTTGTAGCCCAGGCTACTCCTGATCTCGCAACAAACCTCCTGACCTCTGCCTCCCGAGTGCCTCACACCATGCCTGGCTCGAACACTGACTTTTGAAAAACACAGCGAAGGCATTAATACCTACAGAGTTTTAACAGGTACAGTGTGATGAGCACCGCGTTCCAGGGCTGTGCTAAGAATCTCACGCACATTCTCTCTAGCCATTTTCTAACCCTATAGATAAGGTACCGCTCAGAAAAACTTCATAGTGGCCCCATCTTAGAAACAGAGATCCACAAAAAGGGCGCCACACAAGATACACCTTCAACATTTAAACTCTGATAAATCTTTTAACAAGGCACATGTTGTGGTTTACCTGAAAGAGGTCAACTATGAAAATGTCATATAAAAATTACCTCTACCCACTGAGATAATGACTAAGATTCTATTAATGTTCCAATTATTAATGGCTCTGACCTTCCTCAACCTCGGCTTTACTTCAAAAAGACCTTTTTTTTTTTGTATTTTTGCGGGAAGGGTCTACTACTAGTGTGTTCAGGGTCTCACTACTAGATCCGACTCGCAGTGATCCTTCTGTTTATAGCCTCACAAGAGCTGGGATTACAGGTGCGCACACCACACCCAGTCTCAATTGCTGTCTCAGGGCGCCCCGGGGGCACAACAGGCCTGGGGATTGAACCCTGGGCCCCTGCACCTGCTTGCAGGTGATCATTGGCATTTTAGCTTTTAATTTTTCACTTCTGAACATCAATTCCTGCTACTAACTGCATTTCCTTTCATTCTCAAAACTACCACACATTGCGTTTCCTACCTACGGACGCAGACACAGTGGAGATCTTCCCCGCAGAGCCGGGTGCCCGGCAGAGCCAAAGGCGGTCCCTGCGGCCGTGCACCTCCTGATGAGGGTGCCTGGCGCCTCCTGTGCACTGCTGCCACCTGGTGGGCACAGACAGAAGTTCAGTGCTGCGCGGCAGACCACAGCCGGACCCAGCCACAAGGCTGCACAGTGGTCCGGGCCACCCACTGGAGCCTGGCATCAGATGTGGCCCATCCCAAGACGAGGGCCAGCTGCACTTCCAGGCTACAAGAAGCACACTTCTTTCCCAGCCTGCTGGTACATCATCCCTGAACAAAAGTGAGGTCTTTACAGCACTCTAAAATTTCCTCTCGTTTCATTTCTCCTGAATTCCAGTGTCACAAGGTGTTTTTAATACAAGTCTTGTGAAAACAAAAAATTCTTTGAATGTTTGAAAAATAAATTCACAATTTTATAGGTGACTGAAATGCTGTTTTATAAAACACAAGAAGCTTAATGCGATCCCTCAGCACATCTGTCAAGCCCCCAACACGTACACATCAAAAGTGAACGAAAAATGAAGACTAAGTGCCTTGGAAGTGCTACCTTTTCATGCACTACACATTTCCAGGGGCTCAGAAGGCTCCAATAACATTCTAGTTGTGGCATGAAACATGAAGAAAACGTGGTCAGAAGTCAATGTACACCAACATGTTCACATCAGTAAGATGAAGTACTTCATGTATTAGTGACTCGGGACTGCAGTTCTAGCTTCTCTTTCCCAATATTACCTAGGACAGGACATAGTAAGAGCTCTCCTGGGACACTGCTGGATACTGTATTCCTGCCAAAAAGCATATGCTACAGCGAAACCTCCTGGTGGTTCTGACCTCCCCAGGCCCCTGAGTGTAACTAAATATAAACTCCTTCCAAATTAAAAAGAATTTCCTTGTCTCTGCATCAAGGAATAAGCTCTAATTTAAAAAAAAAAAACTTTACTCTTTCTTCAGGGGAAAAATAAATATGTGGTAAAAAGAGTATCAATTTTTTTGGACAAAAGACGAGGCTTCAATCTTCACATAGCACCCATGAGACACCAGATTAAAGTCATGTATGTACCTAAGTTCTTATATTGAAAAGGCGTAATAACACCAACCACACTATCTTTATGAGAAAGTATTTCATACAATAAATCTGTAAAAAAAAATTTAAAAATAAAAAAAATCTGTAACCCATCTGTCATATACAATAAGCACAAAATAAATTTTAATTCTTTGTTATTTCTCCAAAAGTAACACATTTTTATTTCACAATCTCTCACTGCTCACCGCAGAAGCTTACAGTGTTATACCTGCTGTATTCTGATTACAAGAGGGCACCATTCAACGTGTAAAAGCATATTCTATATATTCTTTACCTGGTAAAGAAGCAATTCTTGAATTTCATGGATTTATGATTCGTGCTAAACTGAATCCAAAGTTATTCTTTATGTAATTGATTACATGAATTACGCAGCACTCATGTTATGTCATTTTGGCACCTTTGTGTGCTGCTCTGAGAACATTCTACTGTGAGTCAGGTCTAGACAACACGCTCGATTTCCAAGTTTATAAGATTTATTTCCTCACTTTCCATCATCCAGTCATGTGATAGAAGGTTTCTTAAAGTGTTTCCTACTTAATGCCAGCAACACACAATTACTTGGGAATTTATGATTCAGCCTAATCAAATACATGCTTCTAGAAAATTACATGCTTTTTACATAAAGTATTTTATTACAGCAGATAAAGATACAAAGGAATCTGTCAACTTTCTCATTGCAATTCTTCTCATTTCAAGAGAAGTTTGAAGCCACAAGTCTTCATTCTTTTTCTTTTCCAGGTAAAATTCATCTCTTTTCATTTTTCTTCAGAGAATTCCTTTATTTTTTTTCCTTCGGTTTTTTGTTGTTGTTTACTTTTTCAGAAGTCCTGACATTTTATTAATGTTTAAAAGATAAAAATTTCTCAGAATACTGCAGAAGCAACTTAGTGGTGAAGTATTTTTTTCATGCGAAAATGGTAACTCCTGCCACATGGAAATAGTTGCACTTTAATTAGATGGGTGTTCTGAGGGAACTCAACACATTTGGCACATTTGGGAATGATCTTTTTATCAAATCAACACTTCAAACTAATAAACGAAATACTTTAAGGCTATATCTATTCCATTTATTCACCAATATGCTGAATATACATTTTATACAAAATTGACAATATAAAAAGATTTAATTCTTATCCAAGATATATTTTTGATGCCCTGTGCAAAAATTTAAAAATTACAGATACAAAAAATTATATACCTTCAGGACAAATCCACAGAGTAATTATTTAAAAAGAAAAGAAGAACGACAAAAGTCAAATTGTTTATACTAAGGTAAGCTTTCTAGGATAAGCCCATTTTGAAAAAGGAAGAAATTCTTTGAAGTTATCTAAAGAACGTTTTTTTGTTTTGTTTTGTTTGTACTGGGGATTCAACTCAGGACCCTGCACTTGCCTGGCAGGCACTTATTCTACTGAACTATCTCCCCAGCCCCATATCTAATGAATGTCTATCCCAAGTGCTTCATCTTATTATAAAAAAATGTATTGTAAGAAAGGCTTGCTAATACTGAAATTAAAAAAATATATATATTGAAATTACAAATCTTGTTCATTATTGCTTTCAAGATCATTAACATGTAATTGGCTTTCCTCTTCCCAAATAAAAATATTTTCACCCTCAAAAATGTAATGTATTTCTAATATACTTCTTTTGCAAATACTTACGAATGCTCCAACTTGGCAAATACCTAGTACACAGGTTTGACTAAGTACTTCAAAGGAGAAATGACAACTGATACTTTCTGGTATTGCGTGCTTGAGATTTGTTCTTAAATTCTGGAATCCATTATCTAATAAGCCATTATTCTCATCCACTGTTTTAAAGATATCACCTGTCCAACGGCCAGGGTTTTCCGTATTTGAGTTCACATCATCCACAACAAACAGAAGTATGTACAAGAAATTCAAACAGAACCTTTGCTTCAAACATGACTGAAATTTCTTTAAATTACTTTCTTCCTCTCTGTCCCAGAAATTAGTTAGCTTGAGTCTTTCTCTCTTACCAGTCAAGCCAAACATGGTGCTGACACAGAGTTGATCAAATGAATCACCAGTGGCATGATCAACAAAGTTTCTTCTCATACTTGCTCCATGGTTCTTACCCCTGAGCACATTTTTATTTAACAGTAGCAAATGTGGGTGTACCTTCATCCACAAATGGAAACCCAAGACATTTTCAATATCCGAATCTTTGCGATAAGCAAACCCTCGGCTCTCTTCATTCACAGGCTGGGTAATAACAGTGAGTATCGGACAGTGTTGGCCACAGAGAGCATAGAGTTTGTCCAAAGAGTCCCCTTCCTGAAGTGCACTGTGAGTCACGCTGCTGCCAGGCAATGGCTGGCTTTTAACAGCACCATCAGTGACAGGGTGGACTTTGTTAGCAGCAGGCGTAAAGGCATGAGGAACAGCTGGGCACGCTCTTTCCGACTGCAGACTACTTGCGCCCTCGGTGCGGTGGTGCGGTACACTCTCTGTGGCACAGGTCTCATCATGAACATCTCGCAAGTCCTCACAGAAAGGCTCAGAGTCACTACCGTGAGGCAAGTTAAAGTAGTTGCATTTCAGTTCAAGGGGTTGAGTTAGTTCCTCCAGTTCTGAAGATGATAATTCAGCCATAGCTGGGCCTGGGGCCAAATTCCCAAAATGTGAATATGGTACCTCATTACTGTTATTATCGAGCAGGGTATCTACTGATGTGGTGTCTGCGGTGCCGTACATGCCAGGATTCTCAGACGACAGCCTCAGCAGATGATTTTCTCTCAGTAGCCACTTGCCTTTGTCAGTCAGCACTCCCTCCTCTTTATTGCTGAGTACACTATCACGATTACTTTGTCTTATACTGTGATCTACAATTTCTTCTCCATGATAACTGTCCCTCACACCATTAATATCACATGCTCTTTGTTTATCCGTGAATTTTTGTAACATAGGTGAAGTACTAGACACCTGCTCAGAAGACCCAAATGGCTGGCCTTCAGAATCGTAACAAATTGCTTTCCTTGCACACTGAAAGTCTACAGTACTGTAAGGACAAACTTGAGATCTGTGTGTAGACCCACGGAAAAAAGATGGTTTAACAATCTCTACTTTGCCATAAAGCTTTTCTATTGCCCTTTTAACAAACCCCTTATTATATTCTCTCTCTTGGGTAATGTCGTCACTGTCACTGTGCTCATCACTGGATGTTCCACGCTGCTGCTCACTCTCACTGTCTGGTCTATAATCTGACCAGTCTGAAGTCGCTGGACTCTTAAAACATTTTTTAAAATCATGTGAAGACTCTGAATAACTTCCCTTTTCCATGTTTTTCACCATCATCTTAACGCTCACCTTACTTTCTCCTGAAATCTCTTTTTCAGTATTTTGATTAGAATCATAGCAAAAAACCAATGATGGTGGTGTCACCTGCCTGACTGTATCAGAAATCATGCCACTGTTTCCTTGCTTTTCTGTAACATTTCTACTAGATATGTCTGTCAATTTCCAATTTCTCCCAGCCTCTGGCTGTTTTGTGAGCAATTCTTCAGTGGCTTGTTTGCCTGCTTCTATCACTGTAGTACCGACATCACTCTCTTGATTTTCTAATTCTTCAAAAGACTCCAGTTCTGCAATGTTACTTCTGTCACTTGATGCCAGGCTACTGGTTACTGACCCCGGTTCTTCAGAAGTCCTTGACTCTTCTCTATTGAATGATGGATATGTATTTTTATCCTGTCTCTTTTTTAATTGATCTAGAGAGCTGTGTTTCATATCAAATCCCTTACCATTTTTACTTAGAAAAATGCCACCAGGGCTTAAATTATTGGCATTTTGTTGTGACACTGATGTATTAAAGTCATTTTTACACCCCAGGTCTTCTAAGATATTTATGTCTTTCTGAGTTTCATCAACTCTTTTGAATGCCTCAGCTAATTCCAAGTTATCACTATATCTGTCTCCTCTGGAATTTAAAAAGTCAGTGGTATTATAGACACTCATGGGAATATGGGTCTTAGCAGGTGGACAAGCTACCTCAGAAGCATAGTTCTCCTTTGGAGTGCAAGTCTCATCAGAACACACAGAATCAGTAAATGAGCAGACCTCTCCCAGGAAACAACTCATATTCATAGAGGTCTCATCTACGACACAACCAACAATAGAGGGGAAAGCACTGCTTGGCTCGCCTAAGTCTTTTGGAGGGTCAGTCTTACTCACAGTGCACATCTCACATGGAGAGCAAACCTCTAAAACACAAACTTCAGAACCACAAGCCTCACAGCCAGCACAGTCTCCATCCAAAGAGATTTTCTGCATTCTTTCATTTTTATTGCACTCTGGCGCTCTCTGAGTGCTGACTGCTGCAGAAAGGCCTACTGGAACCATATCTTGTTCTTTTTCACTGGGTTCAATACAATTTGTAGTGGACTCCACTAAACTGGCAACAGCAGCCTTCAAGTCATCAGCATTCTCTGCAATGGCAATGTGCTTTAGCACCTCCAACAACACAAGTATTTCTGAAGAACTGTTGGTAATCTTATGAGCATCACCCTGAAAGAAACTACTCATACTTCCCTTTAGATTTAGCACCAAGAGCCAAGCAAGGAGGAGATTAATGGATGAAGTACGTATCACAGAAGAGAAGGGGATCTCTACAAGTGATGCTGGTGTCTGAACAACTCCATTCTGAGTCTTGGGACTGCTGGGAACTGAAGCTTGCAGACGCTGAAGCAACAGAAGTGGAAAGAGGTCTCTGGAAATATTCTCTCCTACAGGATCTGCCTGAATGGCAGCCTCTACACTTGGCCCTTCTGTAGGCAGGTTTACTTCATGGGAAACAAGGCTCACCTCCAGGCTGGAATTTTCAGAGGACATCTGGCTTTCAGTGGTATGATCGTTAACAGCTGACTGTGACACAGTGCAATATTCTTGCAAGGAAACTAAGCAAGCACCATTCAGAGCACTAACCTGGCTCTCACAGAGATCTCTGTTAAATTCTTCACCATTAAACATTTTACCACTTCCTTCACACAGATTATTTCCTGTCAAACTGGCACTTTTAGCGACGTGCTCACTATTTTCCACAACGAATTTGTTTCCTTTTACAGAACCTCCATGGACATCATTTCCTAGAAGACTTTTGTTATAACTCACCATACTCCTTTTATTTTTGTGTAATGGAGCTAACTTTCTAGGTTCCAAAGTTGGATATGAATTTATGTTCTGTAACCATGTCTGTATATAATCTACTGAACGATGGGCCATATCCACAGAAAAATCAGCTTTTTTCACAGAAGCTGAAGAAGTCACCCTGGTTTTAGCATACTGTTTACTTATAGCAGCACCTGATTTCAATTTATCCCCTTTTTGTTTTTTCTGGGTTTTTAAAGTTACATGTGAATCATTAAATTTTGGCACTAAGCTCATTTTTGCCATTCCTCTCACACTCCTGGACACCATTTCTGCTTGAGTCTGTGGCCCAGAAAATGCTTTTGATCTCTGCTCAGGGAAGTTAAGCATATGAAATAAACTTTGGTTTTCTGAAGTGCTTTCGTGGTACTTAGATTCATAATGGGGAACTATTTTATTTCCTTGACTAATTTCTCTTTTTTTAGGGGCTCCTAAGCTTATTTTCTTTAGTGGCCTAGATTTTATTTTGCCCACAAATCTTTGAACCTTAATATTCTGACTATCATTTAATTTATGTCTAAGGAAACTCTTAGAAACTGTAGGACTGAGATTACTTTTGGTACTAAGATGATTTGACTCAGCTACCACCCCAGTTGTATGCAGGTTTTCCTCATGAAGGATCTTTCCTTTAAAGGAACGGTTTGAATCTCGCAGTATGGTTTCCCGTGCAAGTGTACCTCTAGTGTTTATTTTCTTACTCTTCTTTGAGATTCTTTTGGTTACAGTCTTCCCAACCCGATACCTAGAGGTGATCACCTGCTGCTGTGATTTCTCCTTTTTGCTGGCAGATGCCAAAGTCTGCGTTCCATTTTCTGAAGATTCTGTTAAACCACACTGTGCAAATTCAGTAATTAGTCTGTCGATTCTTGTGCTTACTGGAAAGGACTGTACTGAAGCTGGAGCCTCAGAAACACTTTTGTCAGCGCCAGAGTTGTCACGAGAAGAATGACTTGCCTCTGCTGAAACGGGAGGGAACCTACCATTTGGATTATCATAAGCTCTGAAGTTTTCCACATCAGTTTTATTGTCTGATATTACAATATCAACTACACCTTCCCCCTCAGTTGAGCTCTCTGATACAGCAGATGGCAAGCCATCATTATGTGGCATCTTTAACATCTTCTGACGTGTAATTTCTATCACACCAGCGCTTACTGCACTTGACCTGAGGAGTTTGCTCTCCCTTATTCTTTCTACAGGCGACTCCATCTGTTCATTGTTATTGATCTGAACAAGTACAGGTTTGTTACACAATGACGACATTTTACTACAAGAATGTGTAAACATGTGGTATTCTGATTTGTTTTCCACACCTTCTCTTTTTTCACTATAGGAAAACTGTTTCTCTTGGACTTCTGTTTCAGACACTAACGTCACACTCTCAATCACAGATTTCTTTTGTCTCATCCTCCTTGGTCCAGGTGTAGGTGGCCTGTAAAAATGATGCTTCACTTGAGCCTGAGCTCCCGGAATGATATCTGTGTCCACAGCAGCAGTCTCCCAACTGGCAGAACTGCAAGTTTCAGCATCTTGATCTGTCATCGGAGTTTTTACTTCTTCTGCCAAACTGCCCTCTTGATTACTGCCCGGGACATCTGCAGACAATGAACATGCTGCAAGCTTTAAACTACCTGATCCATTCTCCGTTCTTCCCGGACCACTGTTTATCTCACTATTTTCATCATTATTTAAAAGACCTGCTCTGTCTATGGTGGTTGTCCACTTTATAGTTTCCTTTTCTTTTATTCTGAATCGAACTTTCATCTCAACTGTCATAGTACCATCTTGATTAAAAATAACTGCTTTCTCAATATCATCTTCAGAAGGATATATTGATAAATTCTGAGAGTCACGTTTTTCTAAGCTCAAGTAATTTTCAGGCGCAAAAGAATAGTCTGAGTAGCACTCATGTGTTTTATCAGAAGAAACAGAATAAATCTGAGATCTTGGGATTAAGGGTATATGCGTGCTCACTTTCAAGGTTTTAAGAGTATAAGACGCCCAGATCAAAATACAAGTGGAAGAGGGAGACGTAACAAATATCCAATGAAAGAGGCAGCAAGGGAAAAAAAAAAAAAAAGAAGAAGAAAAGAAAAGAATTAGCACAAAAGTACCATATCTCTGCGTTTCACAATACAATGTTACTGATAATTTTCTAAACTCTATGTATTCAATGGCTGCTTCAGAAAATTTTCCATAGTTCCTTAAATAGTTCTTTGAACTCTCTTAAGAGAAACCTATAACTCTACTTCAATGATTTCCAGAATTTTAACCATTTTAATAAAGTTTTAAATATAGTTTTAACAAGAAACATAAAAAAGTGAAAACATTAACAATTCTACTGATAAAAAGATTTTTGTAGGCTTTTTTAGTTTGCTTTCCAGTACTAGAACAGTCTAAGCAAGTACTGCTTACCCACTTAGACAAAGCAAGTAGTAGTATGCAATGGTATTTTATCTGCGTATATAAAGGACATTTATAATTATATGAAAGTAGGAACATTTTGAATATTTAAACCTGAATAAATTCAAAAATAATTTAGAATTCACTTTGTCTGACTTACTACATAACAAAAAAAGCATAGGTCTGGGTATTAATTTTAATGTGCAGCCTTATCATTAAACTTGGCACACCTTTCTTAAATTCAGTGAAGTTCTTATTAGTCATTTTCATAGATTTGTGCATGCTGACCACCAATTAATCATTTTTAATGTTTCACAGTATAAATCTAAATGTACTTTTGTTGTTTTTGGTATCCTTTTGTTAAAATTGCAAATCAAAATCATTCATAACTTCTTCTTTTCTTCTGTATCATAGAGAAGGGTCTACACGGTCTTCAGGGTCTCACTACTAGATCAGACTCGTAGTGATCTCCCTGTTTACAGCCTCCCAAGAGCTGGGATTACAGGCACACGCTACCATGCCCAGTCTCAATTGCCATCTCAGCACACCCCTGGGGGCAGGGCCAGTATGGCAGGCCCAGAGATTGAACCCCCAGCCCCTGTGTCTGCTTGCAGGTGCTTTAATCTGCACAGCTATTTGGCTAGCCCGTCATTCATAACTTTTATAAGTAAAATTTAACAAGTCCTCAGATTCCTTGAAGTCATCAAAGATCAGACACAAAATAATAAAAACACTACTAAATAATAGTGAAATATAGCACCACCATATGTATAATGTACTCATGTGTTTGACAGCCTGATACCTACAATATAGGAACAATAATAATTATCTATTGCGTACAGCCATGACATAATTTAACAACAAAAAGTGAGCTTATTGTTAGCAATAATGTAGGGAGACTCACACTTTGTAAAGTGCAAATTATTCCATATCTAAAAAGAGGGAGAATCTGAATTCAACTATATATGGAAGTCAGTATTTTAGCAAAAGGACTTAAAGCTTCCCAGGAAATGCTGAACGCAATCAAAAGCCCCACACTCTTGGGCCAAAAGGCCTCCTCTTCTCTACTTTTTTTTTTTTTGCGGGGATTGAACTCAGGGGATTGAACTCAGGCCCTTGCGCTTGCCAGGGAAGCATTTATTCTACTGAGCCATCTCCCCAGCCCAAAAGGCCTCTTCTTTCCCCACCTGAAGGACCAAGCCACACCTGGCTACCAGATTCTAAGGAAATGACAGCCTACATCAGCAGTGGTAAACCTACGGCACGTGTGCTGCACCAGGTCTGCAGAACCCTCTGTGTCTGCTCACGAGCTAAGCCACCCCAGCATCACCCAGCAGCTAAGTGTTCATGTTGAATTGCAGTGTTGACACTTTGCAATAAATAAGGGGGTTTTGGGTTACAGTCTCGGCACTTGTCTCTAAAAGATCGCTGACCTAAATTATTGTTAACCAGCATGAATCAGCTGCATTACCTTTGTTTTTGTTTGGTTTTGGTTTTGGTTTTTTGAGACAAGGTCTTGCTAAATTTTCCCAGCAGGACTCAAACTTGTGACCCTCCTGCTTAGCCTCCTCCAGTGCTGAGATTACAGGCATGCACCACCATGACCTACTCCAAATCTTAATAAATAAAATTAAGGGTCTAAGGACCTGTGATTTTTACATGAATAACTTTAGAAGGTATAAAACACAGGTAGATTTCAAAAAATATACTCCACAATGTCACTGACCTCAATTAAGAATACTGGTCAAAGGGGCTGGAGAGATGGCTCAGTGGTCTAAAGCACCTACTTAGAACAAGCTTAGCAAAAGCATCAGGGACCGCGGTTCAATCCCCCAGCACCACATGCCAGCCAGCCCGCCCCCTGGTGGGCTGAGCTGGCCTCTCTCTCTCTCTCTCTCTCTCTCTCTCTCTCAAATAAATAAATAAATAAAATTTAAGAATACTGGTCAAAATTCCGCAATACCAGACTGCACGGAATTCTTCTGCGAAGCAAAAATTCTAGCATTTTGATTTCACTAAGTATTTTGTACGAAAACAAAAAGCCAACACAGACAGCACAGCTTAGCAATTTAAATAGTTAATTATTAAGTGATATGGAAAAATCTTTAGAAATTACTAGATAATCTTTATGACTCCTTCCAGCAATAACTAATTACATTTTAGAATATTTTAATCCTCTATACTTTCTGTGTTAATAAAAATGGTCATTTAGAGAGACAACACACTCGGGCCTCCTTTCTGTCCCTCCCTAGGTCAGAGGACAGGAGCTCTCTTACCCCCAGTAAATATATTCTGCTCTTAAAAAAAAAAAAAAAAAAAAATGTGGTCATTAAAGCATAATTTTTTTTCCTGAGGTAAAAATATCAGTATTAAAACTGAATCTTACATATTTATAAATGACTTACTCCTTCTATTTTCTGATTTAGTGTTCACCTTCTGGTGCACACGATGAGAGATCCCTGGCAATCTTGCAGGAAGCAAGCACTTTTGGATGTCATAATTTCCTGGTTTAAATGGCTCCCTTCCTGCTGCCACCACTGCCCCAGCGCTCAGGATCACTGCCTGGAGAGTGGGAACCTGGAAGAAAGCAAAGAATCACGGTCTTCCATGAGCAAGGTTTGTTCTTGGTGATGATGTCATCGTTTTGACTGAATCAATTTAACAACCTGCCAGGCTTGAAAGAGACCGTCGCCCAGCACTTTCTTAGGCACTAATGACGTACACCAAATAACTGCAAACACAAATGTGCATTAAGCCCATATATCGCAGAGACCGGCTGGTCTGCTGGCATAACTAAAACATATTCCAAAGTGTGTACGCCTCCCACCACGTCTGCAGCTGCGGCCAAGTCCCGTCCCAGAAGCAGCCGGCGCGGACCCTGCGCCCACCCCCGCGCCAGGAAGCCCTTGAGGGCACAAACCGAGCTCTGACGAGGAGACCGGGAAGGCTCACCTTCCTTCCATCGGTGGCATACAGCTTGGCCACCGGGTACTGCATGACCACTGTCAGGTGCTGCAGAAAGGCCTCAAAGCTCTGAGTGACCTTCCTGCTGAGGAGCACAGGGCGCCCGCTCCTCGGGTCGCCATTCCTGAAGACCAGCAGCCTCCGCGGCACGCGGGGCATGCCGGGAGCGGCAGGGGCGGGGCGCCGCGCTGCGCGTGCGCTGAGGGCGCGGCTGCTGAGCCAGGGCCGCGGGCGCCGGCGCGCCCTGTCCAGGTCCACCGGCTGCACCTTCTTGCTGTGGGAGCACAGGTACGACTCGCCGTCCTCCAGGTCCTCCAGCCGCGTGATGCTGTGCCTTCCTCGAGGCGTGCTGATGTTCCGCACCCCGAAGGGCAAGGGCACCTTCCTGGACAGGTTGTCCAGCAGGGCGTCGAAGGTCTTGAAGGAACGAGGGTTGACCACGACCCGGACGCCGCCGAACTGCGGGTCCCCGCTCTTGTAAAAGCTGATCCGCTTGGCCACGACGGGACGGGTGACGCTCAGATGGCGGGGACCCCAAACCTGACCTTCAGACGAAGTCGGGTGCATCAGGGAAAAGCTGGTGGAAGGCGTTTCGCTCATTTTGCTGGAGTTCTAGATGGGGAAGAAGATTGTTTAGCTCAGGAATAGCAGTGTCACAGAGAACTCATGATGGGTGGCGCGGGCGGGAGCCAATCGCAGGGGAGGCTCTAGGTATTGTCTAAGGTTTCATTCATCCACTTATTTCATTGTTAATTTTTAAACCCAATTTTAAGGAAGTATAATAAAAAGACATAAACAGTAAAATGAGAACATTTATAATTCTAAAATTAAAAGTAATCTGCAGACGCTAATAATGATGATACACCCCCTCAATGAAAACTAGCCAACCCTTAATCATGGCTGTATTTTTTGGCATGATCATGATATATAAATAAGTGGAAAAGCAATCTGTGCAACACATCGGCTGTAACATTGGTTTGCTTGGAAACATACTTATGTAAATGTTTCCCATTTACATAAGGTCCACAAAAACCCCAGTGTTGATAGTGGTTATCTTAAGATGAAAAGGCTTTTGAAAATAGTTTTGGCGTTTGTCTTTTATGATATTTTATTTTATTACTGTTTTTCTTCATAGTGCTTGGGGTCTAACCCAGGGCCTCACACATACTAAACAAGCACTTTACCACCAACCTATGTCCTCAGCCTTTTTTGTGTTGTTTTTATACATTGCTAAGTTTTGTGAATCTTTAAAATTTACAGAAGTTATTCTACAGTTTTAAAAATGGTGACAACAACAAAAAAGACAAATTAGAAAGCATCCAAAGAGATTTTTACAATTCATCAATTTAGTCTTACGCAAACGGGCAGGAAGGAAAAAGAAGAGAACCAGGAAAAGATTTTAAATTTCAAATAACCAAGTGAATGGAACCAAATGAGTTTGTCTGGAGGAGTATGTACCTAACATTGAGTCCTATGAAAACTGTACTGCACGCATCCTTAAATAAGGGCCGTATTAAGATAATATGCTTCCACTACACAGTGAAGAAAAATGCAACCAAGTTAGCCGATGACACTTATCCTACTTTGGGAAATAATAAATGTTCTTTGATCACATTTCCAGAGGCTGCTAAACATGGCAAACTCTGGATACTGTTCGCATTAGTGGTTCTAAAATGAAGACTTCAGGAGGGAATTCAAGAAGAGCCATTTTCAGCCAACTGTAAACTTTTTCCTTTTCTACTTATCAGGAGAGCTAGAATCTGCTGGCAAAAAAGTGAGCAGCTTGCGGAAGGGTTTCTCTGGCTCAGGACTTTTTTCATTTAGAGCATTTTGTAGCTATCTTCTGTTCCAAGTCAGCTTAGCTATGAGTGTCTTGTGACACAGTAAGAGAGCCCTGAAGCCTTGAAGACAAATTAGATAAACTAAATGTATGTAGT
>NW_004524630.1:4191692-4205202 GCF_000260255.1 Octodon degus
TGTAAGCTGTTAACTAAGATTCTTCCTGTATCTCTAAATTGATTTACAAATCTTACTTAGATGCCATTTAGAAAAAATGCATTGGAAATCAGAAATTTGATGGTGGCCTCTCCATTCTCCAGAGCTTTAAAGTGATTATAATGCTTAAGAGAGGCCTTAGACACAGCCAGGTGCATCAGAAGCTACAGAATCCAGTTTTGCAGCGCAGCAGCCAAACTTCTAGCTCATCTCATCCTCATCTGATAGGCTGTGGCCGGACCTGGGGGAGGCGCTTTCGTGTCCTTGTCCTCACCTGCTACAAGAAGAGGACTGGCCAATTAGCAGGGACAGGAGGACAGTTAGACAGAAGGAAGGATTCTGCATTCTATTCCAAACTAGGGTCTATGACTGTTAGTAAATTGAGTGTTTCGAAATAGCTCCTAGGGAGGATTTTAAATCCACCCAATACAAAGAAATGATATTTGTCGAGCACAATACATATGTCACTCATCCTGATCGCATTTTATGCATATTAAAATATCGCACTGCATTCCACTGCTACATGGCAATTAAAAATAAAAATGTGGGCTGGCCAGATAGCTCAGCAGACTAAAGCACTTGCTTAGGCAGAGCACAGTGGCCAGGGTTTGATCCCTGGAATGCCGTGCAGCCCCCGCCCCCAGGGCACACTGAGACAGCAATTGAGACAGGTATGGTAGCACACACCTGTAATCCCAGTGCTTGGGAGGCTGAAAACAGGAGGATCACTGAGTCCAATCTATGTAGTGAGACCTTATAGACCCTGTACTAAACACAAAAATAAAAAAAAATAAAAATATATCTTAAAAAGCTGAATTCCTTCAGTATTTAGATAAAAGACTTTAGAATTCTTTGCCTCTAGTGTGTTTTAAATGGGTTGATTATGTGTGTATTTGAAAATTTTTTACTTGAATAGTGTTTGAGACATATTTTTACCCCCATTTGAAAAATGGTATTTATGAAATATGACCAAGAAGTGTGGCAGGGATTTTTGTACTTTAATGTAAGAAAAGTCTTGTGAGTGTCCAGCTGTGCTGTCATGCCTCTGCATCCTCAATCAATTCAAAACATTTACCTTTCGTGGCCACTTAGCTTTGGGAAAGAGCAGGAGGCCCTAGAGTCAGGTCTTGTACATAAAGATGACAGGGACACTGGGATGTTTTTGCAAGCAACCTCTGGCATCTGGCAATAGTATTCATAATTTTTTTGATCACATCTTGTAAAGACACTCACAAAAGAAAAACCGCAGGAAGGCTTCAGAAAGGGCCGAGCATGTAGAGCATGCGCTTTCCAATGTTCTTGGGCACGCCATGAGAGAGAGGATTCTGTGCTCGGGTGGGAGTAGGGTATAGGTAATATATTACTATGAATAACTGCAGCAGGAAAGTCAGAAAGCTCACTAGGCCTCCATATTGACCAATGACCTTGAACTTAATCCATAATAAAAGTGTTTAACTTCGAAAAAAAGTGGCAAAAAATATAAAGTGGTTTGGGCTTTTGATGTATTTTGGGATAAATATATTCAAAGCAAGGAGTATGTTGAGGTGGGTTAATGGGATGCATCTTTTACTGTAATCACTTTTTAAACATCCTGGAAGTCTAGCTCAGCCCTTGTAAGTGTAAAGGCATGTGAGACTTCTACTGCTGCTAATTGTCTACCTGGACCTTGCTGTTGGAGAGCTATTAATCTCGTGATCATTTTGGGCACACATCTGGGTAAGCTGATCTGCTCAGGTTGTTGAGGAATTTTTATTTTCATTTGGTTTTTGGCTAAAAATGAGGTAAAGAAGATCTATGCCAGGACAATAAGGAAGAACGTGGAAGATAAGGACACTGGGAAGGAGGAGGTAAACTCCGCGGTCCCTGTTCCACTACTCGCAGCCCTGAGGACTGATTTTCAACCTCAAAGGGCAGAAGCTAAAGGTACCATTCACTGGAAGGATGCCACATGGCCAGAGGGGAGGGGCATCACAGAGAAAGCACCTGCCACAAAGCAGTTGCCAGGCACCTTGCTGAGGAGGCCATCGCAAAAACAAAACAAAAATACAAGACCATGTGATTTTTACAAGGGAATCCACAGAAACTTCTAGAAGTCAGTAGGGGGCACTGAGGTTTTGGACTCTGGCAAGCAAGGCTTAAATGCCCATGGGAGGGTGGGCCTTGCGTGTGAAACACAACAAGATGATTTGATGTGATCATCAACCAAACTGATGTGTTCATTCAGTGTGCAACGTCATCGCCGCACCAGAGGGCACATGAAATCCCTGCCAAGGGAGCGGGGCCGCCCTTCTCCTGACATAACCATGTACATCCCCTATAGCATGTGGGAGATGCAGAGAGTAGCCGAGGCTCAATGGAGGACCAGTCAGAGCAAAAGGAGAATGCTCAAAGAGGGATTCCAGCTGGCTCCAGGGATGGGGAGCAGGAGAGAGTGGGGGGAAGTGGCGATTTCTAGAGAAAGCACTGTGAGGCCGAGGTGCCAGGGGCACCACGAGATGGGCAGAAGCCAGGAAGGCAGCAGAAACTGCAGATTCCCACCCTGTGGGCTGGGCGCTCAGTCCTGACAGTCAGATGAGCGACCTGCCCTCCACAGCTTTAAATTAATTCTGCTCTTTTTTTTTTTTTTTAAACCAGGGATCAAATTCAGGACCTTATTCTTGCCAGGCAGGTGCTCATACCACTGAGCTGTGTCCCTGGCCTGCCCCTTCTTTAAAAAAAAAAAAAAAAATTGAATGGAAATTAATCATGTCTTCACAGATATTTTTATAGTAGGGTATATTTTGTCCCTTCTAAAATGGCTTACGTGCAAAGGGACAACCTAGGAACAAGCAGCCTACAATGGCTTAATTCCTCTCCCAGAAACTTACACTGAAAGACCTGGAGGTGTAAGAGGTAACAAGAGGCAGCTGAGCCTTGAGGCCTCTGCAGGCAGCAGGGAGCTCCCTGACGACACTCGCTTTGCTCTCAGCCCAGCACACATTTTGTGTGCGTCTAGGTTTTAGCTAAAATATGGTAAAGGAGATTTGGTGCCGGGGTCTCAAAGGAGAACATGAAAGGTACGGCCCAGAGGAGGGCGGAGGCAAACCATTACAATCTGTCACTTAGCGAAGTGACAGCTCGCTACCAGTCTCTTCTCTAAGGAGAGCCTCCTCATCACCGAAAGGCAGAACATGGGGCTATCATGAATACACTCATCACTTGCTAGAATGAAGCAGATTTTAAAAAATACCTTTGGGCTCACTAAGCTGAATGGCGCCACCTTCGTGCCCTCTTACGTCTCCATCAGCGGTTTGCTTAACTCAGAGCTAAGTACTTGCTCCTACCTAGTAGGGCCATGCCTTTGTTCCCTCACTCAACTGACAAAATAGATCACAGCTCTACAAGATACACCTGTCATCTCACTAGCTACATTTTAAATTAAATTTTCTGGGGCTGGGGAGATAGCTCAGTAGAATAAGTGCTTGCCTGGCAAGCACAAGGGCCTGAGTTCAATCCCTGATTCTGGAAAAAAAAAAAAAAAATCTATCATAACAGTCATTCAGGTGATTCAGAAACAGCCAAGTAGAAAATAAAACTTCAGAATGTTCATTCTTGGGACAATTTAGAAATCTGGTGTTATAAGAAAGATGAGTTCATTGCACAAATCTCAGTAATTCTGTCGGGAAGCGTGGATGAAAGGGCGATGCAGAAAGGCAACGCGGGTCTTCACCATTTCAAGGAGCTTCCCTTTTTCTTTAATGTGTTACTGCGCAGATTTCTATACTGAGGATCTAATGCTTTATAATGAGAAAAAACAAATTTTACTCATTTTTAATAACTAAAGTCACTTGACTTCCTAATACTGAATTTCTTTGCTACTTCAATACGAGCGTATTTCAAACACTGCTGGCATATTTAAGTAAAAGACAGCAATTATTGGTAGCATTCGTTCTTGTCCCAGTGGCTGAAGATAGAACACAGACATGCAATCTACATATAAAATAAAACTAACAAAACAGACTACTCTCAAAAGGACGATTTTAAAGAGTTGTCTACTTACCAAAACTAGAGACTTGCCTTCAAAGAGAAGAAAAAGATGTTTAAATTGTTTGAATCGTTCACATAAATGTCACTGGATCACTAACCTGCTCGGTTCACACGCAGAAACTAAAGCCTTTGTGTTATTCTTAGCACATCCTCCCAGGGATTGAGCACAGCCAATTAGTGTAATCCAAGGTGATAGCAGTCACCAGACAGAGCTTGCCCTAAGAGGCCACAGCCAGAAGCAAAGCGGATCTTAGCGTGCTGTGCAATTGTGAAGTCTTTCTGAGCAGAAGTTTCATTACGTTGTCTCACTTGTCTCACGTCATTCTCTGGAGAAAATGCTTCATCAGCTCATTGCATTTCTCCCCCAGAAAAACTTAAATCATCATTTATTTACTTTGCAGGGCAAAGTTCCCATGCTGCTAAGAATGTGCAAGGGCCCTGAGACAGGAGGAGCGGCGTGGGAAGCCCCGGAGGAGGCCCAGGGCGGCTGCGAGCAGGAGGAGGGCCGGGCAGAGAAGCCCAAGCACTGGGTTCAATCCCTGCACCACATGCCATGCCAGCCCTGGAGCCCTGGTGCACCATGCTGGCCACTGAAACTGGGTGTGGTGGCGCACCCCTGTAATCCCAGCGCTGGGGAGGCTGAGACAGGAGGATCACTGAGTCCCAAGCTGCATAGCGAGACCCTGTGCTAAGTAAATAATAAGTAAAAGAATTTTTTTAATTTTTTGAATGGAGTCTGATATTTTATCATTCCTAGATAAGCAATTCTGTGATACTGTTCGCTACTAATGTCCTTCAAGGAAAAAGATTTAGGCCTGTATTATTATTATTAACCTAGATGCTCCTCCTTATTACCGTGGATGGAAGGGTAATGACTGTAGCTGTAAGGGTAAACAGTGGCTGGCCAGACCACACAGAGAAGTGGGTCATTCAGTGCCGCTGCGCAGCCAGGACTCACATCTGCTGCTGCGCCACAGCAGGATGGGAGGAGCATGGTCAGAACTTCACACTCACAAGTCCCAGATGTCACCCATCGCTGCAGTGGCTACCTGTGGCCAACCTGACTCAAAGAAGGCCCCATTAGTTGGGTGTCCTTCCTCACTCCACTCAGAACAACAAAAGCCAGGGAAGGGCCACGTGCAGCACACAGGCTTGTGATCTCAGCTACTCAGGAGGCTGAGACAGAAAAGTTACAAATCCGAAGCCAGCCTGGCAGACACTGTCTCAAAATGTAAAACTAAAAAGGGCTGGGGATGTGGTAGAGCGCTTGCCCAGTACGCGTGAGGTTCTGAGTGAAACCTTCAACAGTATAGACAAAATGAAACAAAACAACAAGAGAAGGATCCTCTGAGGAAGAAGGACTGGCTTTGTGCTGCTGAATGTTGTCTCCAAACAGATTGTTTAAGAGAAACAGAAGGCGGGGAGTAGGTGAGAGGAGCAATGGTGTTTACCCTAATACACCCTAATGCAAACTTTCACTTGAAATCCTCACTGTGCCCATAAAGACATGGTTAATTATCAATCCAGAAACTTGTGTTTGCAGAGCAGCAATAGCCATTAGTGACAGCTTCAAATTAAAGTATAAATTCTAACAGTTTGAGGGAAGGCATAAAATGATCTTAAATAGCTAAGGATTATTCCAGATAGCTCTGTTGATTCTACTGTAAAGCTTAGAACCTCTGTCTCATAAACAGTTCTTGTCCATTAGTTTAATTTCAACACTGAAGGAAATTCACCAAAAGAGAATGGGGCACTTTTAGGAAAAGTACACATCCTTACATACAACACACCAAGAAAGGTGCTGTCCTCTTCAAAACCTCTCCCATGGTACACACAACACACACACACCCCTCCATTCAGGAAAAGATACCAACTACTCCTCTGTCCAGGAGTAAAGAAGTTCTTCTTCCTGGGTGGCCACAAAGCAGTGCGCATGACTAGACTCACACGCGTGCCCAGCAGTAGCAAGACCCAGCCTCCTTTCCCTAACCTGACAGTGTCCAGGGAAGCGTGTTACCAAACAAGGCTTACATGGGACCCAGAATTTCATAACACGATACCCAAATGGTCACGCACTAAAAACTTCAGTAACAAAAAGACTGTAAATGCCAGGGTGAACATAACACAGAGGTTTGAATTATCTGACAAAGACTCTAAGCACTCAGCATGAAGCTTTTTTTTTTTTTTTTCAGTAGTGGGGATCAAACTCAAGGCTTTGTGCTTGCCAGGCAAGTGCTTGTGCTACTGAGCTGTCTCCTGGCCCCATAAAGCTGAGTCAAGAAATTGCAATACACTTTAAACAAATGAAAAAAATAGCATTAACAAACAAATAGAAGATTAAAGAACCAAGTAGAAATCCTAGCACTGAAAAGTACAGTAACTACAATTTTAGAATGCATGACCTGGGGAGATAACTCCATGGTCTAAGTGCCTGCCTGGCAAGCACAAGGTCCCAAGGTCAATCCACACCTAGTTTTGGTGGCTGGCATGGCGAGGTGGCACACGCCTGTAATTCCAGCACTGGGGAGGCTGAGACAGGAGAATCATTATGGGTCCAAGCTGCTTAGCAAGACCCTGTGCCAAATAAATTATAAATAAAAGATTTAAAAAGTAAGAAGAAAAATGCAGTGGCTGCACTCAGCAGCCTAACTGAGAAGATGAAATAATCAGTGAACTTAAGATAAAATAATGTAAATGATCTGATCTGAACAACAGAAAAAAAAATTTAAAAATAGAACTGAAATGCAAAAGCAGTATTTTTTTATTTTAAAGAGAATAAAAAATAAAAATGATACAGAATTTCAAAACAAGATGATCGGAAATTAACAATGGTTATTCTATTACACCTTGTTCTCTTCAGAGGAGTTGCTCAGCTTTCCAGACATAAGCATGCAAAATGGATCAAACAATAGAAGCACTAGCTGCTCCTCTCAGTAAACTAAGAGAAATTAGTAGTACAAGTATCTTAGCTATCCTGTGTGTGTGTGTGTGTGTGTGTGTGTGTGTGTGTGTGTGTGTATACATACATACATACATACATAGGGAAACAGATAGATCCCTTTCCTTCTTTTCTCCTTTCCCCATCCCAGTTATTCCTTCCTTTTGAGTAGTTTTTTCCCTTTCACAATATCTGCTGTACCTTTTTGATCTTATTTACTCCTAATGGAGTATGACTCAGCTATAAAGAAGATAAACCCGAGGCTTTCGTAGGTAAATGGATGCACCTAGAGACCGTACTCATAAGTGAAATAACTCAGATTTGCATATGCAAACATCATATTGTCTCCCTAGTGAAAGAAGTAAATATTATTCAATGAAACAAATTAGAAATTATAGATTTAAAACCCTTACATGTGTAGGACCTATAATTGTCAAAATAGTTTAGGCTACTTGAAATAGCAAATAGATACAAAAATCACAGTTGTCCTCAAAACATAAAACCAAGGTAGGTTTAAAGAGTACTTTTAAGCTATAAAATAGTTCCTAAATACAGCAGAACAATAAAGCAAAGTTTCTGGTGAGAGTAATAATGTAAGCAGAACTACATTTGAACTTTCCTCTCAATAAAGAGTTCTGGTGAGGTCCAGTAAGTAATGGGATGCAACCCACTGAAAGAGTGACTTAATGTTCTCTGGTTATTCCTAGCGTGCTGCCACCGGGGACTACTTAGATGCCAGAAGATTCCAATTTGCTACAAATAGATGACACTAGAAAGTCCCATTCTATCTTAGCAGTTAGGCTGTTAGTTTAAAATGTTTAAAAGGATCTTTCTTGCTTAGAAGAACGTTCTACAATAAAAATACAGTAAGCAGAAGGAATTATTTCCTTTAAAATCACTTTTTTTGTATTTTAATACAGGATCTGCAGGGTCTCACTACTTAGATTGGACTCGTAGTGATCTGCCTGTGTTTAGCCTCCCAAGAGCTGGGACTACAGGCACACACCCCATGTCCAGTCTCATTCGCAGTGTCAGGAGCCCCAGGGGCAGGGCCAACCGGCATACTGGGGATCGAACCCTGGCCACTGAGCTCTGCCTACGCAGGCACTTTAATCTGCTGCACTATTTGGCTGGCCCTAAAATCACTTTTTAAAGGAAAGGAAAAAAACCTTAAAGTTAGTATAGACTGCCTTGGTATTTGGGTATTTGGGGTATTGAAATGTGTTCCCCAAAAGCAGTTTCTTTTGAACCTTACCACTAAATGCTATTATCATATAGTTTCCTGCTAAAAGAATACTTTTAAAATTTTCAAACATGATCTTTCAAATTCATCTTGAAAATGATAATGTTGAAATTCTGGTTTTAGTTCCTAGCACGTGTATCTGCAATGGATAATTTATGTAATAATAACAATGCCTCCGGTGGTCTTACTGGCCTTTAAATTCTGTTTGTCAAGTCTTTCCACCTAAAAACCCCTAATGAATGAAAGGAATTAATATATTTTATAAATTTGTTGTTGTTGTTGTTGTTGTTGTTGTTGTTGCTGTTGCTGTACTGGGGGTGGTTTGGTTTGATTTGGTTTGGTTTGGTTTGGTTTGGCTTGGCTTGGCTTGGCTTGGCTTGGCTTGGCTTGGCTTGGCTTGGTTTGGTTTTCCCTGCCTTGGTTTGTTTTTCTTCTTTGAGACAGGGTCTCACTGTGTAGTTCAAGATGGCCTTGAACTCACTGTGTAATCTAGGTTGCCTTTAAATCCGGGAGCTCCACCTGCCTCAGCTTCCTGAATGCTGGGATTACAGGCATATTCCACCATGCTTGGCTATGCTGTTTTGATGTTTAAAAGAAAAAGGTTAAAATATTTTTCATTAAAAAACTGAGATAACATTGTCCCCATGGATTTTCAAAATCTCCTTCTTAGCATGACAGCAAAGAACATGTTACTAACAAAAAGCAGAACCCTTGTGAAAGAATGGAACAAAGGCAAGAGGAACACGGACCAATGTGCTACCGGCTGATCCAACAGAGTGGCTACCAGCAGTGAGCTCCTACGAAGTGACTCAGCCGCCCAGCCTCAAACCAACTAGATCCAAGTCCCACTGTCCATGTCCCTAGCTCTCCAACATCTTAGAAATGGCTTGGTCTCTCCTGGACAGAGCAGTGAGCTCTCACACACAGGCATCTGGCCGGCCTTTAGCCCTGCCCTGACTCTCTGCCCCTAGACCACTCAGCATGAGGAGCTACTGTCTTGGTCGGTGCTCCATTTCTCCTTTGGGATGACAGGGCTGCCCTGGGTTAGGCTGAACCAGATCAAACCCAGTGAGACCTGTGTCCGACATGAACTCTTGCAGTGAGGCTGCGGACTCAGGACAAGCCCCTGGTGTGCAGCGCTTGGGCCACAGCTTCTCAGCAGAGCAGCCTGACTGCTCCTCACCAGAAGGTCATCCCCATTCTGGTCTGTCTTGTCGCCTGTTGCCTTTGCTCCAGCAAATCTGTCTCCCTCCATATGCTGGACACAGCAGTGTGTACCAGATGGCCTCAGGATTAGCTGGACTTACAGGTGATTATCGTAAATTGCTACTGTGGGGGAGGTGGCACAGCAGCTAATGCGAGGAGCTGGATTCCAGCCTGCGAGATGGATTTAGTGCAGTGGAGCTGCAGGTAAGGTGGAGTTTCCAGGACAGGAAGGACAAGATGAAAATGGACTGTGGGACAATATGTTAGAAGCAAAATGTGCTCAAGGTCGAGGGTAGAAAGGACTGGTGAAGGAAATGGAATGAATCTACCTTTCATAATGTCACATGCATGAAATAAGATGGTAGTGTTCTCTAATGCAAATAAGACAAAAATTTTGAAGAGAAAATCTCCAGACATTGATAGAGGATTAATGATCAGCCAGTTGGCCGACATATTTTGAAATACCGTATTTACCGGTCACTGTTCTTGGCCCTAAAGGGGCGGTGCTCAGAGCAGCATAGCCTGATTCCCAGGACAAAGCATCGTAGAGGCAGGACCAGTAGTTGCCAGGCACCGCCTGTCACGTGCTTTGATGCGCACACTTGCGCTTTCCCCATCCACACCTCCGCCACTGATGTTGTAGGCCCAGTACTCAGCCAGGCCTGGTGGCTCACACCTGGAACCTCAGCGTTCTGGGAAGCTGAGGCAAAAGGAGCACAAGTTCCAGCCCAGTACAGGCCATACTGTAACTCAATAAGACCTTGTCTCAAAACCAGTTTTAAAGGGGGAAAGAGCTGAGATTGCATCTCCAGCAGAAAGCTCATGGTTCAGTCCTCAGTGCCGAGGGGTGAGGGGAACAGAGCAAACCAAGCGCTCTGCTGCCAATTGCTTAGATAAGTGAGGCCACCGCCAAGCCACTTAGGTCGAGACACAGCAAGTGCATACCATCACTTTTCACAGGCATTTGCCTTCGGGGTTAAAAGAGCAGATACAGTTCTCCTCCCACCCCGACCCCGTCCTGCCTGGAACATAAAAGTGAATGCACTAAGGGCTGGCCATATAGCTCAGCGGATTAAAGTGCCTGCTTAGGCAGAGTGCAGCAGCCAGGTTCAATCCCTGGCATGCCGTGCTGGCCCCATCTCCAGGGGCAGGCTGAGACGGCTATTGAGACTGGGCATGGTGGTGTGCGCCTATAATCCCAGCACTTGGGAGGCTGAAAACAAGAGACTCACTGAATCTGACGTACGTAGTGAGAGCCTGTAGACCCTGCAGACCCTGTACCAAATACCTTTTTTCTAAACTGAACACACTAAATCTCTCCAACTAGGAAGATGGAAGGAGAGTCCTTGATTACTGTGGGAGCAACTGGACTAATCTCGCAACCGCCTAACTTGCTTGTTCTGTGAGAAAAACTGACTTGGATCTTGGTACCAATTTCCGAAAAGAGCTCTTCACCGCAAGCGACTGAATCTGACTCGAAGGGACCACACAGCAGAGGAGCTTATTAGAGGACAAGTGTGAAAAAACTAGAAGAATATGGTTCAAATTTAATATTCTAGGAACAACGTACAAAACCTTTTAGAAGAGGGGTCTGATGAGGAAGTCCTACGCACCTCACACTAGGGTCCACATGCCAGGGCTTTCCGCTCTTCCCACTTTCCTATCAGAATGCAATTGATGGCAGACACAACCGTCCCGGACAGCAACTGTGGCCATGCACTGCACAGCCCACCGAGTCCACGGTGAGCCTGCTTTCTCGCTTCCTCACTTCCAAGCTGCAGAACAATTTGTGCCCTTGTTTTTAAAGGAATCTCCACACTGATTTCCGCAGTGGTTGTGCCAGCTTGCCCTTCCACCAACAGTGGAGAAAGGTTCCTTTTCTCCCGCAGCCCCTCCAGCATTTGCTCTTGGCTGTCTTCTTGATGACAGCCATTCTTTCTGGGGTGAGATGGAATCTCAGTGTTGTTTTAATTTCCATTTCTCAAATGGCCAATGATGTCGAACCTTCTGTCATATATTTATTTGCCATTTATATTTCCTCCTCTGAGAAGTGTGTATTCATCTCAGATCTCCCCTTTTTTTGTACTGGGGATCAAACTCAGGACTTTGAGCTTGCAGGCAGTTGCTTATGCCACTGTGCTATATCCCCAGCCCTAGATACCCAGTTTTGGATCAGGTCTTTGAATTTAGGGGGGCCTAATTTTTTCAATTCTTTATATGATCTGGATAGAAGTCCTTTGTCTGAGGGACAAATGGCTATGATTTTTTCTCACTCTGTGGGTTGTCTTTTCACTGTGATTTCTTTAGTTGTGCTTTTGTAACTGTTCTACTAACCTGTTTTGAAACTCAGTTTCATTGTTAGGTTTGTCTTTTTTCTCTTTAAAATTAAAAAAAAAAAAAAATGAATCTGTGCCCTTAATGGAAAGAAATGATAAGTAGGTATAAATATCCAGGGAAGATACTTGCTTTGCCCTACAAAGATTCCTAAAGTAATTTCACAAGTTTAAAAAGGGATTCAAACGCTAAACATCCAAAGTAAGTTGCAAATGTGTGCCATTGGGGCAGTTTGTTTGCAAAAGTGGTTACGATTGCTTTCTCCCTGTACCCATCACCCCTTGCACTATCGTCATCCGTAGCGTCCCTTACTAACCCAAGGAGTCCACCCTTCCCGCACCCTGACTGCGTGCTGCTTTAGGCAATAGAATGAGACAGTATACTCATTAGGCTGGTGCCAGAAGCAAATCTCAAGAGAACCGGTTCCCGTAAGTTTTCCCAAGAATCCTGTTAGCCACCCTGTGGATAAACCTGGCCTGGCCTGTTTCATGATGAGAGAAACTTGGTCCCAAAACTGCAGTCACTCAACCAACAGCCACCCAACTCCCAGAGGCATGGCCGCTTACCTGACCTTGAACACATGAGGAAGTCAGCAAGGCCACGTCACTTCTCTGGCCCAATCCAGTTGGCTTGCCAAAGCACACGCTCTAAAATGCTGGACTTGCCAAGCTTGGGGCAAATTTTTATGACATACAAGCTGGTTAGTGGAACTACATACCACCCAGCCAGCAAACTAGCAAATAAGATCATTTTGGTGCAGACATAATTGGAAAAAGATAAAGTGATAATTTTGTAGTGATTTCGGGCCACTAAATCTGTTAGGGAGGTCCACGCTGAGAAGGGGACATGCAGAGAAGCTTAAATCTGAACGAAAGAAAGCTGCTCAAAAATATAGAAGAAACATATTGCAGACAGAAGAAACAGCATGTGCAAAGGCCCTGAGACAGGAAGAGTAGAATGTGAAGACCTGGAGAAATCCAGAGAGGCTGCAGAGCATGCGCACAGTGGAGAGTAGAGAGGACTACACTGGGGGCTGCGCAGATAGGCACAAGGGCCTGGGCTGGATCTCCAGCACCACATGCCGTGCTGGGCCCATGCTGAGCCAACCAGCGAAACCAGACACAGTGGCACACGCCTGCCGTCCCAGTGCTGGGGAGGCTGAGACAGGAGAGTCACTGTGAGTCCAAGCTGCATGGCCAGACCCTGTGCCAAGTAAATAAATAATGAAAAAGGAGAAGACCAGATTGTTTAGAGCAACCAGGGCTACAGCCCGTAAGAAACTTGACATGGTCTGTTTCCAGGAAGCCCAGCCCCTGCAAGTGAGAACTACAGGAAGTGGTCAGAACATTCCAGTGGGGAAGCGAAGGAAGAGAAATGACAGACGTGTCAGATTCTCACCTCCAGTATTCCAGTTCAGCATGTCCAATAGACATCTAAAACTACACAGCTGGTGAACAGGCATAAATGCTGGACTGCATGTATTCAACACCCGCTTGATCAGGAACTAAAGGTGAGGGATGCAGAAGAGGGGACGGGCAGGACGTAGGGTGCAACATGCTACGTGCGGGAACCTAATAAGTGAGGAACGTAAGCGCTATATACCATAAGCAAGAGAGAGCACCAAGAAGGAAATGGGGAGAGAGGATGCAGGGGAGGACGGGGAGTGGAGAGGAACAAGTTAGACTATGGTAGGGACAGTACGCATGCCCCAAGGTGACTGCAAGGGAGGACGGGGAGTGGAGAGG
>NW_004524630.1:4205567-4211100 GCF_000260255.1 Octodon degus
AGAGAGAGAGACAGAGAGACAGAGAAGCTGAGCAGCGCAGAAGAGACTCCCATGACTCAGCCCAGTGCATCAGGCAGGTGGAGCTGTATGAAAATTATGCCTGATGGGCTAACTGGTGAATTTTGAGTAACAGTCTTTTTTGTCGTTCTTTTCTACATTAGAAAAATTGAACAATCTCTTTATTTCATTAATTGTCTTCTTTTGAGACAGAGTCTTACTATGTTGTACTTCAGGCTGGCCTTGAACTCACCATGTAGCTCGGGCTGGCCTCGAGTTCACACTGATCCTCCTGCCTCAGCCTCCCAATGCTGGGATCACAGGTCTGTGCCACCACACCCAGCTCTCCATTAATTTCTTTAAAAGAATCATATCTTGAGAGTCAGAGGTATACAAATACTGTTAACTTATCCTCCTAAAAATATTTTTTTTAATTTAGGGTGTGATTGTACTTCCTGAAAAGAAAAACAGTATGCAAACGGCTTTATAATCGAATGCCAAAAGTCCACAGCCAACTAAGACACTCCTTAAAAATAAAATAATGGAGCTCAAAGAGGCTAGTGGGAGAAAGAGAGAACAGAGAGGATGAGAGGCTGAAGGAATCAGGGAAAGCCAATAGCCCCAACTTTACTGAAGGCCTGCTAAACTTCAAATCCAGGTACCAAAGTCCAAACGGTGACATCTGGAGGGAGGCAGCAGCAGAAAGCAGAAGAGGGTGACCCACCAGTGACCCCACAGGTGCACTCGGATGACCGCTTCGCCTACTCTGTTTTCCAGGACACACCACCTGGCTGTGTCCTGGGCTGCTGTCACAGTCCCGCGGGAAGCAGCTGCCAAGTCCCTCGCCGGGTGTGTTGCAGTAGCAGACCCTCTAGAAATGTTCATCGCGTGCCCTTCCTCTTTAACCTGAGATAGAAGATCCAGTACCCAACTAAAAGCTGCGGGTCGAAGTGTGCAGCCGCCAAGGCCGGCCCCCGTAGTGACACTGTAGAGCCAGCAGCTGTCCGCTCGCCCAAAGGCTCCCTCCCCTTAATGCGCCTCCTCCATGCCCTTCTGACCCACACTTGGTCCTCCAGCTGCAGGCCCAGAGTGCCGCTGACCTGACCCGGCAGGTAGAGAGCGCCAGGGCTCACCTGGCGCTGCGGCGCAGCCCGCCGCCTTTCCGGCCGCGAGAGCTCCAGCTGGCTAGTGAGGTCCTCCCTGGGCTCCTCTGCCACCTGTGCCGAGCCCCTCACACCGCAGATGGTTTCCTGAAACTTCGCTTAGGCTCAGCACCACCACTAGCCCACCAGCCCGAGCCCACTGCAAACCTCGAAGCGGTGATTCACCGCCTCTGGGGGCCCCAGCCCCACGCATCTCTCCCACTGGGAAGGCCTGGCCTTCGCTCCGGCCCACTCAGCTCGCTTCCAGGAGTCAGAGCAGCTCGCAGGCCTCGGGGACTCTGCCCCCGCAAGTGCTGTCCGCCGAGGGCATGTCCCCGTGAGGCTGCTGCTCTCGTCTTTCTCGCACAGGTTTCCTTCTGCTTTTGAGTCAGCTTTGTGTTCCAGGAAATAACTTAAGGCGCAAGGTGCTCTGTAGCCGGCCGCTGTCTTCGCAGCATAAAGTCACCAGCTGATTCATCAAAAGCAGATGAACTCTACCATGTATCTAATTCCAAAATAGCAGCAGACACAGGGCACCGTTAATGTGACAGCTTTGCTTTGTAGGAGGAGAAATTTGCAAGAGAGGATTTTAAATGGATTGAACTTAATAAGACATGGAATGGCATTTCATCACCACTTTAACCATGGTCAGTAGAATCCATAAACAGCTGCGAGGAAATGCCAAGACAGATAAAAAAAAAATTTTTAAAAACCCTACATTGGAAACTCTGTGAAGCAGCAGACCTTCCAATGGACTCCGAAATATCACAAACGAAGGCGTCCTGGGCCGTGAGGCTCACTTCCTGCTAGCACCGCTCATTCCCAAGCATTTGTCCAGCCTAATTTTAGATGACTCATGAATGTGGGCTTTACACACATCGTCTGTAAAGCTCTTCGTCCGTGTGTCTGTTTAATGAGCCTTCAGAAGCTGTCAATCCTCTCAAGAGGTTCCAGAGCTTTCCGTGGACATTCCTGGCTACAAGTCCAAATGCACACAGAACTAGAGGGAGAATTTTCACACCTTTATCAGAGCTACCTTTAAAAACAGCTAACAGGGCCAGCCAGATAGCTCAGCAGACTGAAGTGCCTGCTTAGGGGTCAATCCCCAGCAGCGGCCAGGGTTCAATCCCCAGCATGCCATGCCTGCCCTGCCCCCAGGGTGCTCTGCAACAGCGATTGAGACTGGGTATGGTGGCTTGCATCTGTAATCCCAGCACTTGGGAGGCTGAAAACAGGAGGATCACTACAAGTCCAGTCTACATAGTAAGACTCTGTAGGCCCTGTAGACCTTGTCCCAAATACATAAGTAAATTTTAAAAACACCTAAGAAAAGGGGCTGGGAGATGGCTCCATAGAATAAGCGCTTCCCTGGCAAGCACAAGGGCCTGAGTTCAATCCCCGGTTCCAAAAAAAAAACACCTAAGAAAGGTGTTTTTTCTCAAGCTTATCAAAGCCAAATAAGCAATCTCCAGAGATAAAGGAGAACTCGAGTCCTGATGTCGCTGCTTCCTGTCTGCCACCTGCCAGGCTGGCCAAGGTTTAAGACTATCTAAACTATGCTTCCCAACATTCAAAAAGCTCATCAAAAGACACATCAGCGGTTCTTAGGAGATTTGCATGTCAGGCAAGACACAGATGGTTTAAACACGTTGGCTCCGGCTTTACAGCAACTCTGCACCACAGTGAGTCACTTCATTGTACAGATGGGGAAACGGAGGCTTACAGCGCTGAGCAAAACAAGGAGAGAGTGCTGGAGCCAATATTTCTGCCAGCTTCATCTGGAAAAGCTTCGCTTTGTTGCCGCCCTGTGCCATCGCTACCACACTGACACCAGGTGCTGTTGGGACCTGGCCTAGGGCTCTCCACATGGGAAAAGAACCTCCTCCCTGGTCCAGAGGGACAGAGAGGTGGCTGTGGGTGTGGCACTCTCCTTCCCATCCCTAGAGACGGTGGGGACAGGAACAAGTGTGTAGCAAACTAAGGAGTGTCACTGCTCTGCACAAGCGGGTGAGTCTGAAAAAGAAACCAAGAAACGGTCTCAGAATCTAGGGAAACAGAAGCTGTGGAGTGGGCTGCAAAGGCCCCGATTCCCCGTGCGTGAGCAGGACAAAGAAGCAGGAAGTCCTGAAGGGGAGTCCCACGGAGAGAGAACATTCTCTCAGGCTTTCACGGAGAGCACGTTGGCCAAGCAATGGCCATGACTCATCCACGTGGCTGACACTGATGAAAGACCCACGAGGTGCTGTACATGGTTCCAGGGTAAATCCTGAGGGGATCTGACTGACATTATCAGATACAAAAGCTACATTTCTTGTTATATAGGTCTTGCTTTATCTTGGTCTTAATCATCCAGCAGAAAAGTATAAAAACAAGGTATTAAGAGTAAACCACATTAATATGCTGAGCTGTAAAAGGCTCAAGTCAACAACTTCTGACATTGCCAGTCTTATGGATAATCCACTACTATTATGGGCTACTGGATTCTTTTGGAATATTTTGCTGAATTCACACACCTATAATATTTAAATGACAAAACTAAACCAAAGAAGGGGATACAAATGAACAACCATTTTGTATCTATATTCAAAATAGGATAGATATACAGCTACAAGAGCCAAGGAGATGGCTCAGTGGAATAAGCGCTTGCCTGGCAAGTGCAAGGGCCTGAGTTCAATCCCCAATTCTGCAAAAAAAAAATAAATAAATAAATCTGCATTTAATAAAAATAAAAGATATACAGTTATATTCTCTTTTTTTAACATTCTCTTAATTCAATGAATAGAAAGATTTGTTCTAATAGTGCTTGTAAACAGGATATCATGTCTGCATCTTGTACAATGAATAACCACTAAGACAACAATATGCAATGTATTAATTGTTGAAACTGTCCTACTGGTCGGATTTGAAACTGTCTCATTACTATCTGTTTCTCAATAAAATTAGGGGGAGGGAAAAAAGCAGGAGGTCCCAAAACACAGTGATGGTAGACTGCACACCATTTCACAGTAGCCTCGAGCATTCTGGATCCACCCAGCTTTGCATGAAAATCAGAACAGCCTTACTGGATCAAGCATCATAAAGAATGTGACCAACAATTGCTGACCAACAGGGCCTGAGAGGATGTTAGCAAGCTTTCCTATGGCCATGGGGAGCAATCCCAAATGCCCCAGATGTCACATGACGTGCAGTGCCACAGGATGCCAAAGCTTTGCTCACCTAAAATAACAGGTGACAGCTCTGCCCAGGAAGGTGAGCCATGAGAACCTTCGAGCTAATTGGCTTTCAGAAGTGGTCCCACATTCCAGTTTCCTGAATCTGTATAGATTAAACGTGAGCTCACTAGACTTCTACTGGTCTGCTGCGCTTTCATTCTCCTTTGAGGAAGAATGTAGAGAGCCGGAGTGAGGCTGTCTGTGGGTGCTGATTAGCAGCTGCGAGTCTGCTGAGATAACACGAAGTGGAAATCTGGACGCTCCGGGCTGCCAATGGCTGTTTCCTAGACAAAAGCTCTGGGGGTTAGACTGGCAGTTCGTGGAGCAACACGCAAGGACCTCTTTTCCAACTTCGTAGCCGATTTTGAGCTAGAACTTATATTAAGTGTATCTAACCTAACCGTAAGAATGAAATGTGGAAACAAAGAAAATTGGAAACTAAAAGAAGTTGCTTCTTGGGGTAAAGGGTTCGAGCTCCTCTACCTTTCCAGGCACCATAAATCTACCTCTAAGCAACTGTGGCAGGCGTGGGTTGAAATTCCAGCTATGTGACTTACAGTATCAGTGGCCTTTAAAGCATCTGAGTATTTAACTTCCTGCTACTGTTTCCTCAACTGAAAAAACAAAACACACATGCACACACACACACACACACACACACACACACACACCGATGACACTAATGCCCAGCTCACAGGCTGTGTCTGTGCACATTAAATGAAGCAAGCTGCTTAGCGCAGGGCTTTGTGCTTAGCAAGTGCTAGAAGCCTTGCTTTGATTAAATGCACAAAAACACAGACGACTTGGAAAGACATGATATAGAATATTTTTATTTGAAAAGTATCAGATGATCTGGGACTTCTAAATAGATTTTTAAAAATATTTCACCTCCACAGTAAAATTCAGAGACAAGAGAAATAAAATATAACTTAACATACAGGGCTGCTCTTGTAGAATCTCCACGAATTCTTGCCAATTAATATTCTTTAAAAATTAGTTGACTGCTCTGAGTCTTCAGGAAGCGCTCTGCTCAAAAGCGTGGTGTGACAGGAAGTTCGTCTGGGTTTGAGCCGATTAAACTGATAGCCTTGGCCTACTTACGCTTCCACCTTGGCTGATAGAATTCGACCCACAGCTGCTCTCCTACTAAGCAAACTACACCCTCATGAGCGTGTAGACAAA
>NW_004524630.1:4211600-4212353 GCF_000260255.1 Octodon degus
GCACCAAAATATACGGCACACAGTATTACTTTGAGGATTAAACCTAGCAAAAAATTATTGTCACCATCGTTATTAAAAAACAATTTATAAAACTTCATTGGCAGGGTAACTGCTTCCTAATATGCAACTGGAAGAACAGATGAATTTGATAACTTACTATCCTAAATATTCCATAACAAAGTGTGTATTCATATGAAGAAACCCACATAGACTATTAACTTTCAATGCAGATTCATTATTTTCAGCATTTATCCACTGCTTTGTACAATGACAGTGACATTTTCCTTGTAATACGTAAGTCACATCCAGGTGACTGACAGATTTTAACCCACAAATAGGCAAGCAGCTATCGTCCTTCCATTCAGCTACTTTCCCTTTACGTGATGAGCCATTTCACTTCATATTTGCATTTCTAGAATACTAGAACAACTACAAAGAAAAGGATTTCAAAGAACTCTAAAATGTATATTGATTAATCAATTTAACCAAGCCAGGTTTTCAGAAATGTCTATAAACTTAACCTTGGACTCACAAAGGCGTAACATTATTAAATTACCAGATATTAAAAAACAGAATTTTATGAAGCTATATTGATATGCTGAGCTGTAAAAGGCTCTAGTCAACAACTTCTGCAGACAACCCCCTACTACTGTGGACTACTGGACTGTGTTGGATTGTTTTGCTGAATTCAAGCACCTATAATATTTAGATGCCAATAGAATACCCATCTCTGACAGGACTGAACTGGAGAGG
>NW_004524630.1:4214858-4216299 GCF_000260255.1 Octodon degus
CCCACAATAATCAATCACAAACTCCAGAAACCACCCAATGACTGCATGAGGCTTTGGGGGGACACCTACACACAAACCATAACATCAAGTAAACACTTAATACAAAAACAAACATAACAGGGGATGATAATATCTCACTTATACAAAGAGATTGACTAAACAAAAAATAAGAAATTTCAGAGCTGAAGCACACCCTTGAACACATGGACTGCGCAGACATATACAAAGTGTTCCTGCCCTCTACAACACGGTATACATCGTCAGCACCACAACCAAATAGATCACATACTCATCCACAAAGCCTGCGTAAGTGAATATAGAACAGAATGCATCCCATGCATGCTGTCAGTCACCATGCAATGAAAATAGAAATCAACAACAGAAGAAACTTTGGAAAAGGAAAGTTGACAAATGGAATTTATCCTCATAAATTAGTGTTCTGAATTTCTTACTAAGAACCTAATTAAATAACTGATACATTTAAAACAAAAAGAAACAACATGTTGAAAAACTAACAACATACTCACAAACAACCAGTGAGTCACAGAACAAATCAAGCAGGACATTTACAATTCTGGACCTTACTGACCCTGATGGCACAACTGATTGAAATCTCCGGGACACCATAAAAGCAGTTCTAAGAGGGAAATTCATCCCAATCAACGCTTATATAACACTGAGAAATCACACTAAACTCATCCTGATTGAAAATATTTAGGAGGGAAATCATAAAGATTAGAGCATAAACCAATGAAATTGAGATTAACACTCCCCCCCCAAAAAAAAAATATCAATGAATAGAAGAGCTGGTTCTTTCAAAGAATAAATACAGTCGTGAAGCACCTGGCCAGACCCACAAAGAGAAAACAGGAAAATAGTCACATTGATGCAAATAGAAATGAAAAAGGTGAAATCCCATCCAGCACTGGGAATCCAGAAGATAATAACTACTTTGAAAATTTATATTCCAGTTAGCAAATTTTGAAAAAAATGGACTGAGTCCTCAACGCAAACTACCAAAACTAATCGAAAAAGCCCTAAATATGTCTGACTATCAAATAACAATGAAACTGACATAGTAATAAGAATCTACCAACTAACTGAGGCACCAACCTACCAACCAAAAAAGGCTACCATTTGTGTACACCAACAATGAATGGGATGAAAATGAAATAATGGAAATAATAGCGTTTACAGTAGCTGCAACAAAATGAAATACCTAGGAATTAAACCGACAAAGGAAATGAAAGACCTCTACAGTGTGAAAAATAGTACTTTTGGGCCAGCCAGATAGCTCAGTGGATTAACACGCCTGCTTAGGCAGACACGGGGACCGGGATTCGATCTCCATGCTGGACCCGTTCTTGGGGCACGCTGAGACACTGATTGAGACTGGGCATGGTGGTGCACACCTACAATCGCAGTGCTTGGGAGGCTCAAA
>NW_004524630.1:4217409-4218416 GCF_000260255.1 Octodon degus
GAATTCTGGCAAAGATATGCCAAAAAGAAACCCTCCTTCACTGCTGGTTAGAATGTAAGCTATGCACCATTATGGAGATCAGCATGGGGATTCCTCAAAGAACTGAAATGGGAAATTCCATATGAACTGGTGATTCCTGCGCTAGGCGCCATCAGCAAAGAGCTTAAGACATCATACTGCACTTGTACATCCATACCAACGTTTATAGCAGCACAACTCGTAATAGCTAAATCCGGGGAACAACTGGATAAAGAAAATGTGATATCTATACCTAATGGGAATAGTACTCAGATATAAAGAAGAAAAAGTGGAGACATTTCTAGGAAACCAGATACACTTAGAAAATAAAATGTTAAGTGAAATAAACCAAGCTGGTTTATAGGATTATTAGAATTATATCAGACTCAAAAGCTTCTGCACTACAAAAGATCAATCAGCAGAGTAGAGATAACCTACAGAATCAGAAATAAATTGCCAGCTGCTCCTCAGACACAGGACTAATGTCTAGAACATACAAAGAACTCAAAAAAAAAAAAAAAAGTTAAAGCTCCAAAAATCAAACTCCAGTCAAAAAATAGCATGGTATCTCACATTTGAGTGAGGCAAAGCTCCAAGAGGAAAGCAGAGAACAAGGAGACAGATCTCTTGGAATAGGAAAGTGGTCCAAGGAAAAAATGCAAGGGGTGAAGAGTGGGGAAGGGAAGTAGCAGAAAGGCCCACCATGTACAGGGACACAGTAACCTCAGTCAGCAAAGATGGCAAAACATGAGCTAAGAGTAACAACGTTAGCAAGCTGGGCCCGAGAGGTAGCTCAGTGGTCTAAATGCCTGCCTGGCAAGCACAAGGACCCGGATTTGATCCCTAGTACCGCATGTGGTGCTGTCCTGCTGGCCACCAAAACCTGAGTGGTGGTGCACCCTGTAATCCCAGCGCTGGGGACGCTGAGACAGGAGGATCACTGTGAGACTGAGCTGCATAGTGAGTCCCTGTACCAAATAAATAAATAA
>NW_004524630.1:4218516-4221699 GCF_000260255.1 Octodon degus
CTGAGTGGTGGTGCACCCTGTAATCCCAGCGCTGGGGACGCTGAGACAGGAGGATCACTGTGAGACTGAGCTGCATAGTGAGTCCCTGTACCAAATAAATAAATAACAGAGTTTTAAAAAATAATATTGACAAACATGAAAAATGTGATAGGGAGATTGAGGAGGACAGGAGCAGGAGGGAAAAGGAAGGGGATTTTTAAAAAGAAGAAAAAGATTTGGTATGAACATTAACCACTCCCCAAGATGACTGTAAAGTTCATGAACCGCAGACATGTACTAATAAAATTAAAAGTTAAAAATTAAAACTGTGAAACTTTTTAGGGAAACACTTAATAAAGCAAGTAATTTTTATGTAAATAGTCTCAGCTAAGTTTAAGGATATAATCAATTAGTTTTCTTTACTGTGGTTTTTTTGGTCACAAAATATAAAATGCAAAGGATACTGCTTTAGAAAAAAGAAAAATATAAGCTTGAATTGTACTGTCCACAGCTAACATTGACTTCCCACCACTTCCCTGTGGGCCAGCACTAGGAATCTTATCTGAAAAACAAAATGCAGGAATTTCAAGATGCAAAATGGGAAGAGATTACTTCTTGCCCTAAAGACAAGTCACTTCCCAGAGTTTTCACTTCTAGACTTTTAACATTTTCCTTGTTAGTGTGTCATGATCTGATCTGTTACATCTCTGCAACTAGGATAATTACACTATGATCCCAAATTAAAATGGGAAATTGTGGGTTAGAATATCTTCATTGTGACCCATGTGGCATTTTTTTATTAACATGGCTGGAAATGTTTTTAGAGCAAGAGAGGCTCAATAGAAATTTGGTTGCCTTGAAGTAACGCAAAAAAAGTTAGAAAGAAAAAAAATACTTTCACAGCTGCTAATTAAGTTGTTGGTCCAACGAGATAGCTCAGCAAAGTGCAGGGACACCGGCACCACAGGCCACGCTGGCTCTGTCCCCAGGCATGCTGAGCCAGCCACTGAGACTGTAATCCCAGCACTGGGGAGGCAGAAAACAGGAGAATCACTAGGAGTCCGAGTTGTGTAGTGAGACCTTGTACCAAATACATAAAATGGAAAAAGTTGTTACGCCAGCAGCTGTTGGCAGGCTGATCCGCAGCTCTGGTCGGTGGTGACTGTCTAGCATATGCGTTCTTTCTTTTGCTCCCTGGTACCCACAAAGATGTGTGTAGGCCAGAAACCCCCAATGCACCAACTGAAGGCTGAGAATCTGGGGCCTTCTTGTCACTGGTTTGCTTTCTGGAGTGAGAAACAACTCCTCTCTCACCAGTGGAAATGGGCCATTTCCCGTGAGGCCAGCTTGAGAGGACACTGTATTTCCAGCAACTCGCTGGTTTTTCTCCATCTCAGTAACTCAAGAGCGAGTACCTCCGTGCACTTTGCTTCTGCGACCTTACAAGATCACCCTCTCCCACAGGAGGCCTGGTTTAAGGGCTTGCCTTGCAGAGCCCCCAAGTCACAGTTCCTCACTCCCTATTTAAACCCATCTAATAATAATGGGCCTGTTGGCCTCCGGCAAAGTTCATAGTTCAATAGGCATCACTCTAAGAAAGTTATTACTCATGCTGAGTCAGAACTGGCCTTTGCACGGTCCATGTGTCCGTATAACTACTTGACTGCAGTGGAGTTGCAATGTGAATTACGGAAATGTCCCCAAATATGGCCTTTGATGAGACCTCTGGGTAGGCTAATGTTACCCTAAACTCTCACCACAAAAACAGGCACTAAGCCCTGAGGGGATCTGAGAACAGGTGGCAAGGCCACCAACCACAGGCTGCAAAGCAAGGGCAAATTTCTAGCGCCTACGGGAGCCAGTCCTGTTTGCAGAATTACAATAAACAGGAAGTTGGGGGGCTGGGGAGATGGTTCAGTGGAATAAGTGCAAGGGCCTGAGTTCAATCCCTGGTTCCGCAAAAACAAAACAAAACAAACAACAACCACCAAAAACAAAAACAAAAAAACAGGAGGTTGGTTGTTGTTTTGAGTTACTGAATGTTTCAACTACCTCAGGAGTACTTTCTGGTGCAACAAATACAAATGAATCATGCACAAGTATTCAAAGCCTCAAAAGAAACTTCATAGACTGACTGAAGCCTAGTCCTAAACTTCTTAGAGATATATTAGACCATGTTTGAAATCTCCCGAATGTCAACCCCCCTCCAACCTTGCAAAGCTGGGACTGGATTTCCCAGTATTTGTCTCAAGCAGTGCTCCTTTAGAGAAGTAGCTCTCGCTCTTCTGTGCAAACTTGCAATCCTCCTGAGATTTGGGGTCACAGGCCCTCATGTATGGCTTTAAACATGCTTAAACGTAAAGGCAAGGCTTCTGTGATGGGAACCTGCCTCACAAGCTGCGTGCATATGTCTGCGCCTTCCTCAAACATCACCCTAGCACTGGGCTCACTCATCAACTCGTTCTCTTCCTCCCAAGGTTGTTATTTTTGGCCTCAGTGTCACAGACTAAATGCTGACAGTTCGGCTTCCTCTTCTTTTCTCACTAACGATGGTCACATCCTTAAAACTAAATATCCACATGGCAGACGCAGTACAGTTGGCGAACTTGGTGCGCTGGGTTCTGTTTGCTTTGGAAAGGCTGGATGGAAAGTAGTCTAAGGCTCACTGCCATTGTTATTCCTCATTCTTCTTGGGGGGAAAATAAAGGTGATGACTGATTTATTCTAACTTGGTTAAGATATGTGCTCTATCTTATATCCTCCCACAACCAAGGGTCACTGTTTATGGCAAAAAAAACAAAAGACTCATCATACAGTGAGCACTGTAATAGGCAGTGTAACAGCAGGAGGGGACATCTATGAGGCCCTATTTATAGTCAAGATTCTATTATTAGCAGGCTGTTTTAGTACCAAGATGATAAAGAGTGAATAATAATACACCCTGAAGACTCCATTGTGCAAGTAACAAGTCACACTGATCTTTCTCCACATGTTATCATGCTCAGAAATAACTCTTTGGCCTGGGGATAGAGTCACCGGCAGAATGTGTGCCTACTGTGCCAGAGGACCTGGCTTCTGTCTCTCATACTATAAGAAAAAAAAAATCTTACTCTTTATAAAAATTGGTTATTTTTTAAAAGATCTTTATTTACTTATCTGGTACAGGGTCTCACTACGCCGCTCAGACTCCTAGTGATCCTACTG
>NW_004524630.1:4221949-4227993 GCF_000260255.1 Octodon degus
GGCCACTGAAAGCCAGGAACGAGGCCCTGGTAGCAGAGGCCGATGTCCCACGTCCTCGTCCACATCTTGCATGGGATAGACTTAGAGTACACAAAAGTGGACTAGGGAAGGAACCCAATTTTCACTTCTTTCCAAGAATAGAACCAGCTACTATCTATTGAGGCTTATGAAGAAGAAAAAGCACTTCGACAATTAACTTCTTTTTATATTTCCATACCAAATACTTACTGGGCCTTTCCGCTTTTAGCACTCAAAGAACCATATTGCCCAAAGAAGGCTCTAGCAAAGTGGTCTTTAGAAGTTAGTCTGCAGCAGAACTGTGTTACTAGTGCAATGCTAGGCAGGCCAAGGAAGACTTGACTGAGGCCGCACCACTGCTATTTGGCAAAACTGGAATTACTTCTCCTTTCAAAAGCTGGGTAACTTCAAATTGCTGACGAAGCCACTCTCTCTCAATAATTGTTTATTGATCTGTGAGAATAAGTGGCCCGCTGTTAGAGAGCACCGTGGAAAGACTAACACTCTGCTGTCACGAGCCAAGGAGCTTGGGTAGCACTGGGAAACCGCCCCAAGCTGGGAGCATGTGGGGCAGATCCCCCTCCAGCCCTCATAAGGAGCTAATCCTGCTGACAAGGGAATGGGGACATAGCTCAGCAGCATAAGTGCCAGCCTGACAGGTGCAAGGTCCTGAGCTCAGTCCCCAGGACCGGGGGGAAAAGACCCCACTGACAGTACAGTCTTGGATTAATAGATTCTAGAACTTGCAGACAATAACTCACTGTCTAAATTACCCATCTCACTTTGTAGTACAAGACTGCGCATCATTAACCTGAAATGCTTGGGACTAGAAGTGTTCTGGACTTTTTTGATTTGAGATTAAGTGTGTGAGTGTGTGTGCATGTGGTGTGCGTGTGGCATGCGTGTGGGGTGTGTGTGTGTGTGTGTGTGTGTGTGTATGTGTGTAAAACTCTTAGGAATGGGACCCAAGTCTAACCATAAAATTCATCTATCTATTATGTACATCTTACAAAAACAGCCTTGTACAAATACTAAATACAAATACAATATTCTTAATAATTTTGCACAATAAAAAAGTTTCACGGTGTAGAATTGTCTACTCATAGCATCATGTTACAGCCCAAAAATTTTACACTTCAGGCAATTTTGGCTTTCTGAGCAGGGCCACTCCAGTGTGCTCGCTCCGCTCTCCTAGCACTCACGCTGCCGCGTCGCCTAGAAGCAGGAGTCTGCCCTCAGCCGCCCTTCCAGCTCCCGAGTGCAGTTCTAGGCAGAGCGGACCACCAAGGCTCAGAGTCCGAGCTCGGCCTCGGTAAAGTGGAGGGGCCACATCTCTCCGACGCGGAATAAATACCAAGAGCTCATTATATGTTGGACACTGCACTTCCAGAAGGAAAACCCGGCCCTCTAGAGAGGACTTCCGGCTTCCAAGACAAACTTCCGGATTCCGGTTAAACACCAGTCCAAACAGAAGACCCCAAGTGGGATGCACTGTGAAAATGCAGAGGTTCCTCTTTTCTTTTTTTTTTTTTTTTTTTTTTTTTTTTTTTCAGAACTGGGGTTTGAACTCAGGTCCCTACACTTGCCGGGTAAGCACTTACTCCACTGAGCCATCTCCCCAGTCCCAATTTTTATTTATTTTTATTTATTTATTTTTTTAAAGGTTCCTCTTGTAAAGGGTTGGCAGAATTTTCTGCCTTAACTGTAGGAAATTATTTTTTAAAAACGTTGTGCTTCCTGTTATCTACTTTAAGAAATATATTCTCCCTCTTGGCTCAAGGCTGTTTAACAATAAATGTTTCTTGTCAAGGCAGCAAGCTAAAACAAACTCCCTCCCTAAGCATCTCCTATAACATGGTCAACTTAAGATGTATCTTATAAAAATATGCACTTATCACTAAGCTGTAAAAGACCTTTTAGTTACAAACAGTTTGCAGCTGTGTCAAATGAATATAGTCTTCTGTTGTTCTGTGCGAGATAACAAACTCACTTACCAAACTGGATGTGATTTCTGTTATAAATACCCCCCTGCTACCTACGTTCGATTGCCGATCAGATTTCTCCTGCATGAGAAATGGCTGATGGACCTGAGCTCAGTAAAAGGGGCTCTATTCAAATTTCTATCTGGTTGATGTGGTTCCTGTGCAGAGTGACCCATAACACTCTGAGATGATCAGACCAGTCTGTGAGTTAACTTCCTAAACTAACAAGGTGTATGCGGAGGCCAGAAATGAAGTGGAGAGATTTAACACCACAAAGAGAGAGAAGAGAAGGGCACTGTGAGCCACCCAGCTGGTTTGAAAATCCGTGCTTCTCTAAGTGAGGGGACAGTTGGGATGGGCAGAGAGCTGGCAGCAGGCAGCTGGCAACAGAAGGGGAGCCTGTTCTTCACGACTTGGTTACAACCACTGGTCACTGTAGGCCAGGCCGTGCAGGGGACGCAGTTTGTAACAGCGACCACAGCGCACAGGGACCACCACACTGAGACTCACACAGTGACTCACCTCCGGACTTCAAAGGAATATTTAGAGGTCTGCTGGGGCCAGCAGCATGGTTTTTGTGCTTGCCTAAGGATGGAGTCTGACAGACGGAAAACTGAAATTATCAATATTTAAGGTAGAGAGCAAAGTCCTCTGTCCTGTGAGAGTATGTTCTGTTTGCTTGAAAACAGCGACAAGCCTCGTACTAAGTACTACAAACTACACGAGAGTCACAGAACCACCAAGTTCTCATTACATTTCTTTTTGAAAAGTGACGGCAGCATCCTGCTGGGATTAATGCTGCAGTGCTATCTTCTTCCTGCTCTCCAGGCAATTCAGGAATAAAGTTTCAGGGTCACAAGGCAGCTGCACCAGGCTGGAGTGGACGGACAGTGTCTGTCCAAGAAGAGCCGACTCGGGGCGTGGCTTCGCCTCCCTCAGCCCACTGCCCTCACGTGACAAGGAGGGAGCCTGACCTTTAAGGCCAAGACACATGCCATCTCCGTTCTCACTCTCACTGCCCTGCACGTCCCCGCTGAAGGCTGAAAAGGGACCTGCTCTGTACCAACCCCTGCCCCCCAGATGCCGTTGGCCTACAGGCTCAACTCTCCCTCCCACCTCATTCTGCTCTGAAATGCTTTGTCATCGCTTATTCACCAACTCTACGCCTTGCTAAGTTGTAATCTCCACAGAGGGGGGACCATATCCCTCCCATCCATCAGCATTGCTAGTACCTAACACAGTGCCTGGGAGCCACAAGGCTCTTAGCAAACATGTGGCAACAGCTCCTGTGATAATTCTCAATGTAAAAGATTCTGAAAAAAATTCCCAAAGAAGTTCTATTTGGAACATGAGGTATGCAGAATAAAAATTTGATCTTTTGCAGGTGTACTCGCATTAGCCAACCTCACAGGAAATGACACACACCGTCAGAATGCCGGTGCATTCAACTGCACATAAGCTTGTACCTGAGTATTCGAACCAAGACAACACATTCATTCTTCTCTGCACAGAAACACAGGCAAAGCAAACTGCAATCATGTGTCCATATAGTTAGTGAATAAAGAATCAAAATCCAATGCAAATTCCATGATTAAGAAAGCTTGGAGGCGGGGGCTCAATCACACAACCCAATTAGTTCAGCAAGCCTCTGCGAGTTGTGGGACCGCAGGCAGCGGCCTTCACTCGTGCCCTTCCTCAGACCTGTACCCCCTCCCCCACATTCTGACAGCTGCGTTCTTCAGTAACCATGCTCATCTTCCAGCCAGGATTTGCTGTTACCTGGGAGCATCATGCTGACTATGTCCATTCTGCTCTTTGTCGTTAATCCTCACAACTAATATTTGCTGAGTGTTTCCCATATGTCAGGTACTCAGCAAATCTCTACATGATTTCTTTTATCCACAAAACAATCCAGGAAAGTTGGAACCTTCATTCTTCTCATCGTTTCAAATCAGGAAATTGAACCTCAGCAGGGTTCAACAACTGCTTGGTCCTTTAGAAAGTAAATGACGGGACAACTTCTAGTGCCAATGATTGTGAAGTTCCTCAGGAAACGAGAGCCTTCCCTAGAAGTCCTCACCAGTACAGGCCGCACGCAGGAGCACAGAGTGCCACGCTGCTCTTCCCCGTGGGCAGAGCGCTGGATTTTCACCTCATGGAACTTGAAGGTGTTTCTCTCACACCCCTTAGGATACAAGAGCTCCAGGGTTTATGTCCCTGGCTAGCAAAAGCCAGGGTCAGCTTGGACCTGACCTTTCCAGTGTCGTATCTCCCAAGTCCACGCTTATCACATCAAGCAGTGGAGAAACCTTTACCTAGTTCCCCATGGCGGACAGTCCATCCATTGTAGGTGGGGGAGACAGTCCTCCATGTTGGCCTGTTGATCCAATTCAATCCAACAATCGTATTTCAAGCAGTACAGGGAGGATTTCCAGCTAGCTAGCTCTCAAAATGCATTTCTCCTTTTCATTAAAAAGTATAAATTTTTTAAATAAAATAAAACCTAATTTTTAAAAAAGGTGTCATTTTTTTTCCTTCAAGCTGAGCATATGGCCTAGTTTCCACCGCAGCCACGTGGAACCATGCCAGTTTTAATTACTCAGCTAGAAGTAGCAGCATCGTAGCTTGAGGAAGAAACAGAAGCAAGAGGGGTACCCATTTTCACCCTCCTTCCTATATTAGAATATGGAGCCGGCCAAATAGCTCAGCATATTAAAGCACCTGCTTAAGCAGACGAGTGGGCCAAGAGTTCAATCCCAGGCCTGCAGTGCCAGCCCCGCCCTCCGGGAAGCGCTGAGAGGGTGACTGAGCCTGGGCGTGGGGGCGCACGCCTGTAATTCCAGCACTGGGAGGCTGTAAACAAAAGGATCACTGTGTGTCCGATTTACTCAGTGAGACCCTGAAGACCCTGTTCTAAATACAAAAAAAAAAAAAAAACTAGAATATGGTTGAACAGCTGAAGTCCAGGAACTGTCATGGACCACGGGGCAAACTCACAGGTCCACCATGTAAGACCCACACCACACAGTCACACCTCTTTCTTAAGTGTGCATTAATATTACGTGATGTCCATTCTATTTTGAAAAGTTGGTACATGCATTTAACCTTGTCTTAATATCAATCCCCTTGACCTCCTTTCCCCTGTAGTCACATTCTTTAACAGGAAAGAAATTTATTTAAATTTATTTTTCACACATCTGTGATATGGGTTTTTTGGGGGGTTTTATTGTTCCCTTTTTGTTTGTTTGCTTGGTTTTGTTCTTTTTGAGACAAGGTCTCACTATGCAACTCAGGCTGGCCTTAAACTCGCTTTGTAGCGCAGGCTGTTCTCGAACTCACAAGAATCCTCCTGCCTCAGCCTCCTGAGTGTTAGAATTGGACTACAGGCATGTGCTACCCTGCACAACTGTACGTGACTGTGATGTGTAACCAAAACTTCAAAAGAAACTTCTACTGTATGCCTGACATTAGGCTAAATGCAAAACTTACTCTACCTTTTCTATCCCTACTGTACACACAGACATGAAAATAAATAGTGTGGACATTTGGTCAAGAGTTGTTCTAATGAAGTTAGGTCAAATCAACCACATACATTTATCCCAAACGTTTCACAAGAAAATCCTTCAAAGAATCCCAAAATTCTGTTAGGCAGAACTTGGTATAATAGGATATTCCCAACAGAAAGCCGCAGTGAGCCCCCTCTACAAAATGAAGTCCAGCTTCCTGTTGCTATTCCATTTAAAACCCTTCACATGAAAAATAGCTCACTCTAAGCCGGTGGAAGCATGCTTCCTTCCATCCGCTCGCTAGCAGTCCTAGCAGTCTGCACACCTCCATTTTTCCTTTTCCTCAGGAAGAGTCATAACAATATGTGAAATGCCTGTGGCCTTGATAAGCTTTACATTGTGCTGTAGAAATAAATCCTTTTGCAGTGTCCTGAAAGGTAGGTGAATCTGAGGTTGAAAAACAAACAAAACAAACAGGCCTCGATGCTAGCAGTAACACGACGGCAGGGGGCAGAGTCACGCTTCTGCAGCCAAGGAT
>NW_004524630.1:4228230-4233721 GCF_000260255.1 Octodon degus
GCACAGCCCACCAGCTTCTGCAGCCAAGGATCAGCACAGCCCACCAGCTTCTGCAGCCCAGGATCAGCACAGCCCACCAGCTTCTGCAGCCAAGGGTTAGCACAGCCCACCAGCGAGTCAGGGCGTGACGCAAGCCGCAGCGCTGTCCGCCCCTTCAGGGGTGACTTCCGGCCTCTCCGCTGGGAGACCACCACATTCTGTGGTTGAAGACACGCAGAGCAGACTGCGGGGCTCCGTCGCAGTGCCCTGGGTGACCTGGGCACTCGGTCTACCTGACAGCAAGCAGCCCCCGACCGGCCGAGAGCAACCAGGCCTTCCAGAACTGCGGCAGAGCCCTGCAAGCCAGCTGCCCAGAGTGAAAATGAAAGCTGCATGTCTCCCGGACTCTCAGCGGTCTGTGCTAGGGGTCTCGCGATTATTTCTCTTATGTGGAGGATCCAGGCACCCCGGGCTGCGGGTGCTCGCGTGGCTCGGTGAGCGGACCGAGGCCTGGGAGGTCTGACAGCTTGCAGCCAGCTCAGGATGCGCCTGCCTGCGGGCGGGCGCGCTGAACCTCGCACACTGACAGCACAGGAAATGATTTCTTCTCAAAAGCAAGCGCTGAACTCACGCACCTCTAATATTTAAATGACAATGGAATACCCATCTCTGACAAAACTAAACAAAAAAAGAGGATACAAATGAACGACCATTTTGTATCTGTATATTCAAAATAGGACAATATACAGCTGCATTCTTTTAATGAATAAAAAGAGTTGTTCTAATAGTGTTTGTGGACAGGACATCATGTCTGCGTCTTGTACAGTGAATAACCACTGAGACAACAATATGCAATGTATTAATTATTGAAACTGTCCGACGAAACTGTCTCATTGTTATTTGTTTCTCAATAAAATTATTTTTTTTAAAAAGCAAAAGCAAGTGTAGCTTTCACGCAGAAAATCCCTGCCACTTGTCAGTTCCACCCCATGGACGCTCTTGCACCTAATACCTTCCTCAGGAAGAGCGTAGGCTCCTGCATCCTACAGCTATGTCACATGCATTAATAAAATCACTAGAAACTCAGTCCACCTCCACAGAGCAAGTCCCACCTGCAGAAACAGGTTCAAGGCCCAAGTCTGTCTCACCAACTTAATCTGCAGTAGGTATTCCTGGAAGAGTTACTCCGGCTCCCAAAATAGCCAACATTTCTGCTTACAGATTAGCCTTTCCTATTTTCATCTGTGACAAATGTAATGAGCCCCAGGGGAAAGAGGAAAGATTTAGGTTGTGAAAAACTGAACAAAACCAAATAACAGCTAGAATTTGTAAGGCATTTGAAGTATACCGGCCTTTTAAATAACACTGGATTCTATAAAGGAGGTGTTTTATTTACATCAAGTCTAAGACAACAAAAGCCCGGGAGGTAATGAGTCTTGGAGCTAAGACCCACTGCCACCCAAGGCCACCTCCCCAGAGGCGGGTCCTGAGACCCAGGGCCACGCCAGGGCCACCTCCCCAGACGTGGGTCACTGGAGATGCACGTGCTCAAGCAAGGAAGGCTCTGAGGTTCTTGAATGACTGAGGGGACAGCAAGCACCCCAATCTCCCTCTTGGACATCACCAATTTCACATCTCCTTGGGAGCCAGAAAGGAGCACAAGGCAAGGCGCCAACCCCAGGCCTGACTCTGCTCTGGGCTGTGAAGGAAAACGTTCCTTCTTCCTTTCTTTCGGGTTGGTTGAGGTTTAAAGGAAGACAGAGGATCCAGCCATAGATCCCCACTGCGCTTGGGAAAGGGCAACGCCAAGTAGCATGTAGCCTGCCTGTGAGGCCGGCCGTTTCCTTCCCCACTCTGGGCAAAAGGCTCTCACCTATGTTCCATGTTCTTTAGCTCCTCAGGGATTGGCAAAGACCTTTGCAAAACTTGAAGTGGATGCTGTCTGTTTAGCAACTACTGTGAAAAATGCTGTTTTGATGAATTAATATTAAAATTGTACATGATAAAGATTTATAGTACTATTTCACTAACCCTAATATCACCGAAATTTCTTTACTTGTTCCAGAGAGTGAATTATATATCACAGGCAAATATGACCACATCGTCAAGGATGTGTTCTCTGAAAGGTCAGGCGACTTCAGATGGGAATCATGCAGTTGTTTAATCAAAAACAACCATCAATCAGTCTTCATATTTTTTAAATATTTTATGTATTTATTTATTTTGGTACAGGGTCTTGCTATGCAGCTCAGACTCCCAGTGGCCCTCCTGTCTCAGCCTGTCCAGCACTGGAGTTACAGGTGTGCACCACCACATCCAGTTTCAGGGCCAGCACAGTGCACCAGGGGTTTCAGGACCAGCACAGTGTGCGGTACTGGGGACTGAATCCCAGTCCTCCCACTTGCCATGCAGGCACTTAGATCCCTGAGCTATCTCCCCAGCCAGTCTTCATATTCTTAATTAAAAAATGTTAAACCTACGTTAGAAAATGTTAAACCGAGTTCTCATATTGTTGTAGGCAGCTGAGTTAGATAGAAATATTTTAGGCAATCAGACAGGGCTGGGCCCTCGAGGGAGCCAATATAGAAGAAAAGATATCTTGCAGCTGTGGGAGAGACAGGCACCCCTGCCCGGGGGCCAGAACTCAAGACCAAAGATAAAACAAATGCACCAACATACCTCCCTAAGGATAAACATCGGTCATTGATGTTCTATATAGATTTCTATCACCTTGAAAAAGCCAGGAAGAGTCGCTAACCAGACCCCCTGCAGGAAAAGCCCCTGTCCTGTATGCATGCCCACTTGGTATGTGACTCAATTCCCCATTTGATCCTAATTTAATCAATTTTACCCAAGCAATTATACTCGGAATCCTATTGGTTGACCATAGTTCTGTCCCGCCTCATGCCCACCCAGCGAGTTCCAAGTTTCCCACCTTGGCCCTGCCTTGCTTGTAAACTTGCTCTATAAAAATCCCTAGAAAAGACGGGGTCCTTGGCAACCACTCGGGTCCCCTCTCTGTCTCTCAGGCAGAAGCTTTCTTTCCCCCAATATATGTATTCTGCTCTTAACCTCCATTGTTCCTAAAATGCATTCTTCGATTTTAGAGAATACGAAGTTGCCCCAGATATCTATCAGGTTGGGAGTTTCTTTCCCCTATAGCAACAGGAACATAATGATAATAATTTTGAAATTCTGAGTTCTGATCCTTTGAGTTGTAAATTACTTAACATCAACTGTCTGGACCTCAACTTTCCCTAAGTACAGAAAGAAGGGTTAGGGGTCATTCACTCCCTCAGCAGCTGAGCACTTTCTTCTTTAGGGGCTTTGTGGGAACAGTGCTGGAGAAGGATCTGAGGACTTCTCACTGAGTATCCAGCCTTCTTTCTAAACATTTTAATCTTAAGACAGGGTCCTGCTAAGTCACTTTCTTACACACGCTGTCGCTATGGTACTTTGCTGTAGTAGTGCTAACAATAATGCTCTTGAAATGCTAGAAAATTTGAAATTACCTTTCCCCATGGAAATAAAGTTATTTTTATTTGTGTATTTCCCTTGGACATCTGACATCATGGCATCCCTCCGTGTAGTGTCAGGATGCACAGCAGTCAGCTGAAACAGTGCTCGCCCCCCATGCAGCAAGGCAGTCTGCCTGCAGAGTGTTTTGGAAATGATATTTGTTATTGATTATTCTTCTGTTTGATATTTACTGGTTTATCTTGGACTGAGTCAATTTGAAATAAAACAATCCAACTGGAAAATGTAGATCCTCTGCCAATTCCTCACCTGAAAACCTACAGCTTGCCTTTGATATGCTAAGCATCTGTAGTGGCTCGCTTGCTGGGGGTCTTGGCCAGTTAGCCTTGCTTGCCAAAACTCTCTGGCACTCCCCTGTAAGGGGGAGTCCTTCTGTAGTAACAGTGTCCAGGTCTCCGTTACATTTGCAAGTTTCTAAGGGAGCTGTTTTGCTTTTGGTTATGTTGCTACTAACTGAATCTAAGATACTAAATAAATATAAACAGAAACTAAATACCTATCGCCATGGTGTTGGTGCTGAGTCATCACTCTGTGTGCTCAGAATCTGGATTAAAAATTTTAAATTATATATGAACTCTGATTGATCAAGAAACTCATAATTCTGTGATTATGCTATGAATTACAATGTTAGCAAATTAAATAAGAAGTTTAGAGGTTCATTCAAAAATGTTAGTTGTAGCTTTTGACTAGTGATTTTCAGTCGATGGGGTCACATAGAACCCTCTTAGGAGCAGCCCCCTCTCCTGGGGTCCTGTGACTTTTGCTCTGTGGCAGTGATCTCTCTAGAAGTCACATCCTGTGCCACTTCTTGAGGCTGCAAAGCATTACCTGCCTCAGTGCCAAATGGAGGACAGGAGCAAGCCGTGACCTGTGCACTCTAGTGCGGGGCCCCACCCGAAGGCACTGAACACCACTAACAGAAGTGACACCAAAAGGCTCCAAGCTACGTGGGTATCCCTCCTCGGACAACACCAGCGTGTCGGGCCTAGAATGAAGATGTATTTGTTCTCCACTCACCCCGAGCTTCAGCGTCCCATGGCCACACTGGTATTCCCCACTTAAGGACCTGGAATCAATAACTAGGAGGGAGAAGTAAGATCCACAGGGCAAATACCTTAGCGCAAACTCAACCACTGGACCACTAGGCCATGCTGCTTCCCATGCAAACATCTCCGGGACCGCAGAAATCCGATTCACTTAGAAATAATGTGTGCTGAAGAGCTCCGGAGCAGGCCACTCACTGGTCAGCCCCGACAACCAGGGTGGGCGGGCTGGCAGGGGGCTGCACCTTGCCTGCATCTGTATGAGTAGCTCGTGTGCCCGCCGTTGCACTTTTCACTCGAGGGCTGCCTATGGGTCCCCACTTAGGTCCCTGCTGTGAAAGCACAAAACAACACAGTTCCCACCATTTGTTCATTCTGTTCCTTTCACTTGGTCCCTGACTTTAAAGAAAACAAGAAGACTTAGTGGGTCACTGATGTCCTTTTTAGCTCCAACCTCCTAAGAGGGATGTGTGTATGTGTGTGTGTGTGTGTGTGTGTGTGTGTGTGTGTGTGTAAAGCCTCCACAACAGTCAGATCAGCTAGGAACTGAAATGAAAACAAACTTCCATTTGACCCCATAAGAAAAATCCAGGGGCCAGGGAGATGGCTCAGTGGAATAAGCACTTCCCTGGCAAGCACAAGGGTCTGAGTTCAAACCCCGGTTCTGCCAAAAAAAAAGAAAAAGAAAAAGAAAGAAAGAAAAGAAAAGAAAGAAATCCAGCACAACAGCTGGCATGCAGAGTGCTGGCCCTTAGGCCGTCTCACCCAGCTCCCCCTCCCCACCAACCCTGGGTATGGAAGTTCCGAGCCTCCCTTTTGGAGAACTCGGGGGCTGACAAGAGGAGGCTGCGCACACAGCCCTGCCGGCTGGCTCCACACCTTGCTCCTGCTATGTGACGCCCAGAAGCGTCTCCTCTGACAAGAGGAGGCTG
>NW_004524630.1:4233921-4238823 GCF_000260255.1 Octodon degus
GCTGGCTCCACACCTTGCTCCTGCTATGTGACGCCCAGAAGCGTCTCCTCTGAACTACATGTTGCACATGGGAATTATGTTTGTGCCTTGACCGTTACTATGAAACATGAAAAATTGCAATCCCAACAATATAAGAACTGGCATCGGCCAAGTACGAAATCCCGGAGTCACAGAAAACCTCTCCCAGCAGGCTCTGAGTCCTGAGCGTGGCCCCGCTCCATCCGTGCTCTGGGGGCCCCGCACTTTGGGGGCCTGGCCCCTGCCCAAACCTACATCAGAATGTCACAATGGCTCCTACCTGGTCTGCACACATCCAGCTGGTGCCACCCCCTGGGGGTGACTCTGTTTGCCTCTGTAATTAACGAGTGTCTGTGCTTACTTGGAAACCCCAAGGCTGATCAAAAAGACTCCCCTGCTTAGTGTTCCCCAGTAGTAACCTAGGCGCAAATGATCAAGTCTCAAACATCATGCGTGCTTCACAGGCCCGTGAGCTTGAGCACATTTGCTTAAACTCTCAGAGTTGGAATATCTTAGAAATATCTGAAAAATGCTGCAGAGGAAAAACAGTTCACTCACTTCCCTGCAGCAATCAAGACAAAATTTGCTGAACTTGGGCTTTTCCTGCTTCCTTTGCCTTCTCTGGCAGACTTTCCGCACCAGTAAGCAATCTTCCACATTTAAATGAAAGCTAAAGGTATCGTCCCTTCCTGAAACATAGTTATGCCTCCTAACATTTTATTCATTGTTCCATACAGAAAAAGGAAGGAGAAAAAATGTCTATATATTTACCTGTGATTTCCAAAAAGTATGTAGAAGCCTCACAGTTGCATCAAAAGAGCTGGAGTTTGGAAGACGCAGAGCAAAGGCCTGACCTCGCTGTGAGTCTGCTGCTCAGCTTGGCCAACAGTGGAGTTGGCCTCTATTTGTTTTGGTCAAAAGAACCTGATGCCTGCATTGTTGTAGTTATTACCTGTAGCAACAGCACACACTTCACACAACTTCCAAGCCACACACTGGCAAAGAACAACACAGGCCTGGCATGCAAGACAGTTACTACATATCAGCGAGCAGAGCTCTTTGGTTCAGACAAACAAATGGTCATACTACTGTGCACAAGTTAGATGGCCAAAAAAAAAAAAAAAAGTGCCTTGTTCTTTTTAGAACAAATCAATCTTCCCCCAGAACATAATGTGGCATTGATACGTGAAAATCCTTTATATTATTGTAAGGTAGATATTTCCAATAGTTGTCTCATGAGTATGTTACAGTGCAGTCGGCAGTGTAAGATGAAGGTCATGTCCCATAACAGGCAAACAGGCTCATTTCAACAGAGATGTGTTAAAATATGGGCTAGCCAACATTTTAGCCCTAGCCTTCCAAGGTCAATTAAGACTCAGGACATATGAGAACTTGTATTGTAACATCATGTACCTCGGTAGTGTCCCAAATTTTCTGATCAAGGAGATTATGGGGCCAGAGGAAAGGGATCAATGCTGTAGAGTGTGCCTAAGGAGAGTCACATGGGGAGAACACACTCTCTCAGGCTTTCACAGAGAGCACATTGGCCAAGCAATGGCCGTGACTCATCCACATAGCTGACACTGACAAAGGTTCTACAATCTGAGGTACAGGATCTCAAGATAAACCCTGAGGGCATTTCACTGACCTACTCAGACCAAAAAGCTACAACTCTTGTTGCATAGGTCCTGCTTTACCTTGGTCTTAACCATCCAGCAGAAAAGTATAAAAATGAAGTATAAGAAATAAAGCTATGCTGTTATGTTGAGCTGTAGGGGACTCAGGTCAACAATTTCTGACATTGCCAGTGAAGCGGAAGACCCAATACTATTATGGACTACTGAACTCTTTTAGAATATTTTGCTGAGTTTACGCACCTATAATATTTAAATGATGGAACTTAACAAAAAAAGGGTATACAGATGAATGTCCATTTTGTATCTGTGTATTCAAAGTGGTTAGGATAGATATATAGTTACATTCTCTTAATGAATAGAGGGATTTGTTTTAATGGTGTTTGTAAATGGTATATCATGTCTGCATCTTGTACAGCAATTAACCACTAGGAAGAATGTATGCAATGTGTTAATTATTGAAACTATCCTACCAATTTGGTTTGAAACTGTCTCATTGCTATTTGTTTCTCAATAAAATTATGGAAAAAAATATGGGCTAGCGAGCCAGGGGATGGAGGTCTGTAATCCACCCCTTGAAAGGCCAAGGAAGAAGGATTGCTGAGAGCTCAAGGCTAAACTGGGCTACAGACTGAGTTTAAGGTCAGCCTGGACTAGATAGTGAAATCCTGTTGAAGAAACACAACAAAACAAAAAAGTGGGCTGGTAGGAAACAAAACTTTGGCTTTGAAGAGTTCATAAACTCTTGTGGGGCTTCCCTCTACTTTTCTTTTATTCTTTCAGCAACGGTGTCAGTACTATTTCAGGACAGGCAGAGCTGGACCCTGAGGTGGCCCAGAGATGGGGTGGGGGCTTGGGAGGGATAATATATCAAATCACTTAGTATCTACTGGCAAAAAAATATAATAGACCTGAAGGTCAATGAAACAGATTAGAAAGTACAGACACAACTATAAACACATTCAGCCACCTTATTTTTGGCAAAGGGACCAAGCATGTTGACTAGAAGATAGATAACCTCTTTAATAAATGGTGCTGGAAATACTGGCTTTCCACATGCCAAGGGCTAAAATTAGACCCATGCCTATCACCATGCACAAAACTATAGTCAAAATGGATCAAAGATTTAAATATTAAAATTGAAACCCTGTCTTCTGGAGGAGAAAGTGGATAGAAATCTTGAAGAATCAGGGATGAGAGTTTATAAACAAAAACCAAAGTGCACAGGAAACACTGTAAAGAAGCAACAATTGGGGTCACTTCTTTTTAAAAAGTTTCTGCACATCAAAAGAAGTCAATAACAGAGTAAAATGAAAACCTATGAATTGGGAAAAATTATAGATGACTGTCCCTCAGACAAAGGACTCCTATCTAGAACATTTAAAGAACTTTTTAAAAATCGGGTCCCCAAAATTCAAAAGCACAATCCAAAACTGGGCATCTGAGATGCATATGAAGAAATATAAATGGTAAATAAATATATGAACAAATGTTCATATCATTGGTCCTTCAAAAGATGCACATTAAAACAACACTGAGATTCCATCTCTCCCCAGAAAGAATGGCTGTCACCAGGAAGTCACCTGATAATAAATGCTGGAGGGGCTGTGGAGGAAAAGGAAGCCTTCTCCACTGCTGGTAGGACTGCAGACTGCTACAGCCATTGTGAAAATCAGTCTGGAGACTCCTCCAAAAGCTAGGATGGGAGGTCCCATTCAAACCAGCTATTCCCCTCCAGGCATTTTTCCAAAAGAACGGGAGTCATCATACCACAGACAGAGATGCACATGCACCCATGTTTATAGCCGCGCAATGTGAAATAGCTAAATCTTGGAAACAACACAAACGCCCATCAACTGAGGAATGGATAAAGATGATGTGGTGTTTTCACACAATGGCGTATTACGCAGCTATAAAAAAGGATAAATTTGAGTATTTCATAGGTAAATTGATGCAACTAGAGTCTGTATTGATAAGTTAAATAAATCAGACCCACCTGTGCCAGCACTGTCTTGTCCTGCTAGTGTGAGACTCTGAAAGAGTAAATAAAATCTGAAAGGTACAACAGGTATTGTGAGAAGGAAAGAATCTGCTCAGTGGGAAGGAAGCCGGGAAGAGGAAAAGCACAAAAGCAACAAGGGAGGAAGATACATTTATGAATATATGCAGCATAGTTTGGATATTTGTAACGCTTACTTCTGCTGGTCTATTGTAAGGAGCAGTTCATGCTTAAAATTTTTTAATTTTTTTCTTCTTTTTAATTTCTTATTTTTTAACCAATTTTATAGGTTTGCATATGGTAACCTAAACAACTAATTTGAAGACAACATTATGTCATACAACAACCATCGTCAAATTCCTATTAACTTATTGAATGAAATTTTGTATTATTTCTATATACCATTTTGGAGGAATACCATTTTGTATTCCTTAAAAGATAAAACTAAAGGGGAGCCTGCCCATTAGCTCAGTTGTTTAAATGCCTGCTTAAACAAAGCAGTCAGACTCAGGATGCTGTGGTTCGATCCCCAGATCTTGTGGGTTTGTTTTTTGGTTTTTGTTGTGGGGTTTTTTTGGTGTTTTTTGTTTGTTTGTTTGTTTGTTTGTTTGCAGAACCGGGGATTGAACTCAGGCCCTTGTGCTTGCCCGGCAAGCGCTTATTCTACTAAGCTATCTCCCTGGCCCCGATCCTCAGATCTTCAAGGCAAACCAGACCTGCCCTGAAGGCATCCTGAGCCCGCCAAAATAAATAAATAAATAAAAACTATAAATAAATAAATAATTGCTCTATCATCATTGCTTTGACGGTGGTCACCCCTGGATCAAGGTCCATTTTTAGGGTGCCAACAGTCACCAGGAGGTACCCTCTCTCAAAGAACCTTGAAGCACACTCCTTGCTGCTGACTACAGGCACTGTACAGCAGAGCACCGAGCTCATTCACCTCTGGAGCTAAGGCTTCGGGTGATCTCTCACACTCACTCCGCCTCCACACTCCGCCCTGGTGGCCACCAGCCTTCTCGCTGCTTCTGTGACTGCGACTAGAGCCCTTACATCACAGAGCCGTGAGGTTGTCATCCTTCTGCACCTGGCTGCTTTCACTTGGCAATGTCCTCCAGGTTCATTCATGTTGTTGAAAATGGCAGAATTTTTCTTCCTTTATGAGGTGGAATAGTATTTCATTATATGGAGAGAGAGAGAGAGAGAGAGAGAGAGAGAGAGAGAGAGAGAGAGAGAGAAACATTCCTTATC
>NW_004524630.1:4239269-4245380 GCF_000260255.1 Octodon degus
CCCATATCTTTTCTAACACTTGTCATCTTTTGTTTCTTTAAAATAGCCACCTGAGTGTGGCTCTGCACCTTTCTGATGACTGAGGCTCCGCACCTCTCGGGATACCACTGGCCATCCCTGTCACTTCTTTGAAGAAACATCTGTTCAAGTCCTTCACCCATTTTTAAATTTAACAGTCTGGTTGTTAGCTATTGAGCCATGTGGGTCTTGTGTCAGTTTTAACGTTAGAAAGAACAAGAATAGAATCTGTTTGGTTTTTCCCTCACTGTCGAGAATCTTTTTTGGGTAGCAGAATTCACTAAAAACGAAGTGTGACCTTGCGGACATCAACTGCAGAGAAGCAGAGCTATCTGGAAGAACTGCTGCCTTTAAAACACCATGTCTTGGCCAGTCAAGCAGCAGGGGGCAGGATGGTGCAGGGGAAAAATGAACGCTGGCCAGTCGCACGGCTAGGCAGGTCCAGTCCTCCTGCGGTTCCTTCCACCTTGGTCACCGTGTCTGCAGAGTGAGCAGTTAGGTCAGACTGTTTGTCTTTCATCCAACATTATTACTGCAAGCTGGTGTCCTGAGTGCCAGCGTGCTTGCTACGCACGCCCTACACCCACCACAGAGCCCCCTCCCGTCTAGAACAACGCGCCGTACACCCCGGGTTTGCTCACCAACACTGCACACAATAATAATCGTGACAGTGTCGTTGCATAGCCACTGTGGACCGGACTGGGTCGGCTACTAAACAGTACTCATTACCCTGTTTAAGTTTACTGAAAGAACCACTAAAAATAAATGCATTCATTATATTCTGAAAGTTAAACTCAGAATCTGAGGTGTGAAGAGATTAGGAATGCGTTAGTAGGACATCCCAGACCACATCGGGTTCAGCATCCCTAGAAGAGCCTCCTCGATTCTCGAATGTGACCAAGTTGCTGGACTTAACATTCAGTACAGGTGGTGGGCCAGCAAGATCTGGAGATTCTAACCTCTTCACAGCAGGAGGTAGCTGTAATCTGGAAATGCTCATCCTCTGCTATTATTAAATAGGTGAGAGGGAACAGGGCAGTGGTTCAGGGAGAGGCACGGAGGAAGGACATGGCCAAAATACGTTCTGTGCACGTGTGAAAATATCTCATTGAAACCTAAGATTTTTTAAAATTAATATGCACCACCAAAAATAAACTGGAGCAGCAGCAGCAGCAGCCCTTTACTCCAACCCTCACAGAGCATTGCTTTGTCCACTTTACTTCCGTGGCCCTCTTTTGTTCCCAGACTTCCCAGTTTAGTAACCTGTGAGTGTCCCTTCACTCTTCTCTCTATTTAGTCCTGAATTAAATCAGCTCCGGCAGAGCTGCCGCTGCCCGCCCCAACAAAGGGCCTGGCCCAGCAGCCGCGCAGATGCCAGCCTTGGTGGACGCCGAGGCAGCCACCTTTCCAGGGAGCTCCAGGCGTCTCCCCGCGCCTCACACAGCCCCTCCAGTCTAGAACAGCAGCGCACGCCTGCCTGTCTCCCTCCCGGACTCACAGTGCTGGGAGGAGGGTCAGCACCGGGCAAGAGCTTCCTACCAGGTCAGAGGAGCAGGAACCGGGACTTCCCACAGGGCCGAGCCTGCCCGAGGGCCAAGCGTCTGCATTCCAAGGCCAACGGCGGGGCGCCGCCCTTCCAGTCCCTTTGAAGTCAGGCAGTGGCCCTGCCAACAAACGCCGAGCTGGAGAGCTCCTCCGCCAGCCCTGGGTGAGGCTGCTTCCTGCCTGCCTTTCACGGCCCTCACAGGAGAGAAGGGCCATCACGGTCACTTTGCAAGATTTTTGCTTTAGACTCCAAAAGTCTAAAAATTCAACTGAAATCACCTTTAGGTGAGATAACACATTAGACGGGTCAGGCCTGTTCATTCCTGAGAGATAATTCCACTAATTTAGCAACCAATGATCACAATATACTTAATTTTAAAAACTGTTAAAAGAATTCTTTAGCTTCTGAATTATATTGAATTCATATTCTTGGCTCCTTAAATAATTTCAGACCCTTCCCTGCTTATTGTCTTTCTCCAGGTTGTTAATTTCTCTTAAAACACATCATCCAAGAGAGAACACAAGGTCCCTAGAGGAACTTAAAGTGAGATTTTGTTCCCACATTGTGAGGTTTCACATACTGCCCTGGGCTGAACTCTTAACTTTTTATTACATGAATGGCTTTGCTCTTGTCATGTTTCCTAGCTTTTTTCCTTGCCATCTCTTCATTGTTTAATCCTTAAATTCTTACTTTCCTTTTAATTGTGTTACCTATCTATTTTTATTTCTTCTTTTGAGTTCTTATACTAGGGAGACTATACGATATTTACACATGTGTGTCTGGTTTATTTCATTTATGAGTATATCTTTAAGTGGCATCCACTTAAATATAAAGGCTTTGAATTTACCATTCTTTATAGCTGAGTAGTACTCCACTGTATAAAAATACCACATCTTTTTCATCCATTCCTCAGGTGATGGGCATCTTGGTTGGTTCCAAGATTTGGCTGTCACAAATTGTGCTGCTATAAACATAGGCACACATATATCACTATGATATGATGTTTTCAGATTCTCTAGGAAAATTCCCAGTAGGGGAATAGCTGGTTTAAATGGGATTTCCAGTCCTAGTTTTCTAAGGAGTCTCCACACTGATTTCCATAATGGTTGCACCAGTCTACACTCCCACCAGCAGTTCAGAAGGGTTCCTTTTTCCCCACAGGCTCTCCAACATTTGTCGTTGGTTGATTTCTTTATGATAGCCTTTCTTTCTGGGGTGAGACGGTATCTCTGTGCTTTAATTTGCATTTCATGGATGGCTAGTGATGTGGAGCATTTTTTCATGTATTTATTCGCTCCTATAATTTCATCCTCTGAGAAGTGTGTGTTCATCTCGGATGCCCATTTCTGGACTGGGGCTTTACATTCTGGGCCTGGCCTCAAGTCAAGAGCACCGCCTCTGGGCTAGAGGAACTGTGTTCAGATTGTTTGGGGAATGTGCTTTCGTTTCTCAAGAGAATCAGAGCACATTAGAACCAAAGAGCCTATAGAAATTGTAAGTACAGCTTGAACAGCCCTAACCTAAAACTTTGAAATCTAAAATGATCTAAAGTCAGAAATTTTTGAGGGCCACAAAAGGGAAAATTCTACACCCAAGCTCATGTGATAGGTCACGGTCAAACCACAGAGGCACTGAAAGTCTTCTGTAAAGCCATCTTCAGGCTGTGTACATAGGTGGTGTACAGGAAACAGTAATTTCTTATTTACTCTTAGATTCGAAGCTATTTTACTGTGAATATGCAAATTTTACAAAAATCCCCAAAAATTCAACCTCCAGACACTTCTGGTCCTGAGCAACCTGCAGGAGGAACGCTCAATTTGTACTTCAAGTTGTGAGTTGTAGACCGACCCTGGGCCTGACCTCGGTCTTGGGGCCTGCCCCGCAGGTGGAGTACTTGTGTTCCCGCTGCCCAGTTCACACAGCGATACTCTGGTCTCCGTGGTGATGACACTAAGAGGTGGGGTCTTTCAGCGCAAGATGAGGAGAGCAGAAAGTGAGCCTCACGAATGGACTCAGCGCTTTTGTAGAAAGACGCCAGAGGTTTCCCTGTGGCTCTGCTGTGTGAGGAAAAGTGCCCTCTTTAAACCACATGCACACTTGTAATTCCAACCATCTGTGAGGCTGAGGCAGGAGAATCTCAAGTTCTAACCTAGCCTGGGCAACTTAACCATTTAGAGAAACCTTACCTAGAAAAAAGAAAAAAGGAGGAGGGGCCTCGGGATGCAGCTCAGTGTTGAGGCCCCAGGTCTAATCCCCAGTGCTGCAAAAAGAACAAAAAGAGTCATCTTTCAACCTTGCCACATACCAAACTGCTGGAACACTGACCTTGACCTTGACCTTCAGAACTGAGAGAAATCAGGATCCCAGCACCCAGAACTACGAGAAATAAATGCTCGCTGTTTAGAAAACCTAAGGAATTGTGCTTCGCTACAGCAGCACAGGTGGGCTAACGCAGTCACCACCCCAGCTCCTGTTTTCAAAACTGAAAAGAAACTATGAGAGTACGTTGGCTACGCATGTGAAAGGCAAATATTTCCTCAAATTTTTGTTTCATATTTATACACACGAGTATGTATGCAATTATGTATTTATAGATTATGACCACAATTGTGTTTCAGCAAAACACACATACACACACAAAGAGAAGAAAAAAAATTTTTTTTTTGTAGTTTAGGGAAGGGTCTACAGGGTGTTCAGGTTCTTACTACTAGATTAAACTCACAGTGATCTGCCTGTTTAGAGCCTCCCAAGAGCTGGAATTACAGGCACGCGCCACCATGCCCAGTCTCAACTGCCATCTCAGCGTGGGCCAGCACGGCAGACCTGGGGACTGAACTCCTGGCCTCTGCGCCTGCTTGCAAGTGTTTTAATCCACTGAGCTATTTGACTGGCCCTAAGAAAAGAAATTTAAAAGTCTCTGGTCTAATCCAAGCAGGAAATAGTGGCATGCTATAGTGAATAAGTGTGTGCAGTAGATGCTAACGGGTGGCCTACTCGTCACCCCCAGCTGAAGTGAACCCACGTGGGGCTGGGGTGGGAGGCCCACCTGCAGGGTGCTGCTGGCAGCATAGGAGGCAGAGCTGGAGAGAAGGGGGAGGCTATAGGGAAGCTGCTGGAAGCTGCGGGCTCTCTTGGGCTGTTCTGCTGAAGGAGGTCATCATGCTGGCTTTCCTCGTGAACATGGTCATTCTTATCAAAGCAGGAGCTCGGGACTGCATTGTCACTGCGTGGCTGTGGTTCCCTCTGGGGGAGCTCCGGTCCTCATTTTGAGCATCGCTTCCTGGCTCTAGAGGAGAAGATGGCGCACAGCTCAGTCTCCTGGAGAAGCTTGTCACACTGGCTTTCCTGGTGGGGATCCAACTCCCCTCATTTTCAGAGGCGCTCAGGACCTCACCGGCTGAGGCTGGCTGAGGCTGGCTGAGGCTGGCTGAGGCTGGCTGAGGCTGGCTGAGGCTGGCTGAGGTGCGTCTGGGGGAGCTCTGGGGCTTACCTGGAGCGGCGCTTCCTGGCTCCAGGGCAGATTCCTCACTAGCACAGATCTTTCATCCTGCTGGCGTAGACTTTCTAGCTTCTAACACTGACCTTCGGGCCTTTAAAGCACAGATCCATGAAGGGGACTTGCAGGAGGCTTTGCCTCGTGGGCCTCCGGCTGGACTTGTGGAAGGCGCTGTTATGAGCTCCAGGTCTTCAGCTGAACTCACGCGGGCGATTAGGGCCCAGGCCCTCCACTGGCTTCTTTGGTCTTCAGTGTGTGGACAGATTTCCTGCACTCTTTGTATGTGATTCTTTCGGTGATTATAAAATAATCATATAAAATGTGTCCTGGATTATACTGTTTGCCTTGCAAAAACCCAAACCATGACAGTGTGTGTGTGAAATTTATAATCAGAAAATCCCCGATTTCCAGTCTTGGGCCTTAGGAACTGTGTGACCTCGAAGAAGTTATTCAACTTTGTTGAAACTCAGTCCGGTTTCTCATCTGTAAAACGGGGAAGGCACGGGAGCACTGCGGCACAGAGGGAGCTGGCACCTGCCGCGGGCCACGAAGCAGGGCACATTGTCCACTGCATGGCTTCTCACCTGCAACCCTCGATGTCACCGTCCATTAGTGGAGGAAACGGAGGAGGTGCATCCAGAGAAACATACGTGACTGCTCCACCACGCGGGCTCTGGGTACTGTGTCTCTACACAAGGGTGCTGATGGACCTACCACAGTTAGCCACTTGGTACCGACAAGAGACCCTTTAAAATCTAACCCTGCTCACTCGGCAGACTGTCCATGACCAAGAGCTTCAGGCAGGAACACAAACTGATGCCCTGCTCGCTTCACCAAGAAACCTCTGCCTGGCCGGCTTAGGAATATATATATATATATTAAATATGCTTTTTTCCATTTGTATATGCATATGCAGATATCTAGAAAAAAAGATGATTATATATATCTATATATCTAAGTGAGAAGCCCTCCATCTGGGTCTCCAATATGCTTAGGAATATATATATATACTTTAAATATGCTTTTTTCCATTTGTATATGCATATGCAGA
>NW_004524630.1:4245480-4250106 GCF_000260255.1 Octodon degus
TATATATTCTATATCATATATGTATTGCATATAGATAGAAGGACGGACAGTCAGATAGATAGATGATGGTTTTCCTATGCACAGGTCCCTCAGGTAAAGTTTAACTTACAAATTTGGATAAGAGATTAAAAACCACACATCATAAAACGTGACAACTGCGACAACAGTGCAGTGAGATTACCAGCAGCGCCTTTCGGTTTGGGCCATTATGAGGTAACGGCTGCGCGGACACAGCCCTGGCCTTCCAAACCGGCCGATCCTACAGCCAAACTGTCTAGTAAGTCGGTGGGAGCACACAGATCCTCGGGACAGTCACAGTCACATCCGGCAGGACAGGGCAGGACAGGGCGCGAGGCCGCGCGATTTCACCGCCGTGCTCAGAACGAGGCGGAATCTAAGCCTCATAGAATCTTTACGTCTGAAATGTTCCCATCCTAATTTTGGAAAGCAGTTGACTGTGGGTGACTGAGTCACAAACAAAAAACTACCCTTGAGTTGGGGAGGGGACCACACAGAACGACCTCGGGTGACGCCCTCGACGCTCCCCACCTGTCGCCTCTCGAGAGTGGCCTGCAGTGCCCAGGCCGCCCGCCAGCGCCCGCCCGCGGTGCAGCGGTGCTCGGGACGCGTCCCCACCTGCTCCTGCGCTGCTCCGGAGCTCCGCGCACCACTCGCTGGACGGAGACCCGGCAGCTGGCCTCCCGAGGACACGTCCAGACGCCCAAGCGCGCTTCTGAGCTCGTCTTCCTGGCGGTGCGGAAGGCGCAGACTTTGGTCAGGAGAAAGCCAAGGGTAGGTCTGTCTCCCCAGGACAGAAGTGGAGGAGCCTGGCGCCTCCTCCTGGCTCTCTCTCTCTCGCTCTCTCTCTCTCTCTCTCTTTCTCTCTCTCTCTCTCTCCCTCCCTCCCTCCCCCCTGCCCCCCAGGTTTATTCGCACAGAGGACACCAGGCCCCACCGAGGGCAGCCCAGGGGTCACGCCAGTCCTGTGCGCGCAGCGGCAGGTGGAGGCTTTCCCGTGCAGCCTTCACGGGGCCTGGGCCCTCTGGGAGCCTGCGACCGCCGGCGATGCGGGCGCGCATACGCCTCCCAAGCTTGGGGTGGGCAATATAGACAAGCCAGGCGAGCTGCGGCCCACTCCCTTTGGAGTGATCTTGGGCTGGACCTCCTTGGGTCGAGAAGGGCCTTGACCGCATGGTGGAGGGTGCACGCACAGCCTTGGCGTTGTTTGCCTGCGTCTTCCCGAGCTCTTCTTGACGTGCTTCTTGGCAAAACGCATGTTCCTCGGGCACTTGGGATCGGCTTGCTTCCCAGTGCGTATCTGTGTGACCTGGACTTCTTGCTGCCATTTCCGGGCCAGTTTCGGGACTGGTCGTGCGTGGTGCCATTCTTGGACCTGGCTACGAGCACCTGGAACCGGCAGAAGACTCTTTCCGTTTTAAAAAAATTTTTTTAAGAAAATAAAGAACAGTTTTAAAAATTTAGAAACGACACACAATTTCACTAAGCAAGATAACAAGGATTCAACAATGGTTGTTACATTGCAGATTGTTCTCTTCAAATTAGTTGTTCAAGGACTGGTGAGATAGCTCAGCCGACTAAGCACCTGCTTAGGCACAGGCAGGGACTGGGGTTCCATCCTCTGCACCACATGCCGAGCCAGCCTCACCCCCTGGCCCTCAACCGGCTCCCGCAGGGTGGTGCACACCTGTAGTCCCCGCGCTGAGGAGGCTGGAAACGGGAGGATCACTACGAGAGTCTGAGCTGCATAGTGAGACCCTGCACCAAGTAGCATGTTTTTTAAAAACAGTTGTTCGGATTAGCAGATAGATGCATGTAAAACTGGTCCAAGAAAGAAAAACAATGTAAGCACAAACTGCTCCTTTCAATAGACCAGCAGAAATCAGAAGTACAATTATCCAAGTTATCCTGTGTCTCCGTGCGTGCGTGCGTGCGTGCGTGCGTGCGTGTGTGTGTGTGTGTGTGTGTGTTCCGCCTTCCTTCTTTTCTCCTTTCCCTCATCCCAGCAGTTCTGCCTTTGAACCGTGAGTTCCCTGGCACAGTGTGCTCGGATGGCTCCACCTTGCGGCGCGCACGCGTCGGTGCATCTGGGTGCAGGAAAGGGAGGAGCCGGGAGCTCAGTCTGTCTGAAGGACTCGCGGGGGAGAGAGCGCAGTTCTCTTGATCAGCTAAGCGAATCTCTGTGTTTGTGTGTGCCAGCGTTATTAAGAAAAATCTGGTCGTGCTCCTCTTGTTCGTCTCTGATCAATGGCTTGGAGAAAAAAACTGAATAAGCTGCATGCATAAAGGAAACTTTAAAACTGTGCTTCCACTACCCACATTTCTAAATCTGAAATAAAGCCTTTTTCCTTCTGCTGTGCACCACCGTAGAAAGAGAAAACCGCCTTGAGCAGAGCAGCGGGTGGGCTTCTCCGCAGCTTGCACAGGACCGAGGATACCCGGCCCAAGTGAGCCAAAGCTGGGAACCCGTGCCCCGCGCGCCTGTTCCTCGGGATCCCGCGCGCCTCGGTTCTCCAGGGCGGCAAGGGGAGCCCCGCGCTTGCCTCTGTCCGGCCTGCCTTCTGTGCTGTGCGGTGTCAGCGTGACACCCGCCCTCTTTCGCCGCTTCCTAGCGCTTTACCTTCTCATACCGAGTTGGGAAATCCGTTTTTCACTTCCCATACTTCTTATGAGGATGAGCTACTACAATTTTACAAAACGGATTTTTTCTCTTTTCTTCAGACCCACCGCTTCGTGCACGCTCGGCAAGTTCCCTGTCACTGTTTTCTTTCAATAGTCCACTATCTTTTTGAGCAATTAAAACAACAGTACACTTTATTTTTCATTTCATATGTTTCTAATACTGTAGTGTTTGTGTAAAGTGTTTGGCCTACATTGTATTCTTTTTAACTGAAAAACTTCCGGTAGCTTTTCTGATAGAGCTGAGCCATAACCCCTAGTCCGGATGTTACAAGGTTGAGTCTATACATGAGTGGAATAGGGACCGCCGGGCGAAATGGCCTGTTTGTACCCGAGGGGAGTGACGCCAGGCGGCTCCCGCGGGACTCCGCCTTAGCTCGTGGTTCTCTCAGGGAGTAGACGTAGGAGACACACGTCAATCGCCTGTTTCCTCGTCGGCGCTCTCACCCACAGTAACAGCGGGCCGGACTGGGCTGGCTGTTTTCAGAGGCTCTGAATTTGTCACCACGGTGGGCACCACATTTTGTTGGGTTGTTTCCTGCAGAGTCCACATACAATTTTAAAACACCCACTACACGAATCAACCCTCAGATGCCAGCACCTGCACCTGCGTAAGAAATTTAAGCAACATAGTCCTACTTATTTGGACTGAGCTTACCCCTGAACTTTTGTTTGTTTGTTGTTTTGTTTGTTTAACTTTTGAAGCAAGATCTTAGTAAATCACGAGGTTACCCAAGCTGGGCTTGCGATCATCCTCACCCAGCCTCCCCTTGTGGGATTATAGGTGTGTGACTCCACACCTGGTTTTTTAAAAAAAAATTGGGGGCCAGGGAGATAGCTCAGTGTCTTACGCACATTCCTGCCAAGTACAAGGTCCTGAGTTCAATCCCAGTACCATAAATAAATAAAGTAAATGAAAACATTTTTAACATTTTTATGCTAAACAAATAGCATAAATTGGAAAGTTAAAATGGAGCATGTGTGGTGGTGTGTACCTGTCATCCCAGCCCTGAGGAGACTCTGGCAAGAATACTGTCTCAATCTGTGGCCAACCTGAACTACATAGTGAGTGGTGCAAAGACAGCCTGAACTGCACAGAAAGACCCTGTCTCAAAAGTAAAAAAAAAAGTTAAAATGTAACAAGAAAAATGCTTAGAGGAGACATTTTTTAAAAAATGAAAGTGCATACAAGGAATGAATAGAAAAGGAGAACAAGATAATAAATGAAAGATTTTCATCCAATCTTATTAATCACTTTAAACTTGACTAATCTAGAAAAGCCAATGTAAAAAATCAAGACCAAACTTACTGTATGTTGATAAGAAACCGACTTTAAACACGGAGCTGGAAATTGAGCGTGAAAGATGAGAAAGGGCTGCATCCCGCAAGCGCCAAGCAAGCGGGGACGGTCGTGCGGAGTTCCGGCAAAGTACGCTGCCAAACAAACAATATTATGAAAAAACAAGTGGGAAATGAATTATGAAGCTATCAATTTTCCAAGCAATTTTCTATGTAGACTAATAATCCCAATGGTGTATGTGTCTAATAGTCCTTCAAAATTAAATGAACAAAATCTAAGAGGTTTGAAAGGAAAAAGACAAATTCCAAACGAGGTCAGTGAAGGCAAGATCTGCTGTCCAGCAACTGATAAAACAGACAGAAGTCACTAAGGAGCGGATATTCCCAACAACCTGCCCAATGAACCAACAATACAATATACATTTTCCTCAATAGCATGTAAAACAATTCACCAAAATAGGCAAATGTGGGCCATAAAATAAATCCTGACACATGTAAAGGCAAAAAAATTAGAAATTATACAAAGTATGCTTTTTTAGAGCTAACAAAATTAAGCTAAAAATCACTGAGGAAAGAAATTCAAGGAAACTTCCAAATATTTAAAAATCAAGGGCTAGTGAGATAGCTTAG
>NW_004524630.1:4250721-4251737 GCF_000260255.1 Octodon degus
ATGCCAGAAATGAAAGAGGGTCTTTTCTCTTAGCCTGACAGCAAAAGGATTATAGAAGAATGGGTGAATCGCCACGTACCATGAAATTAAGGGGCTTGCCGGTCGCTCAGTTGTGTAAGTACCTGCATGAGCAGACACAATCAAGCGCTGGGAACTGCGGTTCGATCCCCAGCCCCACATGCTATACCAGACCCGCCCTTTAGACAACCTGAGCCAGCCAAAAAAAAAAAGAAAAAAGAAAAGAAATCCTTCTCTATCATGAAATTAACAGTTCGGATGAAACAAGTCAAACCCTTGACAGACAGCAACTATCAAACTTACTGTCTCAGTCACTCTTGTCTCATTGCTGGGTCGAATGACACCTAAAGTGAAGGAAGGAAAGGTTTATTTAGCTCAAAGTTACTGGAGGTTTCAGTCCTTACTTGGCTAGCTCCAAGGTGGAGTGGCACATGACAAAGAGCAGCCTTTCATGGCGGCAGCAAAGAGCAGAGAGCAAAAGGGAGGAGCAACAGCAAGAATGGCCACCCAGAGCAAGTCTGACTCCCTTAAATTGCGCTCAATCTATCCGCCCTAGCCGTAATCACTCACAGCCATAATCCCAGTGGACCATGAGTTAATCACAGACACTAGAAGTTCACTCCATGACTGCATGAGGCTTTGGGGGGATAACTAGATGCAAACTATAGTACTTACTGAGGAAGAAGCAGGGAACCTGCATAGTCCCTCCAGATGCAATGAAAACTGCAGGCCCAAATGGTTTCTTCTGTGAATTTTACTAATTTGTAGGGAAAATATAATATGAAATCTACAGTCTCCTCCAGAAAGACAAAGAATAGGAGACATGATCCAAGTCAGTGGAGAAGACAGAGACTAACCTCATACGAGAAACTGGCAAGCAACCAAAGTTTTGACCAGTAACCAGAAAGGAATATTTCAAACCAACATCATTTGCTTAAGTACCTACCTCATAAGCTCAAGGTCCTGAGTTCAATCCCCAGTACCACCAATAATAATAA
>NW_004524630.1:4252302-4253635 GCF_000260255.1 Octodon degus
GCGCGAAGCAGGGCCTGTGCGAAGCGCCGAGCAGATCCCTGACCTAACGCTAACTCTAAAATTCTAAGAGCTCTAGAAGAAATGGAGAGGAACGTCTGTGAGACCTCTGTCTTGACTGATAAGGTTTTAGATTTTCTTAAAAACATGAGCAATAATAAAAAAAAAATAATAATCAGGACTTTAAAATATGAACTGCTTGTCGGTGAGAAACAGTGTTAAGAGAACAAGAAAGCCAAGGCATGCAGAGAAATATTAGTATATCCTGGGTCTAAGAGCAGACTTGTACCCAGACTATTTCTGTGCTCTAATAATGTCTCCTCCACAACTCGTCTGAAGCTGAATCCCTCGTGCCTTTGTTTGGCTGCTTAAGTCCTACGCGCTCTGCTGTCAGAAATGCGGTTAGCGCCCTTATACAATGCCGCAGAGCCGGGGGAGCTGCTCGCAAGGGGGGGGGGGGGCTGCCAGCTCTCTGGCCTTGCCATTCTTTGCATGATATGAGGACACAGTGTCTCCAGCAGAGGCAGAAACAAAAAGCCGTCGTGAAAGCAGGCACTAGGACCCCACGAGGCGCTAAAGATGCTGGAGTCTTGATCTCGGGATGCTCCAGCACTAGGAGTAATAAAGTTCTCACGTTTATACATCACTCAGCCTAGGCTACTTCATCACACGCCACAAAAAGACTAAGACAAACACCGAAAGATCTTGCAAAAGCGAGAAGCAAATTTCCCTTAAAAATCAGGTCTGAGAAGCCATTCAACATCAGCAGTCACTAAGAAAGACCAAGTACAAGCACTAGAGATGCCACCGCGCACCTGAAATGGCCCAAATGTAGCCAGCATCCGTGTCAAAACCAGCAAGAATACAGAGCAACAGAGACCCTCGAGCACTGGTCAGGACGCAAGTCATTTAGCCATGTTAAAAAATAGTTTAGTGATTTCCTACAAAATTAAACATACATTTTCCATATGCCCCAGAAATCCCACTCAGGTATTTACTACATGAATTGGAAGCATAAATTTACCTAAAAACCTCCACAGAAATGTTAATGACAGGTTTATCCATGACGCACCCAAACTGGGTGACAAGTTAGACCGTTCATGGTACATCAGTCCAACTGAAAACTTAGCAATAAAAAGGGGGAAACGACTGATTCACACAACTATGTACACAGATTAAATCCGAAGTACATTTCACGAAGTGGAAAAAGCAGACGCCAGAGCCTGTGTATTGTACGGCTGCATTTATATTGACTGTGTTAGCCCACTGTAACAAAATACCTAAGATAATTTTAAGAAAAAGAAAGGGTTAGTGTGGCTCAGTTCCAGAGCTTTCA
>NW_004524630.1:4254225-4262647 GCF_000260255.1 Octodon degus
CTTTTACAGCTCAGCATATTAATATGGCTTTACTTTTTATACCTTGTTTTTATACTTTTCTGCTGGATGGTTAAGACCAAGTTAAAAACAAGACCTATATAACAAGAAATCTCTCATAAAACTAAACAAAAAAGGGGATACAAATGAAGGACCATTTTGTATCTATATATGCAAAATAGTTAGGATAGATATAGAGCTACTTTCTCTTAATTCAGTGAGAAGAAAGATTTGTACTAATAATGTTTGGACAGGATATCATGTCTACATCTTGTACTATGAATAACTACTACAAAGACAACAATATGCAACTTATTAATTATTGAAACTGTCCTACTAATCGGTTTTGAAACTGTCTCATTGCTACTTGTTTCTCAATAAAATTAATAGAAAGAAAGAAAGAAAACACAAGCCCATACAGACAGCATACACGTCAGTGGTTTCCAGGAATTGGGACAGAAGTCAGTGACTCCGAGGGGTGCACAAGAGAGACCTACAGTAGGACATGAACACGACTTTGCAGAAGCTGACGGAAGAGGAAGACAAGCTCTCTGCAAAGGAGGTTTCCCCATTTACAGGCTTGCTCTAAAGGAGGTATACAGTCTGCACTGATGAAACAAACCTGAGCACATTTTAGTTCTAGAACACTTGCCCCTGTCCGATGTCCTCTATCTCCTCCAGGCAGCACGAGCCCCTGACAGTGCAGAGTACCAGCCATCGGCTGTCATTTGCATACGGCATGCTCCCTCCATAGCCCACCTTGAAATTTGATTGCTGTTTTGATGGTGGAGGGAGAGAGGGCTGTAAGGAGTGACTGGGTCATTAAGAGGGGAAGAGCAAGCTTTGGGTTAGTTACGGTGACAGTGCGTTTTGGGTTTTTTTGCAGAACCGGGGATTGAACTCAGACCCTTACGCTTGCCAGGGAAGCGCTTATTCCACTGAGCCATCTCCCTGGCCCCTGACAGTGTGTTGTTTTAAAGCATCTTGTGTTTCATGCACAGACCCGGCCGCCCTTCTGCTTTCTACCAAGCCAGGAAATAACCGAGAACCATCTCCAGAAGCCAAGCAGATAGTGTCACCATACCTTGGATTTCCAGGGCCATGAGTCAAGGTAGACCTCTATTCTTCATAAATTGCCTAATCTCAGGTAATAGAAACAGAAACAGCCTGAGACAGTTACATGCCATGGAACTCCAAATACAGATTCCTCACTGTAATACTAACTGCACTCTAAAACTGATTTCTCCCATTTTCCGTCTTTCCAAAGTAAAATGCATTAAACTTATCACTATCAATACTTATGTTTATTTTGTTCTATGGGAGTTATAGCAATACATTTTTTTACACAGGTAAAAACTATGCAGTTCAGGCTGGCCTTGGACTCACTGCGTACCCTAGATGGGCCTCAAACTCATGGCAACCCCTCCCGCAGCTTCCCAAGTGCTGGAATTTCAGGTGTGCACCACCGTGCCCAACCCTAATACTTTTTTTGATTTTTATTTTTATTAGTGCATGTTCATAGTACACAACAATTACATTCATCAAAGGGATAGATACATGTGCATAATACATCTTAATCCTTTTCTTTTTTTTTTTTTTTTCGTATTTTAGAACAGGATCTACAGGGTCTACAGCATCTCACTGTATAGATCAAACTCGTAGTGATCCACCTGTTTACAGCCTCCCAAGTGCTGGGATTACAGGTCCCACCTCGCCCAGTCTCAATTGCCATCTCAGCATGCCCTGAGGGTGCAGGGATCCAACTCCCGGCCCCTGCATCTGCCTAAACAGACACTTTAATCCACTGAGCTATTTGGCCGGCCCTAATCCATTCACTGTTTCTTTCTTCATTTTTCTCTCTCCCTCCTTCCCTCCCTTGCAGAAGATCTATCTCTGTTTTCTACCACCTATCTTTTCTTTTGCCCTTTAACTTATTCATATTTTGGGTTTCTCATATAAAAGAAGCCATACAGTATGTAAGATTATGTCTGATTTACTTCACTTGGCAATATGGTCTCAATGTGCATCCCTCAGACTTTAAAAACCCTCAGGCCAGGTCTCCCCTGTCTCCCAGCGGTTTTCTCACTCGCCACGCCTCCCTCGTTCCTTGATAGCACAGGCAATCCCACACAATTCTACCTCTCAAATCCTTCCATGGAGAACACACTGCTGGGGACACCCTCGTGGCCTTCAGCCTAGCCCGAGGCCACACGGACCTGCCACACCTCAGAGCGCTTCGCAGGGCTTCGCTCTCTGGAGAGCCTAATCATCTATAGACACTTTCTTAAAGTTCTGCAAGCTTGTCCACAAACAGTATGTCTACCAAACTGGCTCCACGAAAAATCTCCTGAAGCCCACTGAAACAGCGTCCTCCCCTTTTCTCAACAGGGAAAGTACAGTAAGGCTTGGGATCTTAAATTACTAAACCAGATGGTGGGCATTTCCACCGGACAATTTTTTTAATTATTTTTTAAAATGATGCTTGGGGCTGGGGAGATGGCTCAGTGGAATAAGCGCTTCCCTGGCAAGCGCAAGGGCCTGAGTTCAATCCCCGATTCCGCCAAAAAAGAAACAAATAAAATAAAATAAAATAAAATAATGTTTGTTTGGAATATAGTCACGTTTTTACCAGAGGAAAAGGTACGGAATTACAAATACGTGTAATTTTTTTACAAGTTTTTAAAAATCTTTGGGGCTGGTGAGATGGCTCAGTGGTCTAAAGCACCTACTTAGAACAAGCTAAGCAAAGCACAGGGACCGAGGTTCAATCCCCCAGCACCACATGCCAGCCAGCCCTGCCCCCTGATGGGCTGAGCTGGCCACACACACACACACACACATAAATAAAATTTTATAAAAATCTTGTATTTATTTATTTGCTACATGGTCTTGCTACGCAGCTCGGACCCATAGTGCTCCTCCTGTCTCAGCCTCCCCAGCGCTTGGATTACAGGTGCGCACCACCATGCCTGGTCTCGGAGGCCAGTTCGGCGCAGGGCTGGCACGGTATGCGGCACGGGGGATCGAACCCAGGTCCTTGAGCTTTCCACGCAGGCACCTAGACTTCTGAGCTACCTCCCCAGACCTTGGGTAAATTTTTAAATCAAAATTAAAAAGATAAATACATCTCACAATTCCACTGAGTGAAATCGTCGGGCAAAGGCTGATGTCTGACCCAAGCGTTAGTAACTCCAGCTCGCTCTCCCCAGAGGCACCCATGCGTGATGAGCGTGGGAAGCTGGTAAGATGAAAACAACACAGGAAGGGGAGAGTTTTCTTGTCACTTCTGTTTGTTCCTCTTGGCTCCAACCTTTTATAAACACAGACACCCCCGCTGCCATCGGATGTCTACCCCGGCGCACAGGGCCGGAGGAGCCGCCCAGCCGGAGGGTCGCCCAGCAGGAGGGTTGCAGCCTGCAGCCCAAGGACGCCAGCCACGCCCAGCCACGCCCAGCCGCGGGCCACACGCACGCCACGCCCCATCCTGCAGTCCCCAGACGCCCACGGTCCCTGGCGTGACCTCATGGTTCAGTCTGGTCCCTCGGCCTGCCGGCTGACCGAGCTCCTCCAGGGGATGCTGCTTGCATGAGGGGCCCGAATGCCACGCGAGGCCGGGACTCCGCGCCGGCTGCTTCCCTGGCCCGCACCTCCGTCTTTTCACAGCAGATCATACCCTCTTTTCTCATCACCCTTCTACGTGGCTGTCCCCAACGTACCAAATTGGGTACATAATCACAGTTATCACAAAAATGCAGTTTTCCCTGGGTGTTCGGGTTTTCGTTTTTGTACCCCCACCCCTCATGTAAAACTTTGATTAAAGAAATATGCTTGTGTTCTCTCCTCCTGTTAGCTCGTTTTTTATCAGCAAAGGCTTATGGGCTGTGTCCCTTGCCGTGGGACAGAAAAAGGGATGACATCTTTCTGTTCCTAGGGGAACAACTTATTTTTCAGGCCTCTCTCTCTCTCCCCCCCCCCTTCTTTTTGAGACAGGGTCTCACTACTGCAGTTCAGGCTGGCTTCGAGCTCACTTTATAGCCCAGGCTGGTCTCGAACTTGCAAGGGTCCTCCCGCCTCAGCCTCCCGAGTGCTGGGATTACAGGCGTGCCCCTGGCCTCTTGTTTATAGTTCGCAGTTTCCGTCCTACGCGTTCGCCTTCCGCAGCAGCTGCACGGCGTGCGGGCCGTTTGCCCCGGTGCACCACGCGCTGCTGCTTCACAGCCGCATCCTCCCGCCTCCTCGGATCTCCGCAGCCCTCACCCATCTGAACAAAGCCTACCTCACGACTTTCTGCGATCTCCCTTTCGCTGTGCTCTATTTCTATGTCAGGCTTCTCACGTAAGAGAGAGCGTGCTGCGCTGCGGCTCGTGCGCGCCCTTCGCCTCACGTTAGGCCCTCGAGGCGCACCTGCTTCCCTGCAGGTGGCTCGGTTTATCCCCGGGACGATCTCTGAAGACTGTCCCGTGGCCGCCTCACCATTCGTCCTTGACTTCACAGCGGCAAGGGCAGTAAGCAGGCCCTCGTCTTCAAACCCTTCTGTCCTTGGCCTTCTCCTGCCTCGCCTGCCGCCAGGCTCAGGGCCCCCTCGGCGATGGCCTCGACTTGCCCCCCCATCTTCGGTACTTGCTGTGGGCGGACACCCCCGATCTGTGCCCCGCGCCCACTCCTCCGTGCGCCTGCCTGTATGCGCCCGGGAATCCCCGCGGGGGCCAGGAGGTGCTGCACACCCCGCATGGGGCCAGGAGGTGCTGCAAACCCCTCACGGCCTCTTTCTAGTCAAGCCTTTTGTCAAATATCATATTTAGCGCTTACCTGACTACTGAATGTTAAAATAGCCTTTTCAAACCATCGCCTTCTGTCTTATGGATTATTTGTTTCTAAGCATGTATCATCAAGGGCTGTATGATGAATTTCGTTATGGAATCATCCATGTCTTCTAACTCTATTAGCTACGCCCCCCAGCAGGTAGAACAGCGCTGAACACAGCGCACCTCAAGCTTTTTAGTATTTCCTCTGAGAGTTAAAACACTATCCCAAGGACTGGGAAATGGCTGCGTTTAATACCTTTTCCTTCTACCCTAAACTGCAAATGAAATTGCTGGATTTCCATTGACTTCAACGTGGCCTATGACTCTGCTGGCTCCTAGACTGCTCTTTAATTTTATTCGTTAACTAGGAATAAAAATTACTTTTGTTTGCAGAACCAGGGATTGAACTCAGGCCCTTGTGCTTGCTAGGGATGTGCTTATTCCACTTAGCCATCTCTCAGGCCCCAAAAATGACTTTCTGAGGCTGTGCTCTAAGTGCTTACTCAAAGCCAGCCCAGGGAACTTACCAAGACCCTGCCTCATGATAAAAATTTTAAACGAGATGTAAGGCCCTGAGTTCACAAGGGCTTGTCTAGAAAGCTTCTTTTTTTTTTTTTAAATTTATTTATTTATTTGTGTGTGTGTGTGTGTGTGTGTGTGGCCAGCTCAGCCCACCAGGGGGCGGGGCTGGCTGGCATGTGGTGCTGGGAGATTGAACCGTGATCCCTGTGATTTGCTAAGCTTGTTCTAAGTAGGTGCTTCAGACCACTGAGCCATCTCACCAGCCCTAGAAAGCTTCTTTTATGTATAAACAAGATAGTTTAGATTTGAAATTGACCTCAAACTACAGAGAGACCTTTAAATCAGGATTGCTGCTGGGAAGAGAAGATAACTCGGTGGTCTAAAGGCCTGCCTGACAAGTACAAGTACCCGTGTTCAATCCCTGGTACCACATGCTGCGCTGCCTGGAAGCCAAGCTTGGTGGTACACATCTGTAATAATAAATAAAAAAATAAATAAAGCTGTGTCTCAGTTACTTTTCTCTCATTGCTGAGACAAAATACCCGACACCCACAAATAAGGAAGGGAAGGTTCATTTGGCTCACAGTTAGGGAGGTTTCAGTCCATACTGGGCTGGCTCCATGGCAGAGTGGCACATGGCAGAGGGCAGCCATTCATGGAGGTGGAAACCAGCAAAGAGCAACAGCGGGGCAGCAGCTGTGGCTTGGGGCAGCAGCTGTGGCTTGGGCCAGCCTCTCTTCCCTCCTCACACTGTTATGCAAATTACCCACTAGGGGGCTGTTGGGAATAGCACTCACACCCACAATCCCAGCATTGGATCCCAAATTCATCAGACTCTCAAAGCCGCCCCACGACTGCATGAGGCTTTTGGGGGGACACCTGGACATAAACCACAAGGAGCCAGGTTGCTGGACCGGAGGCCGAGGTAGAGTCAAAGCTCTCCTGTTTGTAGCTATTGAGACAAGAACAAGTTATTCAGCTCTTCTACACTATGTAGCCCTCCCTAATAATGTTGTCTCCATTCTCAATAACGAAGACTAAATATCCTATATTTAATCTTAAATATTCCAATGCACGCATTTGAGGGTTTTTCTTTTGTTGTATGAATGTATATCATTAAAAATAACATAGTAGTAGTATTTGACATATTTTATACTTCAGATTAACAGGATACTTTGAATGCTTCTGTATCTTATCATTTTGTTCTATAACACCTTTGACATTTTTGTTAACAAAGAGCTCTACGGTATTTATTTTCATAAAAGTATGCGATATCCCATTATGTAAAAAAATCCCGAATGTATCAAGTCTGCTATGGACAGACATCCTGGACATTGCCATTTTTCACTTGTGGGGGAAACAATCCTGCAGAAGTCCTCTCTGTGCACATGTCTTTCACTTAAGAATAAAATGGTGTCATAGGTTTGGGGGCATTTTTAGCTTCATTTAATATTGCCAAGTTGCTCATAAAGTAACGCTAATGTATACCTCCACCAGCAGGAAGAGCCCCTTGCACCTTACATTGGACCATTTTATCGGAGTTGTGATATTTGACTCGCCCCAGAGGTGAGCGGCATACGCTGGTGGTGCAGCTTATGTGCGCCAAGGGAGGGAAGCGTCATACACTTGTGGGCCATTCCATTTGCTTTTTCTGGAGTTTGCTTGTTTATACGTTTTGGCTATTTTCTCTTGGGTTCTTTTCTTTTGATAAGAGAGCTTTAAGACTTTATTGCGTATTTTCTGTAATAAAGCTGTATTGATTTTCTACCATTCAATAGCTTCTTCTAATCTTTGCCTTTTAATGTTGCTGATAGTTCATAACGTACTAAAATTTTAAGTTTTAATTTACTTAAATTTATCAATATATTTTTTTGTCTAGGAAGAGAGTATGGAATGTGTTAATTATTGAAACTGTCCTACCAATTTGTTTTGAAACTGTCTCACTGCTATTTGTTTCTCAATAAAATTATGGAAAAAAATATTTTTTGTTTTTCATTTCCATTTTTTCTAGAAATTTTTCTTTGCACTGATATTATACAATCTCATTCTATTTTTCCCCAAACTTTCAAAATGTGATTTTTCAAATGACATTAAAAGAACATGAAAGCTTATGTAGGTAAAGGCATGAAATGACTGGAACTTTCGCCCACATTCTTCCATCTTCTTCTTTCCTCAACCTTTAAGCTAGAGTGGACACTATCAGAACCAACAGATGAAGAAAGTATATTTGGTAGGCCCAAGGTCCTGTCACTCGCTGGGGACCAGGAGAAGCAGGTCACCACTCATGATCCCCAGGAGAAGCAGGGTGTCTCCACCCAGGTGATCCTCAGGAGAAGCAGGGTGTCTCCACCTAAATCACCCCGAGCCTACCAGGCTCCCCACTACCTCGATCTGCACTCTTGCCTTCTCCTCATTTTACCTCGGGCACACACTGCTCCCCTCCTGTTTTGAGATATACTCAAGGATTTTCCTCCCTGCCAGATTGTGGCTTCCAACATAGAGTTCATTGCACCTCAGAATTCCAGAAATTCCAAGGATTTAACTCAGTGGGGCAGCCCCTGGCTGGCAAGCATGAGGTCCTGAGTTCAATTCCCAATGCCAGGAAAAAAAAATTCCAGAAAGTTGCTTGGCACCCTGCCCAACTCCGAACTAGTGGTTAGTATACCATCTGTCTGAGTAAGGCCAGACAGTCGCAGCTCCTAAAATGTCCTGGATGACCGGTAGCACAGTGCCCTCCCAACCCCTGCACAATGCTCTGAGAAATGTTCAGTTGTGCCACTGGAGGAGTGCTACGGTCCTCCCACAGTCAGAAATCAGGGAAAATCTCCAGCCTTGCACAAGCTGATCCCCACACCAAAGAACTGTTGAAGAAAGAGACTGTCACTAGCTCGGGCTGAGAAACCTGGCCTATCTACCGCCCTCACTGTGGAAATGCAGCGGCACCAACAGCATCCCTGCACCATCATGGAGGACTTGAGGGCGCGTCAAAATATCCAGCTTCTTCCAGAATCTTCTGGTCAAAATCTGCATTTGAATGAGAGACTCGGTGATGCAAATGCACATCAAAGTTTGAGGGCACTGAGGGAGGCTCCTCCTCC
>NW_004524630.1:4273245-4279684 GCF_000260255.1 Octodon degus
GGGCGATCCCCACGTGGCGCACTGGGATTGGGCTCGGGATCATATATAGGCCGAGGGCTCGAGGGAAAAGGGAGAGAGAGCATAAGAAACTTACTGTTAGGAGCCTGAATAAACCGCTGAAGGAAGAGCTGTGTGTTGCGTCGTCCTTGCTGGCGAGGTCGTGTGCGACAACGGGGTACCTCCTGTCTCTATCTTCCCAGAGGCTGTCTTAGTCTTTCCTGACTGAGGCAATATCTCAGGCCAGGCCCCCATCTTTGGTCCTACTACAGCTCTCTGCTCTCGTTGAGTGTTACAAGAAACATTGTGAAATAGAAGAACCGCTAGTACTTCCTAAGAAAAAGCATGCACGCCCCACCGGGGCCCACAAGCTTCAAGCCAGTTACACACAGCGCCAGCAGGTTTGTGGGCCTTCCTAGGGAGAAAGTTCTTGTGGTCCCTTAGGTCCCAGTGTCCATCTGTCATTGCCCTTTCTGGAATATGGGGTGTGTGTGCGTGCGTGCGTGCGTGCGTGCGTGCGTGTGGGTTTCTCATAAGTCTCTGACCACATTTGGGTCAGAAAGGCTATCTTTCATCTTTACAGCCTTGGGGCTTGGCACAAACACATGTTCACTAAAGGTTGCTGGTAAAGTTAAAAGAACAATGGAGCAAGCATTCTTTCCACCCTAACCCATTACTTGCCAACTGAGCTTTGGTATCTTGGTTCTTCTTCTTTATAAGGGTGATGCTTTGGGTCTTAACCAAGGTGCAACGATGTGGGTGCTCACAATACTGTGCTTTTACTCTTTTGTGTTCCTGAAGCACTTGATAATCACAATAAATGAGTGAATGTCTAGTGGCCCTCTGCTTCCTCTTTGATGCCTTGAAAAGCTTGTCCCCAGGCCCGGCCCACCTCATCTGTAGCTCTCTGCTTTCTCAGTTGATGACAGAGGGGAGAAGGTCCAGGGGAAAGGTTCCTCAGTAACACAAGAAGCAATTCTTGACTGAGGATGAGGAAAAAGTTTGTGGAGCCATTAAATTCACCACTAATTTTAGACACGAATTTAGCCACTAATTTAGCCACTAATTTAACTAAACTAGATTATCCTTGGGAAGGTGATGAACTAGAGTGTTCTGTTTATTTTCAGGGAATAAGGGCTTCACCAGGTGACCAGTTCTTAAGCCTGAATTTGCATATTGTCATCTAGAGAAATGTTAGGAAGGTCGACTGTGTAAGATTGGGATATATACTCGTTAACGAAAAGATTTTTTCAAACAACTTTAAAGTATTCTGGACAGTGATGTTTTTTATCTTAAACCTTTTTGCCATTACAGTAGCTTATTTCTTTCTGCTAACTCAAACAAATAAGAAATGTCCTTTGCTTTTAAAATGTCACCTCTTTTTTACTTTGATTTAGTGCCCTTTGGCCACCAGCCCGCTGGCCCCAAGCCAAGCGGCCAGATTCCTCTGCAAGACCCTGGCAGAGGAGGGGACAGAATCACAGGTCAGGAAGCCTGCGGGCCCAGCTGTGCTCCGCGGGGCCCTCTACGTGTCCTCCGCAGCCTCCTCTGGGCTCCCGCCCCCGACAGGGCGGTCCTCGAGGTGCCCGGCCCTCTCCCCCGAGACCCAGGCGGGGTCTGCAGCGCCGCCCCTCCTCCCGCCCGCCCGGAGTAGCGGGAGGGCAGCGCCTTCGCAGGGCCTGCCTTAGAGGAAACAGCCGCGCAACCGAAAGTGTCCACGAGGTCCTATCTGGGAAAACAACAACCAACAAAACAACACCCATCCTTTCCCCAAAGCTGCGGCTGCCTGTGACTCACAGCCTCGCTGCGGCTCCTCGGGCGGCAAGCTCCCGGGGCAGAGCCCAGGCGGGCCGGCGATGCGACGCTCGGCCAGGGGAAGGCAGCCTCCCGCCGGGCCGGGCGCCCACCGGCTCCTCCGGATGGGCCTCTCCGCTTACTCTCCTAAGCCGCAGAAATTCCGCGAGCGCTCGGTTACCTGCTGCGAGACAAGGGCGGGTAAACCCAAAGCCGACCCGAGCAGCCCCTCAGCTCCGCTCTTTCACGCCTTTCGACAAATTCTGCTTGACTTATCAGAGCGAGGACAAAGAAGTTCTGACCCACTCCAGTTCTCTGGCAGGAGAGGACTCTGGACTATTATTTTCCCAGATTGAGACTAGCAGCAAGAATGAATTAATGACATGAAGCCTGAGGGAGACAGATCGTCCCCTTGGGCCTATATTCTTTAACAAGCATTTCTCAACTTTTAATAGATATGATGGAGCTCTTTTGTAAAGTGACAGAAGGAAATGGGGTGAGATGTCCCAATTGTGATAGATTTTAGTCTGCAGTGAGGGAATATTTTAATTCTTGTCTTAAGGAGCATGTATGCTAATGTTTTATCACCTGTATACCTCTATAGATAGCTATATCTATAATATGTGCGGACATATAAACACACACATTAATACTGGTATTTTTATTTAATCTACAATATCTCTTGAAAAATGTCTTTCTCACTTTTTAAAAATATATGAACATAGTGGTAAAATATATGCACACATTCCTGTGAAGCGCGTGTTTTGGGGACACAAGCTGAGGCATCTCTCTTTCCTGCGTGACAGCCGTGCACAGTCTGCACCACTCACCTTGTGCTCTGTCGCCCCACCAGGCAGGGAAGCCGGCGCTGCACAGAAGGCCGTGGGGCGACAGAGCAGCCCGGGTCCTAAGGCACCTGGACAGGAGCGCCGCTGCAGCCGTGAGGAGACCTGCCGCCCGGGTCCTGTCCACCTCTGGCTCTGAGGGCAATTATCCCCTTCCATTAAACGACTTCCTGTTTTTCTCTCTAGGACCCCTCATCATGCGAAGACACTATTTTTGTTGTTGTTTTTTTTTTTTTCCACCAGCAAGATGGTTGCACCTGAACAAGAAACTGATTTTTTTTAAAAAGAAGTTTTCTCCCAGAATCAGTGACATAAGAGCTTGTTTGTTTTCTCTCCTGACTCTTATCCTCCTAGACCTATTTTTGAAACACATTTTATTTTGGGATGTCCTGACTGGGATGATACTAAAATGGAAAGCCTGGTGCAAATTTTATTGACCTCCGTTTCCTACTATAAAGCCTGTTCCCCACTAATCTGTCATCTGTGGGACAGATAAAGGCCAGAGGCAGGGAAGCCACGCCAGATGGTGTGTGCAACAGCCCCAACCAGATGCTTTATGTTTTGTTGGTTGTTTTTTTAAAATAGTTGACCAGGAGGAGGAAAAAACATACAGGCATCCTTATCCAGCCTGAGGCGAGAGAATGTTGACTACAATATGGGCAGTAGACATGGCGTCTCCAAGAGTAGGGCTCCACCGTGTTCACTGGACGTGAGAATGAATGGGTGGCACGAGGCCTGGAGGCCCGGCAGAGGGCTGGACACTCGGCAGTCACTGCTGGTGGTTTGGTGCAACCAAAAAACAAAGAAAGACTAACCTCATCCTTTGGAAGCTGTAGGCGTTCTGACATACATGTGCCCCCTTTGTCTACTCTTCAGAGACAATGATTATGATGAGCCATGACTGTGACTGCGTCTACTTTTCTTTCACTTTATTATCTCTCTCATAAATGTATCTAAAATTGTCCCATTGTCTGTTGTGATCAACATCTCTTACTTTCTACTTGCATATCCAGGATTTCTGGTCCTGTCAGTGTGTAGAGGCTCATGTTGTTCCCTTGTAAGGGCTGCATGGTTTTCTGTTGTGTAGACATCGTGTAAGCAATTCAGTCAGACTCCAGTTGAAAATTATAAGCTGGGGAATAGCTCAGTGGTCAGCTACTTGTTTAGTATGCAAGAAGCCTGGGGATCCCTCATAGTACAGAAAAGGAAAGAAAGAGGCAGGCAGGCAGGCCGGCAGGCAGGCCGGCCGGCCTAGTTTAATTTTAATGCCATGGAAACAGTCCTGTCATGCACTCCTCTGAGCATACATTCCTGACCATCTGTATTTTTAACTGTAAAATTCTTTGCTGTTTGCTTTCCTGGTTTGTCATTTTTTCTTTCTAAGAATTCTGAACATTAAGGTCCGTAACTTTCATCATCTGTTCTGTGACCAGTGTCTTCTCTTAAGCTGCTTCTTGCCTTCTACCTTTGTCTTTCGACATCTTTCACTGATTAAGGCCAACTTTTCTGTATTCCGATCTAAGTTTTCTTTTCATTGCCTTTTCTAGACAATCCTAAGAAATCCTCTCCAACCCGAAATTTGTAAAATCTATGTGTTGATATTTGATAATTATGCTTTAACTAGATGCTCAGCACCGACTGGCTGTGGAGTGAGCGCTAACACTTCCCACTCGCCATCCCCAGCCGCTCGGCACTAGGGGTTGAATCGAGAGCCTTTGCTCTTAAGTTGTCCCCCTTCTTGCTCCCTTGCCTTAGTATCCTCCAGGTTACTCAGGCTGAGCTCCCGCCCACTCTGCTCTGCCTCAGCCTCCCAGCTAAGACACCTTTCAGCTGTGGGTTTCAGGGCCGTCCTGACAGGCCTGATAGCTCAGCGTACTAAAGTGCCTACTTAGGCAGAGCACGGCAGCCGGGTTCAATCCCCGGCATTCTCTATTGGCCTCGCCCGGAGTGCACTGAGATGGGGACTAAGAGTAGGCGTAGTGTTGCGCGCCTGTAATCCCAGCCCTTGGGAGGCTGAAAACAGGAGCATCACTAAGAGTCCAATCTAGTCGTGAGACCCTGAAGACGCCAATGAATCTCCTCCAGCACCAGAGCTGCCCAGAACAGTCCCTAGACCAGTGATGGCAGAACTTCTTGGGTTTCCCATGACAGAAATGGCCACTGAGGCAGCATGCCCCTGGCTCATCAGCACTGCTCCGGGTAGTCTCAAGCCTGGCATAATCCCGCTTCCCTGACCGCTGCTGGGATTCTGAGACATTTTTGATATTGCAACGTAGTTAACAGACCAAGATAGCTTTTCCATGTACTGTAGATGTTCGATTCACCTACAACTTTTATGTACAGTATAGTGTACAGCATAGAAGTGTATTGTTTCAGAACATCATCATCATCAGACTATTAGCTCCACACAGTCCCAGGTGTCTGTTTCTTTCTTTTCTTTTCTTTTTTCTTTCTTTCTTTCTTTTTTTTTTTTTGTATTTTTTAGGGAAGGTTCTATAGGGAAGGGAAGGTTTTTTAGGAAAGGTTCTATTTGTTAGGGAAGGTTCAAGGTCTCACTACTAGATCGGACTCCTAGTAATCTGCCTCTTTACAGCCTCCCAAGAGCAAGGATTACAGGTGTGCGCCACCAGGCCCATCTCAATCACCGGCTCAGTGATCAGTGTACTCCGGGCACGAGGCCGGCACAGCATGCAGGGAATCGAACCCCCACCGCTGCATCTGCCAAAGCAGACGTTTTAGTCCGTTAAACTATTTGGCTGGCCCAGTCCATTGGATTTTAATTGGATTTCCATTATAATTGTATAATGATTTGGGATCGAGCAGTATTTGTATGCTATTTTGTCTTCCTGTGAAGAATTATGTCTCTCTTTGTCCAACTTTACATCCTCTAATAAAAAGAGACAATCTTTCTTTTTAGTTTTATGTATTTGGTCTCACTACACAGCTCAGGCTCATAGTGACCCTCCTGTTGCAGCCTCCCCAGAGCTGGGATTACAGGCGTGCACCACCACGCCCAGTTTCAGTGGCCTGCTCAGTGGGCTCATGTGGGGCTGGCAAAGCACGCAGTACCAGGAATCGAACCCAAGTCCTTACGCTTGCCAGGCAGGCACTTAGACCACTGAGCTATCTGGCCCCATGAGACAATATTTTAAAACAATTTTTAATGTTTTCCAGACTAATTTCACAATATTTTAATATGATTTATATAAGCTATAATGTTATAAAATTTTAATGATAAATTATCACATATTTCTTTCCTAAGCCCTAATTGTACTTTAAAAGGAAAAAAAAAAAACAGCACTGAGGATACAAACCAGAGTCTCACATATACTGGGCAAATGCCTTCCACTGAGCTGTATTCTTAGGCGTTTTTTTTTTCCTTTGGACAGGGTGTACAGGGTCTCACTGTGTAGATCAGACTTGTAATGCTCCACCTCTTTACAGCCTCCCAAGTGCTGGGATTACAGGAGCACGCCACCACACCCAGTGTCACTGGACATCTCAGTGCGCCCCAGGGGCGGGGCCAGCGAGGCAGTTCTGGGGATCAAACTCCCAGCCCCTGTATCTGCTAAGCAGGCACTTCAATCTGCTGAGCTATTTGGCCAGCCCTCTTAGGCTTATGATGTGCTGAAATTTTAATTAAAATGGAATAAAAATTTGGTGGGGTGTTGTGGCTCACACCTGTAATCTCAGAACTCTGGAGGCTGAAGGAGGAGGATAATTGCAAGTTCAAGACCAGACTGGGCTACAAAGTGAAGTTAAGGCCAGGTAAACTGCGTAGTGAGACCCCTTCTCAAAAAGAC
>NW_004524630.1:4279784-4282749 GCF_000260255.1 Octodon degus
CAAGGTCAGCCTGAAAGGCGTAGTGAGACCCCTTCTCAAAAAGACAAAAAAAAAAAAAAAAAGGGGGGGGATAAAAATTTTATTCTAAAAACTGAAGACACAATCAGTCAACAACTGAAGAATGGTTTATTAAATTAGTGGGACAGCATCAAATAATTTATACTCAATGGAAAAGAGCAGTGTTATACAAAAAAAGAGCATGTCTGCTTGGCTGCTTCGGACTACTGTAAAGAAATCCTTCAGACGGGGCAGCTTACAAGCCACAGAAGGGCATTCCCCTCAGCTCAGGAGACAAGTCCAGGACAGAGGCTCGCTCGGCGTGTTGGCGTCCCGGAGAGCGCTTTCTCCTGGCTCGTGGACACAGCTCCCTTGTTGGTCTCGTTAGGCAGAACGGGAACGAGAACTCCTTGGGGCCTCTTCTATAAAAATACATTACTCCTCATCTAATCGATCAACTCCTAGTGGACCAATCTCTGACTACTGCCATACTGGGAACTGGGCTTAAAATGAATTCTGAGAGACACAAATATTTAATATTAATTATACCTAATTCTAGGTCAAAGATTTGAAGTATTTTCTTACATTTATTTTATTTATTTATTGGCACAGAATTTGAACTTAGGACCTTGGGCTGGCTAGGCAGGTGTTTAAGCCACTGAGCTATCTCTCCGGCCCTGTTTTGCTTACATTTAGTGGCCTGTGTTACCTTAGAGCTCAACAGTAAGAAGGAAAGTTAAGGTATAAATAATGCTGCCTGTCGCTCACGTTCAAGGCTGCCCCTTCCCCAGCAGTGAAGCCACAACCCAGTAGGTCACGTGGAAAAGTGATGATTCTGTTTTGTGTCAGAAGTGTATCGTCACACTCAGCTGTTTCAGCCCTTGCATTACACAAACCCACAAAGCGTCCTGTGATAGTGGGATCAGCTATGTATTTCCTTCAGTTGTTTTCTCTTTCCGCTGAGTTGTTTAATGGTGTTTTTTATATAATACCTTTTTCTCCCAAACTTTACTTCTAATTGAACATTAGAGTCTTACTATTCCTCACACATTATGATTAGCCTATCACAGGCATGTAATAAGTATATAGGAAGCCACTGACCTATCCTTCCCTGTGAAGACCTTTGAATGCTTGAAGACCCCTGTGAGTTGCTTATTGCTGTATTCTTTTTTTTCCTGCAGTACCGGGGATTGAACTCAGGCCCTTGCGCTTGCCAGGCAAGTGCTTATTCTACTGAGCAATCTCCCCGGCCAGGCTATATTCACTTTTTTTTTTATATTTATTTATTTTTATTTATTACATTTATTTATTGTGTGTGTGTGTGGCCAGCTCAGCCCACCAGGGGGCGGGTCTGGCTGGCATGTGGTGCTGGGGATCGAACCGCGGTCCCTGTGCTTTGCCAAGCTTGTTTCAAGTAGGTGCTTTAGACCACTGAGCCATCTCTCCAGCCCCTATATTCACTTTTGAGTCAGAAGCGCACCTAATTCCTACACTGGCTCTATCCGGCCGCAGGCGCTAGCTGAGCTCCCCTGGGCCCGCAGGGCATGTGGCGCCCTTCCCCACTGCTCCCATTAATCCTCACCAAGGTTCAGGATGACACACTCCATCCTTCCAGAAGCTGCTTTTCAGGCCCTTGCCGCGGAGCTAAGCCCTTTCATGAGGAATTTTATGAGCATCACCTCGCAAGATTCTTCTTCCACTTGGCTTCAGAGCCCACCTCCTTGGGCTGGGGTTTAGCTCAGTGGGGCAGCACCTGCCCGGCAAGTGTGGGGTCCTGAATTTGATGCCTGGTACCACCCCCACCCCCTGGGGAAAAAATAGTCCACCCTCATTCCACTTTCCACATGTCCCACAAAAGCCCTTGGGTAGGGAGGCTGGAGCTACGAGGCAACTCAACATCCGACGACTTTCCACGCCATGGAGCTCACTGCTGTAGTCAGAAGGTCCAAGGGGAACCCAGGAGTGAGCTCCTCCCAGGAAACGAAAGCGACCAGGTCCGCCTCTGCCCACGTCTGCGCAAATTCCAGAAGCGTTCTCAAACGTGACCCGGTGAGAGCAAAACAGCTCGGCTGACTCAGAACAAACCCTCACCTAAAGCTCACAGAGAGGTCGACTAAAGATACAAAGCTTCAGGTTCTTTTCATAAACTTAAAGAGTCTAACAGCAGCGGGCCGGCTTTGCCACAGGTCCTACAGCCATGCCTAAGTGCCGCCCTGAGAAAGTTCTGCCCCGTTCTGGTCGCACAGAGACACCTCACCTGCATTCCTTCGCGGCCCTATGGGGTTAAGGCGGTCCATCCCCTATGTGTTCTGAACAGATTACCCCAATAAGGACTCTGTGAGAAGAAACACAGCGGGAATTGTGCTGTCAGGAGGGGTGCAAGTAAGAGCCAGGGAGAAGGAGCCAACTGGCCAGGAATAAACAACAGGTGGTACACGCGACCCTCTGTGTCTGCAGGCTCCATGCCCATCCAGTCAACAACCAAGGATTGAGTCTTTAGAAATTACATCCATATTGAACATCCATATTGCATCCATATTGAAGACGCTTTTATTATTCCCTAAGCAATACAATATAACAACTATTTACATAAGACAGGTGAAATAAACCAATCACAAGAAAGATAAATACTGGGGCAAGGATATAGCTTCGTGACACAGTGCCTGCCTGGCAAGTGCAAGATCCCAAGTTCAATTTTTGTTTCTCAAAAAAAAAAGAGACAAACACCAGATGACTTCAGTTATGCAGTCTCCCATCATCAGATTCATGGAGAGAGAAGGTGGTTGCTAGGGATTCAGGGAACAGGGAGCCAGGAGTAGGGAGTTAGTGTATAGCGAGGGCAGTTCCATTTTGCAGGATGAAAGAGTTCTAGAGACTGTATAATAATGTAAATACACTTATCTTGCTGAACATTCATACTTAAAAATGGCTGAGATGAGACCGGGCGTGGTGGCACACACCTGTAATG
>NW_004524630.1:4282917-4286619 GCF_000260255.1 Octodon degus
GGAATAAGTGCTTCCCTGGCAAGCACAAGGGTCTGAGTTCAATCTCTGGTTCTAAAAAAAAAAAAAAAAAAAGCATGTGTATCTTACCTTCACTCAAGGAAATACTACATAGCCACTAAAAATGAAATGAATTTATGGATAAAAAGTCCAGGATATGTTTTGATGGAGTAAAACCAAAGTGTACAATGTTTAAGTTTCGAGCTTTTCTATTTGGAATTTTTTTTCTATTTTGAATTTTAAAAAAAGGTCTTTAAAAATAAGTTATGCACAAGACAAAGAAGTGAAAACATTTCGCTTTGTTCTGAGGCTTATTTCATTCTGCTTATCTCATTAGATAACTACAATATTACTTAAGCATTCTCCCGAATTCCCACCCAACACAGTTTCTGGATGTCACATAATTATTACAAAGTTTGTATTTCCAGTTGCAATTCCATTTTCCTCTTGAAGGCCATCTGTCCGAGAGCAAGTATAAAACAGCTCAGAACTTAAGACAAACCAACGCGACCCTGCACAGAGCGCTGAGGCTTGCGGACCTCCGCCCGGTGATTCCTCCAAGTCCCTCCTCAGCAAACAGGTGTTTCTCCTTCCCATCTACTCCGCGTACATAACAGAAAAACAACCTCAGCGTTTCAGTCGCAAGGAGGTCTATGACATATGACTGTTCTACTTCAAAGGAGTCTAATAATAGCACGTGCATAGGAATAGAGCGCTCTGCGCAGAGTAAACAAACACTGCTCTCTCCGGAGAGACATCACATGGTCCCACTCAGGTCAGGTCTCTCCCAGAATTCCATTGTTGTCTCTCCAAACAGGCCTTAAGGAAAACCGCCGAATCTGAGATCGGAGCTTGTCTCAAACGTGTTTCCTTTAAAAACACAGGGAAACAGGATTTTTGGCCCCAGGAGGTCAAGGGCAGCAATCTTCACAGAATTGGTCTTTTCGAACTTCCTTTCCAAGAAGCACATCACCTTATCTGATAAAAGTGCTTGGGCTGAAAATTCGGCGAACACTCAAGAATGATCAATTTTGTTTACTATACAGTAAGTGATTTCAGGAAGCCCACTTATTAAAATCCACAAGTCAATGTAATGATGCAAAAATGCACATTTCCGAGATGAGCTGTATAAGTTCTGTAAGTATGGTGTTTTTTTATGTGTGTGTCACACAAGAAACTACATAGTGCCCCTCCGTAGGACATAATTAATAATTATTTAATGATCAGGAGTATTTTAACAATTAAAGAAAAAGTTATGAAAAAAGCAGAATTAAGAATGCATAAAAATATATCTATATAGAAAACAAATGTAACACTTAAATTGGACTCTTTGAAGATGATACTGCTTCCAGAGATCCAAATTTATAAGGAATTATTTGCCAATGTGGGCATTCCTACCAAATGAAAGAGAAATGTATCTTTCACTAGGGCTACTTTACTTCCACTGTCATATAGTTGTGAAACATTTTTTGAGAATTTTTAAAAATTCCAATCAATCGTACCATTTTAGCGTTACGGAGTTGTCCATTTCGTTATTTTAGCAGACATAAACACGTGACCTGTCAGATGTCAATGGGCTGAGCTTGCTGTCCCTACCACCAGTGAATGTAGGCATGAACCACAGGACAAAGGTAGCAGAGTTTTATTGCAAATAAGGAGAGAGAAATAGCACCTTGATTTCTAGCAGAGTCACCAGTGGGGTGGTCATGAGTCCTTTGTGAAAGATAGTTACACAGTGAGGTCATAATGTGGGTACAACACGGAACAAACTACAATCAACCTAGAGGGTCACAAGGATAGCCCTGGAGCTAAGGTTGATCCATAGGGAAAGGAGTCTCACCCAAGCGTGCATGGAATCAACAAAGGCATTTGGGGGAAGGTCCCCCAACTCGGCATCTGGTGTCCACCTGCACACGCTGGACCAGCGGTGCTCGTTACAATTCAATCTTAAATGACTGTTTATCCCTTCAGGAGGCAGAGGTCTGGCTATTGCAGATTCACCTGGAGGCCCGGCCTCCTTTAGATGCCGGCAGTCCAGCCACAGTTCTGATGTCTCTGCTTTTGTGTTGACGTCACTGAGAGGTCCGTCCCTCACTGACTGCATATTAATGTCACTCTAACTTAGATGCCTATATGATCATTTTCATTATAAAGATAAAGAAATAGGGGAGATGGCTCAGTGGAATAAGCGCTTCCCTGGCAAGCAAGGGCCTGAGTTCAATCCCCAGTTCCACCAAAAAATAAAAAAGATAAAGAAATGAAGGCATAACTTACTTGTGGGCACTCGGCGCATAGCAACAAAGCCGGCCTGTGGTCTAGCTTTGGCCTTGGGGGGCAGGACCACCCATGTCACTTCTGCCGGGGAAGTCTGTGACGCTCCCAGCTCAGCAGGGCTGAGACGGCTGCCTCGCGGGGCGCCTGCGCGGATGCCTTTCCACAGAAGTGTTCCTGAGCTGCAGTGGAGTCACTAAGTCAGAAACACCCGAAAGAAGAGAACCGATCAGGTCACGGAGGCGCATATTCTTTCACGCATGCAGGTTTTCGTCCACGAGACACTCAGGTCTTCGGCTGACATCGCGGCTTCCTGCCCACAAGGCGACGCTCCAGGAGCATGCCCGCTGCTCTAAACCAGGTCAGCAGAACTCAGGAAGATTTCTGGTCTACATCAGAGAATGAGCACTCCGGGCTACTGCTGCAACCCTAAGTTAGGAAATACGAGGTGTTAAGTAACAGAATAGTGTTGTGTACCTGACTACGGCAGTAGCTATCCATCCGCCTGAAGCCTAAAACGGCCCGGCTTTTAGTTAATATAAAGAAGCATTCATTCTCTCCTTTTAAAGATTAATTTCAGTCCAAGTCATTTTTGAGTCTATAACAAAGGAGGCCAGGACAATACCTACCACCAGCGTAAGTAGGGAAGCTGTAATGAGATACGAGACGCTTCCGCAAGTCACTTTCCTTCTTAACTTCCCTTCTGTTCACTTGAAGCAAACAGAAGACCGAATGCAGAGTCGCAAGTTGCCTTACAATGCCGTAAGGACTCGCTTAGTGTCTTGTCCAGTGCGTGGAGTGAGTGCCAACCCGGGAGGACAGCAGGTGCCCCGAAGTGTGGAGAGCCTGTGCTCCTGACAGGGCCACACAGCAGGCAGGAGCTAAGCGAGGGTGGCAAAGCACAGGAGGGCCGCCAGCACGCTGAGACTCACAGGAGGGCTGCTTCATGCCTTTCACGTCTCTGCTCTCAGGCCACTGCCCTTGGGCTTTGAGGTCAGCCATTCATCCTGTTCCTCAGCCCGGGTACCCCGGCCACTTCTCCCTCTGGTGTGAGGACCGAGCGCAGAGCCTGGCCCGGTCTCTAAAGCCCTGAGCTACAGCGCCAGCCTCCTCCGGCCACGGCTCGTGGCCCTGCCTTTACGTTGCCCCAGCATCTGCCTTGGAGCTCCTGCAGTGGTGCTTTTAGGACTGGGGACTGGGTGGCTGTCGCCTGAGTCAAGTCTCAAGCACAAAGCCTTACACATAATCCCAGTGCAGGGTTGCTAGGAGTCCGAGCTGCACAGCAAGACCCTGTACCAAAAAATAAATAAAAAATATTTAAATATAATGTGTCTTCGAGCAAAGACCAGGCATCCACAGGATTCCACCTTCCGCATGCAGGGCCCAGTCTCCGCCCTGCTTAGATTATTGTGTGGGGTTTGGTGACAGGAACAA
>NW_004524630.1:4288127-4289438 GCF_000260255.1 Octodon degus
AAAAAAGAATTAAGAGTCATACACGATTCTTTGGTCTGGCTTACTGGTATTTATACACATAGTCGTACTTATTCATAGTTTGTTCCTTTTTATGCTATTGTTTAAAAATTGTGAGAACATACAGTCTGTCTTTCTCAGGACAATGTTCTCTATTTCCATCTGTGCTGCTGAAAATGGCAGAATTCTTCCCTCCCTCCCTCCTTTCCCCCTCCCATTCCTCCGTTCTTCCCTCCCAGCCCTTTCTTCCTCCCTTTCCCTGCCCCCTTTGCTTCTCTGGTTCCTTTCTCCATCCTTTCCCTCCTCCTTTCTCCCCTCCCTTCCCCCCTTTCTTTCTTTTGCTGTGCTAGCGATGGAACCCCGGGGTTCTCCACCACTGATCCAAAGCCTGAGTCCTGTCTACTTTTTATTTTGAGACAGACTCTCAGTAAGTTGGCCATGCTGGCCTCAACTCGTGACCCTCCGGCCTCAGCCTCCTGACTAGCTGGGATTGCGAGGTGTGCCCCGCCACGCTGCAGAATTCCTTTATTTAGAGGGCTGAGTAATATTCCGCTGAGGCTGAGTGTACCCCACATCGTCTTCATTCACTGATCTGTTGGTGGACTGTCAGATGGACTGTGTGTCTTGGGCACTGTGACTAATGCTGCCATGAGCCGGGGTGAGCGGGATAAGCTGAAAATGTGTCACTTACTAGCTTTGTATAAATTATGATAGATTTTCTATACAGATGATTATGTAATTTAGGAATAAAGACAGTTGTACTTTTCATTTAACTGAATGATCTGTCTGTCTTTCTTTCTTCTTTTTTTTTTTTTTTGCTTGACTGCATCTGGCTAGAATTGTACGTACGATATTGAATGGAGGTAGTCAGAACAACCATCTTTCTGATTTTAGGGTAAAAGTATTCATCATTAAGTATGATATTAGTTGTAGAATTTTTGTAAATTCCTCTTGCAAAAGAATAATGATAAACCCTTATAACCCTAGTTTGGTGAGAGCTTATATCTGGAATACCTAATGCATATTGTTAAAAAAAAATTTTGGTGCCCTCATAATCAAACTGTTTTCTATTTTAAATTTGATAATATTAATAAATTATTGAGTCTCGAGCGAGCAGGAGTGTCGACGGCAGCAGCGGAGCGACGCCTAAAGCAAAGGAACTTCTTTCTTCAAGCTCTTCAGGCAGCGATTCTGACAGTGAAGTTGACAAAAAGTGAAAGAGGAAAAAGCAAGTTGCTCCAGAAAAGCCTGTAAAGAAGCAGAAGCCTGGTGAGACTTCAAGGGCTCAGTCATCTTCTAAGCAGAGCAGCAGCA
>NW_004524630.1:4290613-4291665 GCF_000260255.1 Octodon degus
GTAGTTCATCAGTGAAAGTGCTATTGAGTTCTTAAAAGTTCTGATTAAGGGTCTTTTGACAAATCTTGAAATAATGTGTCCTGTCTTTGTTTGTTTCTCTATGAATATTTTAATGAAAATTTGAACAGAAAATAGATTTTTTAGGTTTTTTTTTTTTTTAAGATGCAAACTTTTCTTGAGATTTTCATACAAGGCAATACATGAGAAAGTTAACCTGTTAAAGACAGCACACGTTCATCCCAGAAAAGGCACTTCCCCAAGTAAGCAGCAGGTATCCATGACAGCGAGACTCTTAGACTGCAGCGGATGGGAGCACCCCTGGCGTGCCGCCTGCCACCCGAAGCTAGCATCGCCTGAGGAGGTGGCCAGGAGGGCCGCGGGAGGCGGTGCGCTGCCTGCTCCTCCTTCTGAGGGTGTGGTGGGTGCAGAGGCCAGCACCCCTGCAGCAGGCCTCCCGCTCCCGCTCTGCGGACGGGCAAGCCTCCAGAGGGCCCGGGTCAGGCCTCTGCGGCCCACGCGCACCGGGAGAGAAGCGCTTATCATCCACGGGCGCGCAGCGAGGGCACATCCCCAGCCCTCAGAGGGCGTTTGCCCTTCGCCTACCTCTGGGGTCCTAATCCACAGCCACGGTGGGGTCCACCGTGTGGACTCCTGAAGCTTCACTGGGACATGAGGAAGGAACCCCGGGGGCTGGTGGGCCTGCACAGCCCGCAAGGAGGGCCACAGCAGGCAGGTGCTCCCGTGCTGGCAAGCGCCACCTCCTGACAGGCTGCTCTGTGCCACCTGCACCCCAGCGCCAGGTGCCCAGGCATGTTCCCCACTTGACACTGTACTAACCGTGGGCTGTTTTTATTCCATTAAAACTACTCTTCAAGGGCCAGCCAACTAGTTGAGTGGATTAGAGCGCCCGCTTAGGCAGACACAGGGGCTGGGAGTTCGATTCCAGGCCTGCCAGGCTGGCCCTGCCCTAGGGGTGTGCTAAGAGGGTGATGGGGACTGGGCGCAGTGAGACCCTGTAGACCTTGTCCTAAATACAAACAACAAAACAAAAA
>NW_004524630.1:4293415-4293963 GCF_000260255.1 Octodon degus
TTAAAGAAAAAACTAAAATAACAATAAAGTAGAATTACAAAACAGGTTAGTACCAATAATTAATACATTGTTGAGCCCGGCATGGTGACCTACCCTAAGTACCAGCACTCAGGAGGCTGAGGCTGGAGAACTGCTGCAAGCTTGAGGCCAGCCTGAGCTATGAAGTGAGCTCAAGGCCAGCTTAAATTGCATAGTGAGACCCTGTCTCAAAAAAGGCAAAATAATAATAATAATAATAATTAATACATTGTCTATTGTTTCTTCATTGTAGTTATCCCAAGCGTAAGATACAGGCAGCACATCTTGTCCAAACAAGATTGGCACAAACCTTTTTTTCCCATGAATTACAGTAACTAGCTGTATAATTATCTTAACTATCTTGTGCATAAGTATATATTTCTCTTTTTCACTTTCTTCTTTTCCCCTTTCCTGCATCACAGTTTGTTTTCTTCTTTTGAAAAACTTCTTCCCAATTTGCAGTATCTACTGTACACTTTGGATCTTATCACCTCCCTTAGTTTCTCACAGTGGGGAGACGATACGATGTT
>NW_004524630.1:4295598-4296199 GCF_000260255.1 Octodon degus
CGCGGTTCAATCCCCCAGCACCACATGCCAGCCAGCCCCGCCCCCTGGTGGGCTGAGCTGGCCACACACACACACACACAAATAAATAAATAAATTTCAGGTCAGGGATTGTAATGTCCCCTGCATTGCCTTTCTTGCTTAGGATTTCCTTTGCTATTCTAGGTCTCCTCCAGTTCAAAATGAGTTTAAAAAATATTTTCTTTATTTCTGTGATATATACTAATGATATTTTGATCAGAATTGCATTAAATCTGCATAGCAGTTTTGGGAGTGTGGCCAGTTCAATGTTAGTAGAACTTAACCAAGAAAATGGGATATTTTTCCATTTTCTGACATCCTCTTCACTCTTCTTTTTTAGGGTTCTGTAATTTTCACTGTACAGATCTTTCACATCCTTTGTTAGATTGATTCCTAAGTGTCTTGTGTATTTAGATGCTATTGTGAAGGATGTGCTTTCCCAATTTCTCTCTGTGAGCTTGTGTTTGTGTAGGAATACTATGAATTTGAGTATTGACTTTGTATCTCACTACATTATTGAGTTTGTTTATTAATTCGTGGAGTCTTTTGGTGAGGTTTTGGGGGTCTTCTATGAAGAATGTCA
>NW_004524630.1:4297349-4298340 GCF_000260255.1 Octodon degus
TTAGACAGAAAATTTTATTTTTCTGATGTGTGAATTCCTCACTACAGCTTTCCCTCCTAGAACTGCTTTCATTGCACTTTATAACTTTCAGTATATTGTGCTTGTATATCATTTAATTGTACATACTGTTTAATTTCGTCTTCAATTTCCTCTGTGACCCAGAAGGGTTAAGGAGGCTGTTGTTTGATTTCCATGCATGTCTTGATTATTTTTCACTCATCGCTGGGACAAAATACCCGACATCCAAAATTAAGAAAGGAAAAGTTTATTTAGCTCACAGTTAATGGAGGTTTCAGTCCATAATCAGATGGCTCAAAGGCAGAGCAGCACGTGGTAGAGGGCAGCCATTTATGGCATTTGAAAACAGCAAAACGCTAAAGCAAAAAGGCAGCAGCAGCAGAGGAGCAGCGATGAGCAAGCCTCTCTCTCCTCTTTACGCTGCATTCAGGCTGCCTGCCCCGGACAGCTGCAGCACTCACCCCCATAATCTCAGCACTGGATCATGAGTTAATCGCAAACCCTAGAAGCCACCCCAGTGACTGCCTGCGGCTTTGGGGTGGGGAGGGAGACATCTAGACAAAAAACACAACGTGTTAATGTAGTTTTTGTGATTATCTGTGTCACTGATTTCCAGTTCCATTGAGCTATTGTCAGATAGTACGCATGTCATGATTTCAGTTCCTCTGTATTCACTTAAATGTGTTTTGTCAGCTGATGTATCACCTGTTTTGGAAATCAGCACATGTGCAGCTCAGAAGAATGTATATTCTGAAGTTTTGCTGTGAAACACTCTCTAGACTTCTATGAACTTTATTTGTTCACAGGCATGGTTTAATTCTAATATTCATGTGATGATTTTTTCTGTGTGTGTGTAGTTGATCTATCTATTTCTGAGGGTGGGGCATTAAGGTCCTGCATTACAATTGTGTTAGTGTTTATTTGCTTTTTCATGTCTGTTAGTATTTGTTTTATGTAGATGAGCGACCCTGTG
>NW_004524630.1:4298950-4302247 GCF_000260255.1 Octodon degus
AAGTATCTTATCTCTCCATCAATTTTGAAACATAGATTTGGAGGTTGAAGTTGTGATCTTTTGGGCTTGAAATACCTTACCCAACCACTCCTCAATTTGAAAGTCTGTGTTGAGAGATCGGCTGTGATTCCGACAGGCTTCCCTTTATTGGTGGTATGTTTGTTCTGTCTAGCTGCTTTTCATATTTTGTTCTTATGCTAAATTTCTGGAATCTGGATGATTATATGCCTTTGTGTAGATGTATTTTGGTCATGGCTATCTGGAGTTCTACATGCTTCATTTGTTTGTGTGTTGAACTCTTTTTCCATGTTTGGGAAATTTTCTGACATTATTTCTGTGAAGAGACTTTTAATGGATTTTGTACCTTCTCCAGCTTTCTCGCTGATTCCAATAAGTCTGGTGCTGTTTTTCTTTGCTTCATCTTGTAGCTGTTGGATTAATTGTTCATGGTCTCTTGCAATTTTTGAGACACCTTTCTTTCGCTGGTCGCTAGCTGTGCTCGTCGTCTAGATCTCATTCTGTCCTCACCTTCATCCGATCTACTGCGTCTACTTTCAGGGGAGTTCCTAGTCTCCGGCACTTCTGTTTGGATCTGCTTCACTGATTCCATTTCCTTTCTGTGTTTGGCATTCATGGTTTCCATCCCTTTCCTGAGTCCCTCTAATTATCTGTGTCTGCTTTAATACCTTTTATTTTTATATTGATCTTTGCACCTTACAGATTATGTTTTCTATGGCCTCTTCTATTTGCTTTTTCACTTCTTCTGTCATTTCAGAGAGTTCCATTCCTTGGCTTCTGATTTCCTCTATCTCCTTGTGCTCTAGACTTATCCTGGGAGGGAGGGGCATTTGGGATTGCATTTTGCTGCATATTGTCATTTTTTCTTTTGCATTCTATTTCATTTTCTGCATTGATACATGTAGGATTTATGTTAAATAGCCTTATCATGGCTAGAAGTATTCCTTCGAGGTGTCTGTTCCTCTGGATGTCTTCTAGATACAGGGAGTTCTTGGTCTTTATGTCTATCCCAAGAACCTCCCTTCTCAATATATTAAAGCTGAGGAGTTGTTATCAATTTGACTTAGGAGGAGAGTCACATGGAGAGAACACATTCTCTCAGGCTTTCACAGAGAGCAAATTAGTCAAGCAGTGGCCATGACTCATTCATGTGGCTGACACCGGTATTAACCATCCAGCAGAAAAGTATAAAAATAAAGTATAAAAAGTAAAGCCATATTAATATGCTGAGCTATAAAAGGCTCAAGTTGACATCTTCTGACACTGCCAGCTCCGTGGATAACCCACTACTATTATGGACTATTGGACTATTTTGGAATATTTTGCTGAATTCACACACCTACAATATTTAAGTGATAATGGAATATCCTCCTCTGACAAAACTAAACCAAAAAAGGGGATACAAATGAACAACCATTTTGTATCTATATATTCAATATAGTTAGGATAAATATATAGCTACTTTCTCTTAATGCAATGAATATAAAGATTTGTTCTATACTGTTTGTGGACAGGATATCGTGTCTGCATCTTATACAATGAATAACCACCGAGACAACAATATGCAATGTATTAATTATTGAAACTGTCCTACTAATTGTTTTTTTGTTTTTTTTTGCAGAACTGGGGATTGAACTCAGGCCCTTGCACTTGCCAGGGAAGTGCTTATTCTACTGAGCCATCTCCCTGGCCCTCTACTAATCAGTTTTGAAACTGTCTCCTTGTTATTTGTTTCTCAATAAAATTATTAAAAAATAAAATATAAAAATAAAAAGATTGGCTTAGGGTCCATTCCTTTGGTACTGGACTATGTGCTGGTTATCAGCCCTTACAATCGCAGTGGTGTCATACAAGGGGGAAAATGCAGTCATAGTATGTATGACATCCTGGTTAAAGGAGCTCAGCTGGCAATAACATCAGACTCAAGTACAGTCTAGCTACTGACAAAGTGTGGTAACTACTAGCCTGAATTGGCCTGATTACTCTTAGTCTGATAACTGTAGGAGGGAGGTCTACAGAAATATAATGTAACCCGACTTAACCAGGAACTTGTCTGCAATGATTTCCCACTTACTAAAGTGGTCTTACCCTGCAGTGTTGGGGGTTTCAGGAGGATGGAGGTAGGATGGAGAGATAAGTGAAGTTAAATATGGTAGGAGCAAGGCTGGAGGGCACAGGATGATCATCCGGGTTTGGGGTCATTGTAGGACACAGGAGGGAAGGACTGGCAGAGAAGACCCAGGGATTCTGACGTGACCCAGAAAGAGAAGAGATGATGTTCACTTATGTGGAGCTACCACCATGTGAAGTGAGATAGTTGGTGAAAGAGAGGAAGAGGACAGGTCAAGTAAAAGAGAAAAGGTTGGGGATCACCTGTTGGCACCTGCTGCCAACACTGTGCAGGGTATTTCTGTGCCTCTAGTTCCAGCTGTCCATCGTGTGTGCCTTGGCGAGGGTCTTAGTGTCACTGGAATTCCTGAAGTCTCCACACTCTGAGTCCTGCCACTGGGGAGGGAGGGGTGGATCCCAGACTCCTCTTGCCAACCACTCCATCCCAGGATTAGAAATTCTTTGGGGTAGTTTTTGTTACCTTCTTCACCAGGTTATTTTTTCTGTTGTGTGCATACACCTGTATTTGTAAATTACTTTGTAGAAATAATTCATGGCTTAAATAGTGTTTCTTTAAAACAATTTGTTTATCATTCAACTTCCTTTAAGAAATGAGACCTCTGTAGGTATCTTAACTCAATATTAAACAGTGAGATCATTTGAACCTGCACTTCCTCATTACCTGCAGGACGAACAGCCTTCCCTCATTCTGGAGAGTGACTCCTCTGAGTCAAGCACAGTGCATGGTGGGTATGAGGGGTGAACACTGGGCCCCGACCAGGTCTGGGTTCTGAGGTCCATGAGCCCTTCAAAACTGTGGCTCAGTTCTGCAGCTTCTCAGTCTCTCACTCGCTCTCTGTTTGTCTCTCTTTCTCCATCTCTCTCTCTTTCTCTCTCTCTTTTCTCTGTCTCATGTGTGTATCTCTTTCTCTCTCTCCTTTGTCTCTCTGTCTCTCTTTCTCTCCGTGTCTCTCTCTAGCTCTCTCTCTGTCTGACTCTCTGGGTCTGTCTCTGTCTCTGTTTCTTCTCTCTCTTCTTCTCTTCTGGCTTTCTGTGTCTCTGTGTGTCTCTGTCCTCTTTCTTCCCTCTCCTTTCCCCTCCCTCCCTCCCTCCCTCCCTCTCTGTTTCTCTCTCCTCTCTGTTTCTTTCTGTGTATCTCTCTCTTCTCTA
>NW_004524630.1:4309203-4310671 GCF_000260255.1 Octodon degus
CTCGGAACCAAAGTGCTACTGATTTCAGACTGTTTCATCACTGTAACACGTGCCTACACACAAGGGGCGGGCTCAGCAATGCCACCGAAATCTGACTGTGAGCATAACCCTGCTTCCCACATTGCTTGAATTAATTCTATACTGTGTTTTTATTGTGCCTGTGTTCTGACTATGACCCTCATGGGGTCAGGTGTGGGATTTTCTCTTTTCTTTTTTCTATTATTTTGTTTTATTTTGAAGAGTAAAAACAAAAGCAAAATTAGCAGAAACAAAGACAGAAACAGGGTAACATACAACAATAGATATCTTACAGATTTTCAAAACAAGAATAGCAAATTAACAATGGCTGTTAGATTACCTATTTTTATCATAAAATTTGTTGCTCATATTAGCAGATAATGGCTATGTGAGATTGGACAAATAATTGAATATTAACGCTTGCTTTTCATAAACTTTTTTTTCCAACTGTGGCATCAGGTCATTACTCAAAATCCTTCAGATTTAGTAGACCTTGGGTTTTCTTTTTTAATTTTTGGATTTGATATGCTTAACCTGAAGCCAAAAGGAGTGGCACAGGCTGGCAACCCCACTTGCTTTGGAGGCTGAGGCAGGAGGGTTGCTCCAGTCCGGGAGCGTAAAGACGGACGGAGACTCACCCTCAGTCCACACTCTGAAATAGTATCATGATGCTGCGCATGGGAATGTGAGCTCCTAGGGAAGAGAGAAGAACGTGGAGGGCGGAAGGAGGAGAAAAAGGAGAATGAAGAGGAGAGAAGAATTTTTTCCTTCCAAATTTGTTAGAAGTGCCACCCTTGCTGAATCATTCAAGATGTTACAAAATTAGTTTCAAATGAGTATGTGATTTGTGCCCCTTCAGCCCTCAGCCTGATCTGCAAAGCTCTGAAGTCCGTGTTCATCTGGTACTGAGCTGCACCCAGTGCTATAAAACGCCCATTCTTCATTCTTTATCTCTGCCTAACAGAGGAGAAAATACTGTTTTAAACAGGATGTGTGCCGCATAAATTTTGTTTTTAAACTGCAATAACAAGAAGCTTTAAAGTAAATCAGACACTGTAAAGTAATTTTACAATGCCTTGGAAGGAGCCCAAGACCGTGGGTTCCTAAATAGGCTCTCCCTGGTCAGTGGAGCTGCCACCCTCCTCATGAACAATAAGCCTATTCCCTTGATAACTCTAAGAAATATCCACGAGCTTGGGTTTTCATCTGATAAGAAAAAGTATGGAAATTTTTTCAGATCATTGCCTGTTTTTAACTCCCTGTAGGAAAGTGCCCCCCCAAGCCTCCCCCCCCCCCAAGGCTGTGCTCCCTGCGCCACTCGACCCCAAACAGGCTACTGGCCCGGTCCCTCCAGCAGCAAATGTACCGACCACGGATGCTCTGAATGCACTGTACTTCCTGTGAGGAGGGTGAAGCATTTGCGCACAGTTATGGTGCGCTTCACGTGGCC
>NW_004524630.1:4311886-4313706 GCF_000260255.1 Octodon degus
CAGGGGTGGGTGCAGCTGGCATGGCACGCGGGGGATGGAGTCCTCGTACTGTGTCTGCCTAAGCAGGTGGTTTAATATGCTGAGCTGGCTGGCTGGCCCCTAAGGAAGGAAAATTCTGATTTTTAACACTATAGAGAGCCTTTGCTCACACAAATAAGACAAGACAGAGCAATAAAAGTCTTCAGTGTTTGAAGTCAGGAACAGATTACATACTTATCTGAGAACAAAATCTCAAACACATTACAAAAAAGCCTACAAAATCATTTTTTTAAGTATTTGTATTTTCAAACAATTGAAAATTGAAATTTCTAAGGAGAGGGCAGGGGAGATAGCTCAGTGGCATAAGTGAGTGCCTGGCAAGCCCAGGGTCCCAAGTTCGATCCCCCGTACCACAAGAAAAGGAAAAGTCAAATGAGCGGGTAGCTCAGTGGGGGTGGGGAGCAGGATGATCCACCCTGAGCAGCGCCCCACCCCTCCCCCACCCGCCATCCTTCTTCGACAGTGAGCTGTACCCCCTGCACGTGCACCTGAGTGCCCCGTGGTGGGCACTCAATGCCCTCCCAGCCACAGAGGGGCGGGCACACAGCAGCTGCAGCACACCCACCTCTGGGAACATCGCGGACAGCTCTCGTGCTGGTGCTGAGGTGCCCAAAGGCTGAGCGAAGGTCGCTTAAGTGGCTCCACTGCCTCACTTTGAGGTCATCCTCAGCCATGACCACTAGAGCTGTCTCATCTTAGATGTGCCCCGACAGTGCTTGCTAGCGGGGTGCTCTTATTCGTATGCTAAGAATCACTCAAGTGCACACTCTTCTTGTTTTAAGACAGGGTCTCAAGGTCTCAGCGTCTCCGTATGCAGTTCAGGCTGGCCCTGAGCTCACTAGATGGCCCACGATGGCTTCGCCCGGGCAATCCACCCGACTCAGCCTCCCAAGTGCTGGGATTACAGGCGTGCCACATCTTGCAAACTGTACACTCTTTTTTTGAGACAAAGTCTCAAGGTGTAGTTGCGATTGACCTCAGACACATGGCTATTCCTCTTGTCCCTCCCTGATGAGTCTGATCTGTGGAATGTGACCCTGTAGAGCCTGTACTAAATATATTGTTTTTTTAAAAAAAATTACTTTTGATGAACCTTTTTTTTTTTTGGTTACTTGTAAAATAGGCTTGCAATGTAAATGTTTTTGGTGCTGCAACTTAAAATGAGTACCGTATCTGAAATACTAGAGTGACAGGAGGACAGAACAAAAGGCTGCGAGCTCGGTCTCACTGGTGCTCTCCCGCCCTTGCAGCATTTGGCTTCTCTGTGCATGGGGGACCCAGGAGGTGGAGAAATCCAGCAGCAAGAACCCAGTTGCATACAAAAATGCCAAATCAACAAGTCGTCTGTGTGACTGTTCTGCTTCTGAAAGACACTTCTTTGGGAGAGGCTCTGTATCGTAGTTTCTTTTCTCTTTCTCCTTCTCCTCCTTCTCCTCCTTCTCCTTCTTTTTCTTCTCCTTCTAGTATAGAGACTACAGGGTCTCACTGTGTAGATCAGACTCTTAGCAATCCGCCTGTGTTCAGCCTCCCAAGAGCTGGGATTACAGGTGCGCCCACCACGCCCAGTCCGACCTACCACGTAGTTTCTTACGGACACAATAAACTTCCTCCGGACTGCACACTGATTTTGCACCTTTGTAAGCAGAACACTTAGTGTGACTGCGAATGTTCAAGATTTGCAGGCTGCTCTCTTGGCATGAGCCTGAAGAGTTTTGCTGATGTGGGCGTTGGTGAAGGGGTGGGCTCCCTCCTGGCCCTGTTGCTAAAGGGACGCACGCGCA
>NW_004524630.1:4314206-4333369 GCF_000260255.1 Octodon degus
GGAATAATACACTTATTAAGATATAAACCTAACAAAATGTGAAGTCCAGAAAAATAAAAACTGCTGAAAAGAAAAATCAAAGGAGACCTGCAGGAATGGAGAGATGTGTCCACAGATTCTGTGTATTGTGCTGCTAGAATGTGAGTGTATTAGAATATTAGTTCTTCTCAATAGATTTATATATTTAACACAGTTTTAATGTTAATTCTAGTAGGCTTTTTAAAAGGAATAGATAAACTGGTTATATAATTTATATGGAAAAAGCAAAAGACTTACTGTTGCCAATATAATTTTTGATGAAGAAAAACAAAAATGGAGAGCTCATAATATCTAAATCCAACATTTTTTGTAATCCTACAGTAGTCAACATTAATTTTAGGTAAATCACTTATAATTCAGTATAGAACATAAATTGCAGAAATAGACCCAGACGCAGATTTTTAGTTGATATTATGACAATAAAATTAAAAGGAGAAAAGAGAAGCCTTTCAACAGAGTTGAAGCCATTGAACAGCCACATGCAAGACAGAAGCCCTTGAGGCACACCTCAGCACTAACTCAAAGTTGACTGCATGATGAGTAAATCCTACAACTATAAAATTTCTAAAGAAGAAATGTGGGTTTTTAATTAAAAGAAGTTTTCTTAAGAAATAAAAATCTGATTTGATTTGAAACTGTCTCATTGCTGTTTATCAATAAAATTTTGGAAAAAAAAAGGTGGAATTCATACACAATAAAATACTCTTCTACCATAAATAAATAAATAAATAAATAAATGATTTTTTAAATTAATAAATAAAAACATTTAGGGGCTGGCAAGATAGCTCAGCGGTCTAAGTGCCTCAGGAGACTGAGGTTCAATCCCTGATAGCACATGCCATGACAGCCCACCCTCAGGGTGGGCTGTGTAGGAAAAAAAAAAATTAAACGTAAATAAAGCTTGTCAATAAATCTCATTAAGAAATAAAGACAAGTCATGGAAAAGAAGAAAAGATTTATAATACAAGTATTTGATAGAACATGTATTCAAAATCCATAAAAAATTACTTCAACTAAATAACAAGAAGAAAAGAAACAACTTACCTGTAAAGGAGTTAAAAGAGATTTGAACTAACATATATATATTTTTTTTTTTTTGGTGGTACTGGGGATTGAACTGAGGACCTTGGGCTTGCCAGGCAGGCGCCTATGCCCTTGAGCTACCTCCCAGCCCTAACATATATATTTTTAAAAGCCCATGAATGGCAAATAATCACATGAAAAATATTCAATATCTTTAATCACCAGAGAAATAAAAATTACAAATACAGAATTACAAAAAGTGTACCACTCCATGCCTATCAGAAAGGCTAAAATGTAGGCATGTGTGGCAGGACAGCTCAGAGGCTGAGGCAGGAAGACTGCCACAAGTTCAAGAAAGGATAAACTCCATGGCAACTGTTGACAAGGAATGAAGCAGACTGACACTGCCATTACTGGCAGTGGGAACAGACAGTCATACAAGTACTTTAGCTTTCCGTACGGAATATGTTTGCAGTTTCCTAAAACATCAAGCATATTTACCACGCAATTCATACAGATATCATTCTTCATACAACTTACCTAAGTCCGACGAATAGATCTGTTCACATGATTTTTTTATTAGTGTTTGTAAAAGGATCTTTCATCTTATTCAGGTCTGATCTTCATCATCTGGCAAGTGGATAAACTATGGTGAATAAACTGCAATACTTCTTAAAGTATTGCACTAAAAAGAAAAGAGGGGCTGGGGAGATGGCTCAGTAGAATAAGCACCTGCCTGGCAAGTGCAAGGGCCCGAGTTCAATGCCCAGTTCCTAAAAAAAAAAAAAAAAGAGCTCTTGGTCTTAACCATCCAGCAGAAAAGTATGAAAATGAAGTATAAAAAGTAAAGCCACATTAATATGCTGAGCTGTAAAAGGCTCAAGTCAACAACTTTGGACATTGCCAGTCTTAGAGAAAACCTACTACCATTATAGACTACTGGACTTTATTGGGAGATTCTGCTGAATTCAAGCACCTACAATATTTAAACGACAATGGAATGTCCTTCTCTGACAAAACTAACTAAAAAAGTGGGATAGAAATGAACAACCCTTTTGTATCTGTATACTCAAAATAGTTAGGATAGAAATACAGCTCCACTCTTAATGCAATGAATAGAGAGGTTTGTTATAATAGTGTTTGAGACAGGATATCATGTCTGCATCTTGTACAATGAATGACTACTAAGACAACAATATGCAATGTATTAATTACTTAAATGTGCCAGTAATCGGTTGTGAAACTGTCTCACTGATATTTGTTTCTCAATAAAATTATTTTAAAAATAAATAAATAAAAAGAACAGCAGATACACTTATTATCATGATTGAATCTCTAGAACACTACGTTGAGCAAAAAAAGCTGGACATAAAAGAGTAAATTTAATATTATTCAGTTATGTATAAAATGCTAGAAAAAATATTTATTGTGTCTGTATAACAGAAAGTCAAATCAGTGGTTCCCGGGCTTACGACTGAAGAGAGGCTTAACCACGAGGGACACGGGGAGTCATTTGGGGTGACAGATACAAGGATAGGTGGTGGGAATATTCATATATATGTTCACCTGAGTTACTTTTTTCAGTGCTGGGAAAAAGTACCAACACCTGTATGTTGAAGAAGCAAGGTGTCGCTGCAGCTCGCCGCACCTGCGGTTTCGGTCCCCAGCTGGCTGGCTCCGAGGCAGGGCGGCGCGACGGGAGGAGAAACAGTCTGTGGCCGGGCAGGCAGGAGGCAGCAAGGCGCAAGCCTGCTTTCTTTCTGGCTGTCGCAGCTCTACCTGTGTAAGTGGCCTTCTGTTCTGTCCCCTTATATCTCATTCATGCTAAATGCCCGTTAGCTGGGGCCACTCACACTGAGGCTGGGCTTCCATTATCCACGCCCAGAGCCACGCTACGCCAACTTAATTGTTGCACGCCCTTACACCAGTGTAACACACCCGGGACCCAGCCACCTCCAAAAAGCCTCACCTAGGCCTACATGAGGCTTGGTAGACATCCAGATACGAGCCACAGCGATGTTTCTCAGAACTCTTCAAAGAATAAACTTAAAGTGGCTACATTCACTGTATATAAATTAATTTCTCAATAAAGTTGAACAACTTGAAGGTGTGTTTGGAATTTGAAAAGCCTACCTTAAAATTTATATCAAATGCAACAGGGCCAAAACCATTTTGAAAAAGAGCTCAATGAGTCCTAGAAAACCTACAAAATGAATATTTTGTGGTTTGCCTGGAACACAGAAAATATTGCTACATTTGGTGAGGAAGATCTTAGTTTATTTATTTATTTTTTTAAACTGTATTTGGTACAGGGTCTCACTACGCAGCTCAGACTGGTAGTGATCCTCCTGTTCTCAGCCTCCCCAGTCCTGGGATCACAGGCATGTGCCACCATGCCCAGATGTGGTCGCTGGCTCCAGGCACCTGGGGATGGGGCTGGTGGCATGTGGTACTAGGGATCGAATCCCAGTCCTTGCACTTGCCTAAGCAGGTGCTTAGTCTGCTGAGCTATCTTGCCGGCCCTTTACATAGTTTATTTCAATCTAAATAAAATGTGATTTGGGGCCAGGAGATGGCTCAGTGGAATAAGTGCTTCCCTGCAAGCACAAGGACCTGCGTTCAATCCCCAGTTCAGTCAAAATAAATAAATAAATAAATAAATAAATAAATAAATAAATAAAATGTGATTTAAAAAAAAAAAAAACCCAATGGGAGAAACTGCTGACCAGAGCAGAAGAGTTACTAGAAAAGTGGACAAATTAGGACTGCAAGATAGAGGCAGGCACAACGTTCACCAAACGGATCAGCGAGGGTAGAAACAAAATTGGGAAGACACGCATTAACAAAGAAGCTTATGTGAAAAATGTCAGCAAGCAAAAAGTAGAATGAAAAATGATGCGTGGTGTGTAGTCAGCTTTCCATTGTTGTGACCAAATATCCAGGTTAAACAACTACAAGTAGCAAAAGGTTATTTTGATCACAGTCAGAGGCTGGAGTTTGTGGTTGCGTGGCCTGGTGGCCTTGGGCCTGTGGCAGCACGTTGCGTCAGAGCAGGGCTTCTGGCAGAGGAAACTGCTCACCCATAGTAGTCACTGGGAAGTAGAAGAGAGGAAGTGACGAGCCTCCCAAGGGCCCTAAAGGGCACAGCCTCGGTGACGTAACGTCCTTCCTCCAGCTGACCTGGCCAATGGCTGTGGGCCAAACTTTAGGTACTTGATATGCTTGGACAGAGTTACCGATACCCAAAAGAATGAAAAAAGAATGATCATGGCAATGTTGAAAACATAATGGGCCAGAACAAGAGTGGGAAAACAAGCTGCAACAAGGCATACACATGCGAGGAGCCCAGGCAGAAAAATCTAACCCAGGAACAGAATAGAACTCCCTTCAGCAGCATTACAGCTGAATATTCAGCAAATATATGGCGCGTTTGCCATGTGACACATGCCACATCGGGGACAAGGTGTCTTAGTTACTTCTCTCTCACTGGGACAAAATATCCCACACCCAATGTAAAGGAGGAAGCGTTTGTCTGACAGTTTGTAGAGGCTTCAGTTCATAGTTAGCTGGCTCTACGGCAGGCGGCTTGAGAGAAAGCATCGCAGAAGAGAGACCATCCATGGCAAGCAAAAGGCCACAGCTGTACATAGCAAGTGACAAGCAGCAGGCGGAAGCCTCCTGCATGTATCGAGGCTCTCACGGCTAGGATGAGCAGCGCTCGCACTGAGAACCGATCTCAGCCTCACGCCCTTGAGCTCACCCCTCACTCTCTAGATCTACCCCCTCCCCGGGTTCCCATCTATAGCCACAGGAGGCCTTGAAGGAGTGCATCTGACCCCCGCATTTCTCTGCCGACTCCCCAAAGACTCGTGTTCATTCTTTTACGCAAAAGGCACTTACTCCACCTCTGAGAATTCCCAAAGTCCTAACAGTTTTAGCACTGCTGAAAAGTCTAAGTCCAAAGTCTCCTCTGCAATTTAAGGCAAACTCTTAGCGGTGAGCCCTTGTACACATGAAAAGAAAGTTCACTTTCGACATACAATGTCATAAGGTAAACATCACCCTTCCAAAAAGTACAAATAGTGGAAATACGAAGGAACGGGGCCAAAGTAAGTTCAAAATGCACCAAGGCAACCATTAAATCCTGCAGTTTCATGTGCAGCTTCTAAGGAAATCTGTGGCAAGCTGTGACCTCCAGAGGTCTTGGCTAGGTCCTGCTCTGTGGCACTGCCAGGGACTGAAGCTCACCTGGTTTCTTCTCTGGCCAGCTCTGCTCTCTGCCTGCCATCTTCCTCAGATGAGCTACACTCCTGGCTTTTCCAAACTTCTGAGGTCTCCTTTGCACCTCCAGTTTCACACTCACTGCTTCACACACTGTCCCCTCTGGGGGCACTGCCTGGCCCCAGGCCTTCTTCTAAAACATGGGTCAAATGCTGAGAAGATCTCTCAATAGCATAAGTGCCTACCTGTGAAGTGTAAGGTCCTAAGTTCGATCCCCAGTTAAAAACAAAACAAACAAACAAACAAACCCTGAAATATGGGTGAAAGCCTTTCTGATCCTGCAGCTCTTGTATTTTGCACGCACCTGAAGCCTGTGCCACGTGGATGATCCCACGGTCTGTCAACAAGTACAGCAATATCCAGGCTTCCTTTTCTCTTGGCTACAGGGGTCAAGTGCTTATGAACTAAATCGCATGGAACAACTTCCCTAGGATGCCACAGTTCTGCAACACAGTGCTCTTCTTAAAGCAAAGTCTTTTACGTTTGCAATTTTGAGGCTGCAAAGGGTGGAGTCCTGCTATTCTTGTGATGCCCTCAGGCCATCTCATCCATTATATTCTTCTCAAATACTTGGCAGTTTCTTGCTAGTGATCAATTTCCCCTTCGTTCTATCTCTATATGCCCCAGCTTTGTTATAGCTTCCTTCTGTCCAAACTCAAAACACTTTAAATCATTCTAAAGGCTCTTTGCAGGGGCCAAGGAGATGGCTCAGTAAAACAAGCACTTTCCTGGCAAGTACAAGGGCCTGAGTTCCACCCCCAGTTCCACCAAAAAAAAAAAAAAAAATGCTGAAACAGCCTACCAGATATGGTTCTTTTTTGGGGGGCTGGGGGGATGGCTCAGTAGAATAAGCACTTGCCTGGTAAGCTCAAAGGCCTGAGTTCAATCCCGGTTCTGTCAAAGAAAAAAAAAAAAAAAGGAAAGAGAGAGAAATCACTGAAGCTTCTTTGCTCTTGATCCTCAGTATAAATCTAGCCAAAAGTCTCCAAGAGTAGCCGTGCCAGAGTCTCAACATTAGAGTGCCTTAAGATTTCTTCCATCATACTAACCAGCCTTTAATTTCAGTTCCAGGCAAAGTCTCTGGATATAAGCAAAACACTTTCACATTTACATGAGAACAAACTTCCTGTCAAAGAGCAACACACGTTATCTGGATTCCCGCAGCCAACACAGAATCCCTCCTGAGCGCGGCCTCAGCAGCAGCATTTCTATCAGTATTTTGGTCTTCTGAGCTTTGACCAAAATCTCCTGGCAAGAACAGCCTAAAGCATTCTAGGGGTTCTTGTTCAACCAGCAACTCCAAACATTTCCAAACCCTTCTTACAAGCCAGTTCCAAAAGCTCCTGAACCACATGCTTGGGTACAGTCCCAGCAACAACCTACTTCTGTGTACTAAATTCTGGTTATAATTCTCCCTAGTGTAGGTCATTCATACCCAGAACTATGCTTGACATAGTTCTCCAGGTGACACAATCAGCCATTACACACGAACACAACAGTGAATTAATGAACACCATGAATTCTGAGATAAACTTTCTGGTTTTAGATCCCAGCTCTGTTGCACGCCAACTGTGAGATCCTAAGAGTTGTCTGTTTGTGTACCAGTGATATAGAGATATCTTCACAGAGTTGTGTAGAAACTAAATGTCACACACTTGCATGTAGAAAGAGCCCCAGTAGCATCACTTAACTCTTTTTATTTTCTTAACTCTTTTTATCGTTGTGCTCCTCATATTGTTAGATCATTCACTGATGTACACAGGAACTCGAAGGACAGATGATCGTATAACAAGATAGTTAAAATAAATTTAGACCAGGGACTTTCAGTTCTGGAATGCTAGACTTGACACAGTTTTCTGTATTCTTTTTTCTAAGGAAAAAAAAAAAGCATGAACATTTTTTATAGAAAGCAAACTCTAACAAGTGGGGAGAAGCTGGCAGGCTGGCAGGAGAAGCTGAGAGCCAGGAAACGACAAAGCAGTGAGTTTCCTGGGTGTCCTTTTTACCCGCTTTACCTCAGACCTCCAGCCAGAGAGAGCAACAAGGTGCATATGTCAAAAAAAACTTAGGGAAAAACTGCAGCAAATGCAAATACAAACAACAAGCTTGTCTCTAGACAAAAGACCAAAAAGGGGCAGCCCAGCAAGAGAAAAAGTCTTAGACATTAATGGATCCACTCCAGGCAAGCAACACAGAAACAAAACCAGATAAACTCTGTCCTATAAGCCAAGGCCAGCTGGGAAGTCTAGACTCCCAACCCATATGTACTATAGACTGTAAGGAAGTATGTCAACAGTCTTCTGGGGCCAAAAATGTCAAGAAGATAGAATTTTCATCCTTCTAGGAGGTAACCACCCCAAATGCCCTCCCTTTTTGTGGAACTGGGGATTGAACTCTGGCCCCTGTGCTTGCCAGGCAAGCACTTACTCTACTGAGCCGTCTCCCCAGCCCACCAAACACCCCCTCGATAGCACAGCCCAGGCTTCTTCGCTATCAGCATTAACAATATGCTTCTCTCTCACACACAAGCTCACAGTCAGAGGAACTCAGGTGTTCACTGTCACGGTATCTGGATGAAACAAGACCATCTTCCCCCACCTTGGGGAAGCCACCAACAAAAACCACACGTGGAACCTGAGCCCTAACCCTACCCAGCATAGCAGGGCATCCCCACTCGGGCTCAGTGCAGCCCCAAGGGGGAACCTAGTTTTATCCTCTACCCCAGCCCAATAAGGAGGTACATTCTTCTGTCATTTCAGAGCAAATGAAAGAAAGCAAGCTGAAACAGAAGCTTAAAATCCAGAAGCTCATGACGTAACATGGGCATGTCCATGAATCAAGTGAGAATTCTCCCTGGTAGCAAAAGCTGAGCATAGAAGGACAATGAACAGATGTGACAAGGAAGGCAGAGATGCTAAAATTATTTGACCAGGTTGTTAAAACCTTAAAAATATTTCAATAAGTAACTGCTAACATGTCTGAAACAAAGGAAAATATGCAAAGCCGGAGAGAATTTAAAATTTGCAAAAATGAGAAAGAGGAAGGGGGAAGGAGAAGGGAAGAGAAAGGAAGAACTGACTGGGAAATGTGATTTGCTTCGTTATGTAAGTCAGGGGCAGCCCAGGCTGGCGCAGAACTCGTGGCTCAAGCAAGTCTCCTGAGCCAGCCTCTGGATGCCGGGACTGCAAGCATGTGCCACCACACTCAGCCAAGCAGGAATGCTGAACTGGAAAACACAACAACAAAATCCACTGAGTAGGCTTAACGCTAGATGGAAAGATCGGAGGAAAGAATTAGTGAAGTAGGAAGTGGAAAATAGGCTTAACAATAAATAAATAAAATGAACAGTTTCCAGGACTCAAAAGACTATAAAATATGAGCCAATGTTCATGTAAGCAAAGACCTAGAAGGAGAGGAGAAAGAAGGCGAGGCTGAAAAATCACCTGAAGAATGTGTATCTGAAAACTTGGCATATTCATTAAGCAACAATTAATCGACAGATTGAAAAAGCTGAGAAAACCTCAAAAAGATAGACTGAAAGAAATTCAGGCCAAGATATGTTATAATTAAACTAAACAAAGAAAAATTATTAATCAAGGAAAAATCGCACATTTTCTATAGAGGAAATGTAAGGGACCAGTGACAGTGGCTCCACGAAAGCCAGAGGAAATCACTGAAGCAGAGTTGGTTCTTTGGATAGATCAATAACATGTACAATCTTGTGGTATGGCTGACAAAGAAGATAAAAATTACAAAAGAAGTGAAACAGGCTATCACCACAGACCCTGGAGACACCAAAATGCTAATAAATGACTACCAAGAACAACTTTACAAATTTGCCAACTTAGATGAAATGGGAATTTTCCTAGAAAAATGAAATCATTAAATATGAAATGAATTGCTTGCATAGCCTGTAACTGTAGAAGAGAATGAATTTATACTTCTAAAATGTCGCAAGAAAGAAGTGTACAGGCATAGATTATTTCACAGGAAATTCTTCTTCAATAGTCCAAATGGAATTGACATCAATATTATAACTTCTTCCAAAGACAGAAAGTGGAAGAGCACCACAGTGGTGGAATGGTAAGCAGCAGATAAAAAGCCTTTCTGAAAGATGTTGTCCAGATACTGCAGGAAAATGAGAGGTAGGAAAGTAGGTTCCCTGGACTGTGGAAGGCTCTGAGGTGTGAAATGAAGGAGAGAGAGAGAGAGAGAGAGAGAGAGAGAGAGAGAGAGAGAGAGAAGAAGGAGGTAGCTGGCAGCATCTTCATCATGAGTGGGGACACACAGTGCAAGAAGAGAGGTTCAGGGGCCTGGGAGATGGCTCAGTGGAATAAGTGTTTCCCTCGCAAGCACAAGGGCCTGAGTTCAATCCCCGGTTCTTAAAAAAAAAAAGAACAGAGGTTCAAACCTGCAGACACAGAGTGACTGCTGGTAACTCCAGGGACCTTCTCAGAGAGACACAACAGTGGAGGCGAGCAGTGAACGGTGAACCTGAAGGACTGCCCTAGCTGCAGGGAGTGCTGAGGGTTTAGTCATCCTGCACGAGAGAGCAGCTGTCCAGGGATCATCTTGGAGAAGGGCCAGCTGAGCTTAGAACTCACAGCAGCTGTTGGCTCCTTCCAGTGGCTTCCAGCTGAGCTCAGGGATTTGCAGCTGCAGGCCAAACGGGTCCGGTCTTGGCCAGAAGGTGCAGACTCACTGAGATTATCCACAACCCTACCAAAAAAAGACTACTGGCTTTCTGGGATAAGTCACCTAAGATCTAGACTCTGTCTCCACATGTCATCTACCAGTGACAGCAGAGACAAGCCTGGAAGTGAACTTTTTTCTCCTCTTTCTTGTTTATTTTTTGTCATTGTGATTTTGATTTCGTTGCTGGTGGTGGTGGTGGTGTTCTCTTTTGAGTTTTCTTCTCCTTTGTTGTTAGATTTTTTTTTATGAGTGTGAACATGATTTCTAGCCTCTTTTGATTGTTGTTCTGTTCCATTCTTCTTATTTCTTCTCTGTCTTTCTCTCCAGTCTTCTGTACCACTTTCCCAAAGGCAGCATGATTTCTCTGTCTTCTTCCAATTTTTATTTTCTCCTTAACCCATCTTAAATTTTAACTCCTGAGGGTAAAATTGATATATTAAGGACTTATATATTGCATATAATTTTCTAGTTTGTTTTAGATTTTGTTATATAACCGGAAATCTAGTTCATACAGTTGAAGATGGAAAATTAATCATTACTTCAGTTTGTCATTCTTTTAAGCTGTGTTTGATGCTACTGGTTCTGTTGACAGTACCACATTAGTCAAAACTGACAGTGGTTTCAAACAGCTATTTTTACTGGTATTCGAAGACTGAGATTGACTAAAGATCATAGAAAATACTGTGGCACAGTGCCAAAGAACCAAGGGCTGCATCAAACAGGGCAGGTGAGATTCCTTAGCAAACTAGAAGTCTGCTTAGGCAGGCACAGGGACCAGGATTTGATCCCCAGCACCATATGCCCCACCAGCTCCAGCCCCAGGCACAATGAGACAGCTACCTAGACCAGGTGTGGTGGTGCACACCATAATCCCAGCACTGGAGAGGCTGAAAACAGGAGGATCACTCCAAGTCTGAGCTGCACAGTGAGACCCTGTACCGAATACATTAAAAAAAAAAAAAAAAAAGCATCAACATCTTATCTGCAACAAATTGAAGAGGTAGGATCCTTTTTTGTGTGTGACCCAGGAATTAAACTAAAATATAAAAAAAAAAGAAAATCAGAAGCCATTTAAATAAGATGCAACTCCAAACAACCAGTTCACGAAAAGCAAACCAGGGGACAACGGAGTAGGGTGATCTGAAAGCCCCTCACCTGGCCTCTCTGAAGTGGCAACAACAAAGCAAAGGAATGAGGCTCTAGAAAAAAAGTCAAATCAGAAATAATTTTTAAGATACCTGTAGAGATGATGTCTACAATGAAAACCATGCTTAGTGGCACTAGGGTAGATACTGACAAAAACTAGAGGAGCTTGAGAAAATTATGAGGGGTGCCAGGGAGGTGGCTTAGGGGGGCGGGGGAGGTGGCTCAGCAGAATAAGTGCTTCCCTGGTAAGCACAAGGGTCTGAGTTCAATCCCCGGTACCACCAAAAATTTACAAAATACAAAAAAAGAAAATTATGGAAGTGATGAATGCTCAACATCAGAAAGAAATGGAATCCATCACAGATTCAGGCAGGTGTCCAAGATAATAAGCTTTCTGATGCAAGTAACTACAGAACAATAAGGCAGTGTGAGATCAGGACCTCAGATGTAGCACACAGGCTCGCAGTTAGCAATCAGGAAAAGGAAGATTTCCTAAAAATAGCAGGGAGCCATAAGAAATCAATCCAGCAGCTGCTAGGTGAGGCAAAGAAGAACAACTTACAACTGGTTGAAATCAATGAAAGAGCATAAGTGATATTTCTTAAAAAAAAAAAAAATTGTTCACAGATGTCATGGCAGAAAGTGTCCCTGCCAGGGAAAGAGAATTTGACACACTGGGGCTGGGGAGATGGCTCAGTGTTTGAGGCCCAAGTTACTGCCAAAGATGCTGCTGGGGGTGTGAGAACGAAAGCGCTGCTTCACATGATGGGTAGAAGTGTGGTCAGACAGCACCAAAGTTTCAAACACGTATATCACTTGACAGATGTTTTACCTGTAGGAATTTATTTTGCAAAAAATTATATGCCCATCAAAAGAATAAAGATTGCTAAAAATAGTAAAATAACCACCAATGCATCAACAGAGATCGAACACATAAGGAATGGTGCAACCCTAAGGTGGAACACAGGGAAGTGTCCTAAAGAATGTACCACCTCTGGACAGTAGGCATTCACGAGTACTAGGCATCCCCGATCACATTTTTCTAGAAATAAAACACCTACCCTGATAACCCTGGCTGAGCCTAACATGACGCTCCATCCTCTGAGCCACAAAAGCTGGCTAAAGGATAGGGATAAGTCTGACTCTGAATTTTTCTGGCCAGAGCTGGCAGAGCAGGTAAGACTTGTGACAATGGAAGTTAATCTTCTGGGAACCCCCAGCCAACATGACAGATGAGTCTCAGGTAAGAAAACAGAAAAAGGTTCCCTGCCCTTTTCCTGGGCTTAGTTTACTAGCCGACTTGCCCCTTCTTGTATTAGACCACATAACAGCTGCTTCTTCACAGTCAAATAATACATCATGGTAAACACAGCCCAGATGCAGTATTACATGAACATCTACCGAACACTGAATTATACAAGTAAAAAATAAACCTTAAGAAGCTTTGTTTCTCAGGGTCAGTGGTGGGTGGACAAGTTATCTGTCCTCTGGTGCATAGGATATATTGCACAATTCTAAATGTCTTACATGTACATAACAAATCACTTTACATTTCTATAAGAAAGCCAAAGCTGGGTGTGATGGCGCACATCTGTAATCCCAGCAGCTGGGAGGCTAGGACTGCTGCGGGTTCGAGACCAACCTGGGCTGCAAAGTGAGTTCAAGGCCAGCCTGAACTTCACAGCAAAACCCTGCTTCAAAAAGACAAAAAAGCCAAAAGTTGCAGGGGCTACAGTGAACAAAAGGTGAACTCTAGTCTCTGAATTGTAAGACTCAGATTTGAGGCTCTTACCCGATGCAGGGAGGGAGAACTGGAGGGGGAGTGGCAGGGCTGTGAAGAGGAACAATCTCACTGCCTCCAGGGTTACACTAACTTCTCTGGAGCAAAGTGGACACCGAGGAAAGTGGCCAGGCCTTCGCCATGTCAGCGGGGCATCAGGAAGAAAACTTCCTTCCCTGCGAGGCACCGTAGCTCAGGACCATGGGATTACTACCAGGAGAGGAGTCAGAAAAAACAGCCACTGCCAATCTCGCCTGCCACAGAGGACCAATGTGACAGGCAGAGAGCACCATATGTGGCCCAGGAGAGAGCCAGGCCCCACCACAGGGGTTTTGAGAGAACTGCCAAGTAGCCAGGTGAGTGAAAGATGCATCCCCTTCCTGCCCCTTCCTCCGCACCTCCCACTCTGAACTGCAAGTACTCAGGGTAAGAGCCAGAGGTGTCACCTCCTGGTGCCCAGGGGACACAGCCTCACCTGGGCCATAAGGAAGGGGACCGGAACCGGAAGGGTTAAACCAAGAGTGAGGCTTTACTCTGATTCATTCTCTGCCTTCCTGGTTTTGTAAAACAGATTTTAACATAGGTGAAAATAACTAGAGAGTAAAACGTCTGTCTTCCTAAGGCCTCTTTAGAGAGCAAGGCCAGCGGGGTAGGGGCACAGGAGAAGAGGCATGGCTTGTTTCCGTCCCAGTGAATTGAGCAGGGTGAGCTGCTTACTGTCCAGGTTCAGGGGCATCCTCAGGCGCAGGGCTGGGCTGCTCGCCCTGCCTGCCTCCCACACCAGCTCCTCCTGCGGGAAAGACCAGGGCAAAGGAACAGCCAGGGCCCCGGCCTGCGCCTTCTCATGGGCACGCAATGCAAGAGTCTCCACCCTTGCAGCGACCCTGCGGGTAGCTATCACCCACGTTTTACACACGCAAAAGGTTCTGTGTGGCTGGGGCAATAACACACAAGGCCAGAGTGCCCACTGCTCATGCCTCCCTGGAGAGACCCTGGCCCATGCCACCGCATCCCCAAGTGCAGCACAGCGTCTTAATTGGTCCCTGTGCCCCTGAGAATCTCTCTGGGAAGCCCCGCTGCTCTCTCCACTGCACCCAGAACACCAAGAACTCCGGCCTGTTTCCCTACATTGGTGGCCCTTTGCCCACCTTCACCCAGGGATTTTTTTTTTTTTTTTTAAATTCTGTCCTTTCCAAGTTTCTTCCAAGGTTCCAACTCAGACTGATCTTTCTGCTTTCAAGTCTCTAAGGTTCTGGACCCTGGATCCAGCACGTTTGATGTGATACTGGAGGGGCAGTGGAAACTGTCCTCCAGGAACCCCCGAAGCTAAAAAAGAGCCTCCAGCTCTGAGGAAGTGGGGTGGATCAGCCAGAAAGGATGTTGACCCCACGGGTCAGCCAGAGGAGGGGCCCTGTGGTCCGAGGGAAGTGAAAACAGGGAGTGCCTGGAAGAGATTGTTCATGCTTTCAACTAGGGCCAAGCTGTGAGTAAGGGAGAGAGGCGAGGCGTGCAAGGCTGGGCTATAAATAGCTGCACCCAAAGCCTCCCTCCTGGGGCAGAGGCCTCCTGCCCTTCACAGGCCTTGGGGGCTAGGTTTTGGCGATGGCCCTAAAGCAAGGCCGAGAGGCTGCTCTTGTCCTTTGCCAATTCCTCTGCATGGTGTTAGTGGGCCAGAGGCAAAGCCCACTTGGGCAGAACGCGGTCCGCTTCTGCTGCCAGCCAGGCCCTGGGGGTGGGCGGGAAGGACCCTGCCCCTGCCCCCGCCGGAAGGCTTAGGGACGAGAGGCGTCTGCTGCACTGTGGACGTCACAGACTGCGCCTCTCCTCGCGGCCCGGAGCATTCTGGGCCCGGACCTTCACTCAGACAGCGATTCTTTTGACATAGCCTGCTGGACTTGTGCACACAGTTCCATAAGCAGCGCTGTCCCGCTGCTTACCAGGAGGTCAGAGAGGCTCTGAGGTCTGGCAGAGGGAAGGGATGGAAAGAGTGCAGGTGAGAGCCAGCCCCTCAGGTAAACGCATAATGAATCCTAACAGGAAGTTCTCAAAAGCAGTGCGTTGCTGATGGCTCTTATCTGCAAACGCTACCCCGATTACAGGGATGATAAGCAAGCCCTGCACGTTTAGCCTTGGGCTGCGGGTGAACTGCTCCGCCTACCCGGGAGCGAACAGAATCCCTCTCTAGGCTTCCAGCAGAATATGTAAGGTTTCCTTCTATCACTGGGAATTTCTGAGCCTATTTTGACTCAATCTTTTTCTATCTTAGTAGGGGTTCCGGCTTCCCCTTTACTCTATTTTACATCTCAATGGCCATGCCTTGCGGTCCCAGCTTCTGGCCTCTTTTTATATCCTGGATAGATAACTGCAGACCAGCTGCCACCTCCACCTGTGCAGTGGCCCCGCCGGCGCGGTGTCTCGGCGCCCAGCCTCTAGGACCAGTCTTCCTGTGCCCTCCCACCATGGGGGACCCGATCCACACCCTTAACTTCTGCTTCTCCAGGGACCTTCCCCCCACTCCCCTTCAGCACCCCCACCCGGCCACACTTGCTGAGCGCTTTGCTCTCCCTCCTAAAGGAATCCTGCTGTCATCCCAGGATTGCCAAACCCCAGCTTGCTCGGGGTCTCTTTCCTTCGGAACTCACGGGCGATGTTTGCGGGTGACGCTGCCGCAGCCCAGCGTCGCGTGTGCTGCGTGCGTTTCTCCGTGCTCTACCAGCCGAACTCAGCCGCAACCGTGGCGGAGCACTCCCTACCATCTACTCCCCGGCCCGGAGTCCACTCTGATTTTACAGAGCATACAGAAGAAACCTCCCTCGGCCTCAGCCCTGTTCCCTGTCCCCCGAAGGCACGCACCTCCCACCCACTTTCTGCACCGGGTTCTCTTACCTTCAAGGCCAACACACAAGCATCAGCGCTTGCCTGAGGTCTTGCTCCACTGCTAAGTGCAGACGTTAATTCTCCCCCAGGCCTCTTCACTTGAAGTCCATCCTTTGACCTCTAAAACCACTCTTCCATGCCACACTACTGCACTGAATACACCGTCACAAATTATTTGCCCGAACACCTTTCTGTCCTATCATGTAAGACCACAAGCTACTTGAGGACGAAGAAATGTGCCTTGTGGATCTTGGGAGACGGTGCAGAATCTGAAATGCGCAGTATTAGGTGCTGTGTAACACCTGATGAAAACTGACTTATTAGACTCCTCGGTGACACCAACGTGCGCATCTACGTGGCGACCACAGTGATGACCACCTGAGTGCTAAAGTAGTTCCCTGGGAAATGTATCCGCTGGAACCCAGATGGCTGCGCCGCTGACCACACGCATGCTTCCTAAAGAAGCTGTCTTAGAAGATCCTCTACAGAACCTTTCACGCAACATCCACACACCAATGTGGGAAAAAGGGGAAAGCACCCAAAATGTCCCAAAGCCTGTTTGAAGACGTAACTGATTTTTAGTCTGGAAATACCCAGGTCATACAAAAATCTTAAATAACGAGATCTTAAACAACAAGATTTGAACTCCGCGTTCAACCTGGAAAATGGCATTAACTCATCAAGATTCTTTTAAGTGCATTCACCAAGTACTAAGGTGGGCCAGAGGTCTGGTATCTCCAACTGATAGGTTTGAAGGGAGGAGGCAAGGACTGCTCTGACGGTGTCACCCGAGCTTTCTAGGAAGTGACGTCAGCCAGAGAACGCAGGAGTGGAACCTTCTTCCTGACTCCGTTGTGGTGTTACTCATTTTTTCCTGTGTCCATAAACCGGATCATAAACTTCGTGAGAATAAAGGGGCAGCGGTTCCGACCCTTCCCGCTAGGCATTACATTTCGCACACCGAGTGTGGCAGTCAGTCTGGACTCACGCCAGGGTGTGATGCGACGGCCTGGCCCCTGCTGAGGACACGCTGCGCCCCTTCAGGGTCTGCACTCTCGGGATTTTCCCCAGGAGTGAGTTCTTGGTCTCATCCGTCTAGAAGACAGCTGGCAGCTGCTTGGCTTCTTCCACTGAGGGCTCATGAGTTCGGCTCGGCTTTCCTGGTGCCCCCGGAGCTTCAGTCTCGGCAGATTCGCCTATTACGAACTGTTCATTGGTTATTGGTTACATAGAACTGAGGATTGAATGGCCTTCACTCGAGCTCCATTCCCCAGATGTTCATTTATTTATTCATTTACTTTTGAGGGAGGGTCTGCATACCAAGAGTGTCACCTGTGTCCCATGGAACTTTCACACAAACTGCATTCGATTCTACAGAATATAAAATTACACATGAACAGTTTTCTTAAAGCCTTTGTCAAATTTACAAAGATATCAATAATTTAGAACTGGGAACAGTGATTTGAACTGCAGATGGTACTCAACGACTGTTAAGATATTTTCGAACTGGCTGGAGTGAGATTATGTACAAAGGAAAAAAGCACTTTTTGCTATGGCTCATTAATTTTCCCCTTTTAGCAAAAACAATCCAAGCGTAATGCCAAAACTATCAAAATACAAAATATAGGATCTGAGGAGATAAATCGGCGGTCTAAGCGTCTGCTTGGCAAGCGGAATGACCCGGGTTTAGTTCCCGGTACTGGTACCGCAAGCAGCACAGATCCCTGAACCCTGGGCACTGTACTCATGCCTGTAATTCCAGGGATTGGGAAGGGGGGCAGACTGAGACAAGAGAACCACTAGGAGTCCAAACTGTGTAGCAAGACCCTGTACCAAATAAATAAAAGATTTTTTAAAAAAATACAAAGACACTGACTATACGTGTTTAGCAAACCATCGCATTCTCGCATTGCTCTTTGGAGATCTTAATCGTGTTCAGCACCGTCGCATGAGGTGTGCGCTTGGAGAAAGAAGCAGTTCCCCCTTTGATAGCCATCGCTGCTAATATGTGGGAGCCGGCCTCATGGGAGGAAGGAGCGATGGCATGTGAGCCGAACGTCCCTAAGCAACAGCGAGTGGGTTGTCCCCGGCGAAAAGGACCAGGTCCGGTTCCGAGGGGCGAGGAGCAGCCGAGGGGATCGCGGGGTGCGGGGCTGGCCGCCTTGGTGGGCGCAGCACCTGTGGCTATGGAGACGGCCGGGCAGTCGGAAGCCATGCTGCACAGCTGCGTCCTGCTCGCAGTTCTGGTCTGCCCGAACCTCTCGCGGCGGCACTTTTCCCCTCTGGAGCCCGCCTTCCTGGGCACCAAGCCGCCCCACCGCTCGAGAGCAGGGCATCAGCCCTCCCCAGCCGACAGAGGCGCTCCAGCGCCCTTCTGGCACATGCGACCACCCCTAGGAACACAGGGCGGTGAGGAAGTCAGTTTAGCATCAATAACCACCAGGCCAGAAGTGGGTATCTTGAGACCCCAGCCCTGGGCTCACTGGGTCAGATAACACACCTCTGCTAAGTCAGCCCTCAGGGTTAGCGTCCTAGAAATGCCCAAAGCAACCCCGCTGGCCAGCCCAGCCCTGTTGAACACGGGATGGGCGCTCCCTAGGAGACAGACACGCCCTCACTCTGAGTGGGCAGTTCTGCGGAAGAGAGCTCCCCGAGATCCGGCTGGAGAACTGTCCAGGGGAAGTATGCACTGGTGCAGTCCCCAACCCTCTTTCTTTTTTTTAAAATTATTTATTTATTTTTATTTATTGTGTGTGTGTGTGTGTGTGTGGCCAGCTCAGCCCACCAGGGGGTGGGGCTGGCTGGCATGTGGTGCTGGGGGATCAAACCTCGGTCCCTGTGCTTTGCCAAGCTTGTTTCAAGTAGGTGCTTTAGACCACTGAGCCATCTCTCCAGCCCCTCCAACCCTCTTTCATCTGGGACGAAATGAGTCCCCACTGTGTCACCTATATGTAAGCAGAGGAACCGCCCGTCCTGTTCACAAATTCAGTTTTGCATCCCGGGATGAGGGTGGGGGTATTTAGGGCTCCCATTGCTGTACAAGAAAGATTAGGTCACTTCACAGTCACAGTCGGCCTATAGAACGAAGAGCAGGGTGCACCCCACGGAAGGGTAGAAATCCTTCTCGTGGGAAGACAACGCCAAACATGTTGTCACTAGAAATGCGAGTTTAGAATCTTACGAAAATGTGACCCCCGCGCTGGCCAAAATAGCTAGGCGGATTAAGGCGCCTGCAAGCTGGGGCCAGGGGTTCGGATCCCAGGGCCTGCCATGCCGGCTCCGGCACCCCCCCCCCCCCGCCGGGTCGCTCAGAGATGGCAAC
>NW_004524630.1:4333769-4334379 GCF_000260255.1 Octodon degus
AGAACAAACAAAAAGAAAACTCCTTCCCGGCTAACTGCAAAGATCCTGGAAGCTCCTGCTGTTCAACCACTACAGGCCACGTTGGCCATGTTCCTAACACAAATGTCAGGAACACGGGGGCCAGGGAGGTGGCTCAGTAGAATAAGCGCTTGCCTGGCAAGCACAAGGACCTGAGTTCAATCCCTGGTTCCGCAAAAAAAGTCAGGAACAATAAGGAAAACTGAAAGGCCTCCCAAGACTTCTTGGGCTAGCTGGAAATTCTAAGACTTCCAGAGTTTTCCCGAGGCCACGTGGAATGTATCTCATTGATAAATCAGTTTACCCGCAGCAAATCAGTACCCTGTTTTTTACTGCCCCCTCTGAGAAATAAGGACAAACGCAGCTGTAAGCCCAAAATCAATTGTTTAAAAAACTTGGAAATAAAGGAGTCCAGCCTTTCTAAGGAACCTAGCCTAATTAGAGCGCACCTTACAATCTTTCCCAAGATGGCAAAAGCCCCTGCTCTTGATTATTTATTCCGGTTGACTGTGGTTTTCAGCCTTTTCCTGTAACTTCGCCAGGCCGTGGTGCCCGGGCGCCACACCTGCCGCTGATCCGCAGAAGGAAAGCT
>NW_004524630.1:4335414-4343413 GCF_000260255.1 Octodon degus
TCTCTCTCTCTCTCTCTCTCTCTCTCTCTCTCTCTCTCTCTCTCCCTCCCTCCCTCCCTCCCTTCCTTCCTTCTTTTCTCTTAATAGGCTGGATACGTAGGTCAGTGCGAAAGCCTGGGGTTGACCCCTAATACCTCCCTCAGAATTTTTTCATACAACGCATGAATTCAGTATTCGGTCTGCTGCCCTCACCGCCCCAAATGCATTTTTAAAACTCCCGCCTACGCAGAAAGGTGAGGGTGGGAGCTGAAGCGGGTCGCTCTTAGGCCCGCGGCATTAGAAAAGGTGTGCAGTCCTCCTGCCGCGACAAGCAATGCTAGTGCGTGGGAGAAAGGAGACCCAGCCACATTCGCAGGATAGAGGAGGGCAGGAAAACTAGCTGCCATAGCAGGAAGTAAATGTCTAAAACCTGGAATTAGCCTATTAGTTACTAACTGCCAGCTGAGCAGAATTATTAATGTAGGTGATTTCCAATAGGTTAAAAAAAAAAAAAAAAAGGACGATTCCGATCTGCTGGCACTGACGCCCCGCAACGGAACCTTGGGCGACTCTCAAACGCATCGATGGGCAGGGCAGCTTGAAGCTTTTCCAGCACGCACAGCATCTAAATAGCTACTTTCGAATGAGAAATAAAGAATATCTTTCCCATACGCACAATCTCTTTACTGAAACTACAAGCCTGACTTTATTTTCTCTTACTTCGTCCTGTAATCTCAGTATGTTATTCCAGTGTCCTGTTCGTGGAATGCGTGAGTGCACCTGCAGTCCCCGCCTACCATTGTATTCAAATGTGCAAACACCTTCTGGGTTTTAAAAAGAAAAGAACCTACTGTGCCAGGGCCAGCAGTAACACTGTTTCTTTGCTGGTGTCTCTCACCTCACTGCCCATCCATATTGCCTTGGGGAGACAACTTGAAACAGGATCTATTTCGCCCTCACTTCACCCTGCTATTTGCTCTCCCAGTGATGAAACAGGAAGTGATTTAGAATTGCAAGGTAGAGAGAGGGGCTGGCAGATGTTGGGGGGGCAGAAAGGCAACTGTTGGGAGTTTCAGGGTCGCAGTCCATACCCCCTTTAAACTGTTCACCTGGAGATTTTCTTTCTTTTTTTTTTTTTTCTTTCTTGTCTTTTTTTGTTGGCGGAACCGGGATTGAACTCAGGCCCTTGCACTTGCCACAGAAGCGCTTATTCTACTGAGCCATCTCCCCTGCCCAAGATTTTTCATTCAAAATGCAAGTCTATAGCTATTTGGAAATTCTACACACATTCTTCCAGTGGCAATTACTTTTGTTCTCATTCTATAATCAAAGAGGCCCAGCTGTCCAAAGTTCAGAGTAACTTGCGACTGACCCGTCTCTAACAAATATAGACAGTCCTATTAGGCTATCACATCCTCATTCCACTCAGCAAAACACCCACAGGAGGTCACCTGGCTTTGCTTTCCCCATGGAAGGACGAAATTCAACCCCTCCTTGTTGGCCTCAGATGTTTGAAAGATGTAGAGAGATGTTTGAAATCAAAAGACCAAAAAGGAGGAACCAAAAGAGACACCCTCTGCACATGGGCGCCTTCTCTTGGCCTAATCGCTTTGTCTCCCTGCAACCACCCTGTGGGCTTTGATCATTATCAAGTGTTCAGTATGGCTTTCAACAGGGGAGCTGGTGTGAGTTCAGAAAAGGTGAGTGACTTCTCCAAACTCACAGAATCAAGTTGCTGAGTGAGGAGAACCCTTGGTTAAAAATTCAGAGATCTTTGTTCTTATGGGACACAGCCAGAGGCAGGTAGTCAGCCACTCGTCTTCGCTCCTTAGTCCAATAGGTTCTGGCCTTGTCTTGTTCGTTTTATACGTCCCAGCTTTATTTGGCAGAAAAGAAAAAATATGTCTGTGTGTGTGTGTGTGTGTGTGTGTGTGTGTGTGTGTGTGTGTATAGCAATGGAGTGGGTGCTTAAATAGAAATGTCAGGAAAGCAAGCACTCCTGAATTCCCCGGGCTGCCCCGGTGGTAAACTGGGGCCCAGCAACAGAACGGGTTGTTTGGCCAGTTTTCTGAGCATGTACCAGGTGTCAGCTCAGGGACGCAAAACATAAACGCGGATCGCCTCCCCCAGAGCGCTCCTAGAAGCCAGAGAAATTGGCTGGACCGAACTTCCTCCATGAACTCTCCGGTTTCTGAGAAGGCCCCGACTCCCAGGAAGAGTGGCTAGCCACACCCATCTACTGGCGGTTACTTGCTTTCCTCTGAATCTCCAGAGTAACCTAACAAAATCATCTTTACCAGCAGTACCAATTTTGATGGGGGCAATTTGTTATGGAATAACCTTTGGCAAAATGCTTCAGACTTTGAAGTAGAAATACAATCCTAAAAGCTAAAATTACTTCAGCGAGAATAATCCTTTTTTTCCGTTTTATTTAGTCAACTTGTTTGGAGCTATGGAGGCTAACGTTCTTTCTTTCCTTCTTTCTTTCTGCTGAGACAGGGTCTTGCTATGCAGTTTAGGCTGGCCACCAACTCATGAAGATCCTCCTGTCTCAGCTTCCCAAGGGCTGGGATTATAAGCATGTGTCACCATGCCTGGCTTTTTTTAGTAGCACATGTTTGTGATATGTAATAATTACATTCATAATGAGGTGGCAAGAGTTATGTTAAGGTCTCTAATTATTATCACAGGAAGGTAGTTAGCCCTCACTGCACATCAGGCCCTGGAGTCAGAGTTCAATTTCTAGTATTTTGAATGAAGGGCATGCCAGTGGTGAGGAGCCAGTGTGGGTGCCCTGGAGGGGGCACACGTGGAATACATTTCTAGCTGCTCGTTAATTTAGGAGAAGCACACAGCACCCTTCCCAGGAGAGGGGTAACAGCTCAGGGGGGCACACTGGCACACACCTCTAATCCCAGGCTGGGAGGCTGCCTGGCCCCACGTGCAAGGCTGGCCTTCAGAAATCTTAGCTCAATATTTTAAAATATTTTAAAAGGGCAGCGATATAGTTCAGAGCTAGGTCCTCAATTCAAGTCACAGTACCACAGGAAGAAGGGAGGGAGGGAGGGAGGGAGGAAGAGATGGAGGAAGGGAGAGTGAGGGCAGGAGGCAGGGAGGGAGGAAGAGAGGGGAGAAACAGACAGGCACCAGGCCAGAAGACCGATGAAACACAGCATGCGTTGGCCGCAGCTCTCGGGTGGCGGGAAGGCACTTGACCCAAAGGAGCGGTCCTCGTCCTCACCCCGATGGGGCCTGGTCTCACCCATAAACGTGAGACCATGATGCTGTCTGACTTCAGGGCGTGCTGATGGCTTGCGGTGGGCAAACTGTAAGGACAGGAGTCTCCTGCCCTCACCGTGAAGAGGCTCAGAGGGGATGAGAACTGCAGCTCCTCCGTGCTGACCAAGACACAGCAACCTTCCTCCATAGAGGTGACAAGTAAAGTACTCATTGCGACCGCTTTCCTGGGAATCTGTAGATTCTCCACAGGCCCTGATAGCTCAGCCTAGAAAGGGCCCAATGCTCACTTCCTGAACCGCTTCCAAAGCAGGCAGGCTAAGAGCAGCGGTGGGAAGAACAAAGTGTTAAGTGTCTGTTTCTGAAACAAAACACTACGATTTGGAGGCAAACTTAGGTTTAATCACTAGCTAGGGGCTGGGGCAGTACTGTTCAGCTTGAGTAAGCCCTGGGTTAGACCAGTCCTGGCCCGAGGCCCCGGTCCCCGCTGAACCTCCCTGCAGCTGTTTAGAGGCCACCGAGTCTGCTAGCTGGATGGAGCGTTTACCTGGTCCTTCACAACAAGGATGCCTGGGACGGCCCGAAGGCTTTTTGCCCTCCTCTCCCGACCCTCGTTTCCTGTACCGAAGATGAGAAAGACTTTAAGGGGAGCAGCAGTCCTTGCAGCAATTTGTTGCTGCTTATTACATTACAGTACCACCAACCTCGGTGGCCTCCAGCGGCCGTCCCACTACCTCCCCCATACACGCACACACAGAAAGGCTCCTCCGCCTGTGGATCACCCGCGCTCTTCCGGGTATTTTTATTTTGCTGTTGCTGGGGATTGAACCTGGGCTTCAAGCACCCTCAGCCAGCACTTCACCCTGAGCTACACCCCTGACCCATCCAGGGTCCAATCAGATGTCACAGGCCACAATGAGGGGAGGGCAGAGTGTGTCAGCTTGCCTCACATCTCCGTGCCCCTTATCCCATTAGTAACTGGACACTGCAGTCTCTCCAGACTGAAAGTACGGGATACAGAGTCCACCTAGTCCACCTGGAGTTGGTTCAGGAACTGCAAGTCGAAGTCAGACAACGCAGGAGGGGATTAGACCAGAATGCAAATCTCTAGGTAGGCTCATGGGGCCAGTCCTGAGATGCTGCTGCCTCCGCCACTGCCACACCCATGCTAAGGAAGAGAACTTCATCCTGGCAGCCATCATGGGTTTTACAACTGAGAGAACACCCTACTCCATGAGCCTTTGAAATCATACACAAGAAAGAACTCAATGGAAAGTTTCTTTTTTTAAAGATTTTTTAAAAATTTTTTTATTTATTTATGTGTGTGTGGCCAGCTCAGCCCACCAGGGGGCGGGGCTGGCTGGCATGTGGTGCTGGGGGATTGAACCCCGGTCTCTGTGCTTCACTAAGCTTGTTCTAAGTAGGTGCTTTAGATCACTGAGCCATCTCACCAGCCCCAGTAGAAAGTTTCTTCAAATGCCATTTTTTATTTTCAAAGACAAAATTGCCCTTTGGTGTTCATGCTTGGGTGTCGGCCTCCCCAGGAACCCCCACCATCAGGGCGGCTCTGGATTGCTATAGTGGATCCTGCAATGCTTGTGCAGTGGGAGGGGTCAAAAATGAAGGGGTCCTATCATAAACACAAGGGATCATATGAAAGCATGAAGTGTGCACCTGCATGTGTTTCTGAGGGTCCTTTTCTTCAGACCATCATCTTAAGGTGAATTTAAATATGCAGAGCATCTCGGGATGCTTGGAGTGACACAAGGGGCCGGCCAATGCAGGCTGCACCTAGAATCCCTGCTACGTACGCATGAGGGTAAGGGCAGAGGTTCTCCAGTTTAAGGCTAGCCTCGCAACTCAGCAAGACTCCCTCTGGGAATGAAAACAGAAGGGGCCAGGGATACAGCTTAAGGGCAGAGCGCCCCTGGACTCAACCCCCAATACGTAAATACCCAGTTCCTACCTCTAAAACACACCATCTCAGGAAGTAAAGGTTGGGGAAAAGCAAGTTATTCTTTATATGCTGAAGTAAAGGAGTAAAAAATGTGAGATAAACATTTTAAAAAATGTAGCAATCACTAGCTGATAAACATGTAAGGAAAGAAAAAGGACTGGCTGGATTCCCTACTCCCTTCCTGCCTCCCAGCTCCATGAGGATAACCTATCCACCAGCTAAATGCACTGGGATTTGGACTGCTTTGGCCTTTTCTTACTCTGCTCCTGTACTACGGGAACAGTTAAGAAGACCCAGTAGCTTGAAGGCTAGATGTGGTGGTGCACACCTGCAATCCCAGCACTTGGGAGGCTAAGGGGGGAGGATCACTCATTCCCAGCCCAGCCTGGTATGCACAGTACGCTCAAGGCCAGCCTGTACTATATTGCCAGACCCTGTCTTAACCCTCCCCCCCCATTAAAAAAAAAAACAAAAACAAAAAAACAACCTATAACTTGAGCTGGGGATTTTGCCTGGCATGCAAAGGGTTTAATCTCAGCATCATCAGAGATTAACAGAAAAGTAACAGGATTTTGCATTTTTCCTCCCACACACTCCACCTTATTTTCTCTCCTTCCCTGTTTTCTTAGTGCTCTTAAGGGGCACCAACTGAGGCCACAACTGCTCGTTTAAATGCACACAAAACCCTTCGAGCAGAGCATAAGGCTTTGAACCTGCATGTAAAGGCTCCTCTCTGCTCCGGAAGCCACACTGGAGCAAAGGAACAACCTCACAGAGGGGAGAGAAGACAAAGTAAACTTTAGAACAACCACTGAAACCGAATTGGATTAGGTAATAATCCTGGGGTGACCATCATAATTTTAAAACCATTAAGTTAGCTTAGTTGTGTTTCTCAAAACCCTTCTCATCCCAGAAAACATCAACATTCCCCGTGTCCAGAAATCCATTCCAGAAGGTGGCCCTTCCGGCTCCCAAGAGAATCCCAGGAACACTTCAGCTCCGGGTCTTTTGCAGGTGCATGTTTCAATGCTCCTCAGGCCCTTTCCTCTTTCGCACTTACCAGACTGAAGAATTACCTGGTTTCTCACTACAGAATGCAGTAAATTCTCCCAACAGCCACAGACGTAACGTGGCAAAGGGAGACAGTGAACAAACACACTGGAACTCAGAGGTCAGGGGCTATTTCAGCATAAGCGGCTCTCCTGAGGCCCCCGGGTTCAATCGCAACCGTGTCGAGGGGGAAGCAAGGAGACGGCACTGCTCCCCCTTTCCAGGTGACCCTCTCCCACCATCTGTAAGGTAGGAAGAAACACACTGGAGTTCCAGGCTCACTGGGGCTGGGCCTCTGCAGGCTGGCACGAGGAAGCACCTGGCACAGGAAATACCCCACACACGTCGGTCTGTTCACAATCTGTAAACTGTGCGAAAAATGCCACTGCAGTTAGCACCTGGGTCTGCAAGGACTGATGTCCTTAGGACCCCATTACTGGGGCCTTCCCTGCTCGGGGCGTGGCAGGGATCTTGCTGGGGCTGCAGCCCTAGTTACATCTGTGAAGCACGTCACACTCCAGGGGCAGGGACCTCAGGCACCAGGAAGCTCCACCATCCCTGTCGGTGCAGCAAAATAAACTAGGCGCGAAGGCTTGCTAAGTAAGTCACAGTGCCCATTCTGATGACTTCCTGGGACTCCAGTTACTTTTAACTCAGCTACTCCACACTTTAAGGGTGTTAAAAGGCAAGAATTCAAACAAGCTGTATTGAACAAAGGCAGACAGATCGGTGGAATTGAAACCAAAAAGCCAAACATGAAAACAAGCTTTTCCAGGCAGGTCCCAAGGTTGATTTAGCAACTAGAATAAGAACTAGGAAAGCGAAGCTGCTCGGAACATCCAGGTTAAGGGGATACATAAGAACTAGAGACAGTCGACACTACTTACAACTATTACTTTTTGGAGACCAATGTCACTTAGGTATATGTAAAGTGAGGATCATTCCGTGAGCTTTTGTTACAGAAAAGCAATTACATCAGACTTCATAACCTAATGTTCATTTCCAAGGCTGCTTCTTACAAGTATCTGCTTTATTATAAGAGAAGACAAATTTCAACTTTACTTGCTTCTATGTACTATTGACCTTAAAACTGGTTTCCGATAAAACTAGTGTGACACAGGCACGGCTGGAGTGGAACAGCACAATTCCAGATTTTATTTTTAAAAATACTTTTAAAAAACATACCCAGGACAGTTTCTTTGATCAATAAAATCTCAAGAAATGGAGTAAGAAATTTAAAGATACTGACACATAAGAACTGGCTAATTTGAAACTGGAAATGTGGTTTTAACAACGCTACGGGGAAAGAAGTCCCTGAATATATTTTAAACCAAACCTCACAGAACCCGCAACCGTTCAAGTGGTAGACAAAATAAATTACCATAAATTATGTGCTAAGGCAACTTAAAAACAAAAGGAAACAACAGGAGAAGGATGTCCTTAGCTTTTCCCGGAAGTGTGTAACACTGTACTTCTGGCCTGCAGGCTGGGGATCGGATCGGAGCGCTCAGACGTCGGGGTAGGTGCAATAATACACCGCGGAGCTGGCGTCGGACACCACGGACGAGAGGGCGCCGGGGCCGTCTGGGAGATTCACGCCCGCGTCGTGGGCCGGGTAGGGGAGCGCCATCTCGGGCTTGCACACGAAGTGCAGGTACTGTTCGAATTCCGTGCGGTCCACCTCCCCAAGGAGCTCGGCGGCGGGCGGCCCGGGCTCCGCGCCATCCCGGCAGGGCAGCGCGTCCGGCGGGGGCGAGGGCTGGCCGGGGCCTGGGG
>NW_004524630.1:4343513-4344077 GCF_000260255.1 Octodon degus
CGCCTCGGGACCCAGGCGGGGGTGCAGCGGCCCGGCCGGCGGCTCCGGGGGCGCCGCGTAGTCCGACACCTGCGCGTAGCCGTAGCCGCCGGCCGCCGGGCAGTCTCCGGGCAGCGGAGCGGCAAAGAAGGCCGGGTCGGGCTCCACGCCGTCCAGCGGGGACGTGTCGGGCGTGGGCAGCGGGTAGGCGTCGAGCGGGGGCGCGCCCAGGGCCTGGCAGTCGCGGTAGGGGCCGCCCAGGTGCGGGGGCAGCAGCGGTGGGCCGGCGGGGAAGCCCGGCTCCTGGAAGGCCAGCCCCAGGCTGTCCAGGGCCACGCGGCCGGCCTCGGGGCCCAGCGCGGCGGCCTGCGGCTCGGCCAGGCCGTGCAGGAAGCCGCCCTCCACGCGCTTCAGCCGCTTCACCTGCTTGCGCCGCCGCGGCCGGTACTTGTAGTTGGGGTGGTCCTGCAGGTGCTGCACGCGCAGCCGCTCGGCCTCCTCCACGAACGGCCGCTTCTCCGCCAGCGTCAGCGCCTTCCACGACTTGCCTGGCGGCAGGAGAGGGACAAGGGCTCACGGCTGCGC
>NW_004524630.1:4345317-4357441 GCF_000260255.1 Octodon degus
GCCCGCCTCTGCCCGCCCCCTGGCCGCGCTCCGACCGCGCCAGCCCGGCAAGATCTGGCTGGAGCCGGGCGCTGGCGCCGCGGTCTCCGCACCCGGAGAAGCCTCGCACCGGAGCGGGCCGCAGGCCCACGGTGCCAGCACGCCGAGCCTCGCGCGGTTCTCGGTCTCTTAGGTCCCATTTGTGCTGCAAGCACCGACGGCGCCCCCGTTGTGGGCGAACTGCCGCAGCCCAGGCGTCTCCTAATGTGATTTCTGAATGTACCCAGGACGTTCGTGAGCCCTTCTCTCCCCAGGCTCAGTCTGCCCGCATTGAAATTGTTAAAAAATAAGACGGAATGGCATGCTGCCTCTTAATATTTTTTCCATCTTGAAGAATTTTAAGTTTTTACTCATGGTATATATAAGTACATAAATAATAAGGAGGAGATAATAGGACGCTAGAAGGTAAGCTGGAGATGAGGATGGAAAGAGGAAAAGAGCGGGAAAGAGATTCTGTGTTGTAGACACACACTGATGAAACAAAATGACACGAAGCATGCAGGACAAAAAGAACAAAAGTTTCTCATGTGTTCGGTAAAAAGGGCAAGGACTTCGTGTTGATTTCTAGACTGTAAAGAGTAATGAAACTCTGGGCTCATCCCTACCAGCACAAAAGAATTAAACAAAAATAAAATCAACGCTGGGTGCAAGGGCACAGGCCTGCAGTTCTAATGCTTTGGAATGCCGAGGTAGAATTGAAAATCTGAACCCAGCCTGGGTCATTTAGTGACTTTAAGATGCCCCTGTCCGCACACCAGTTTGGAAAAAGACGGGGAGTGTAGTGCGTGCAAAGGCCGGGGGCTCAATCGGTTTGTTTATGAGCTGCAGTGTTAGCAGAAAGAGAACATCCATTTGCCCAGCACAGTAACTGTCTCTCAGAATCATTATCTGTCCCTGGCAGATAATTGGGACATTTCTCTACATTTCTTTAGACTGGAAAGAAAATCTGACTGAATGACTCAACTTGTGTTAAGACGGGAAAAAGCCCTTCTGTGGGCTTTAAAAATAAGCACTAAGAGGAGACACTTTATGCCGTTAGGCTTTCCCGGCACCCTCCAAACCTTAAGGACCTAGTTCATCTCCAACCAGTACCCTGGGTTAGACAGTGATGTAGCTTACAGGTAGACAACAGGCACAGGTTAACCACCTTGCCCGACGTCAAAGCGTCGGGAGGGTAAAATTCATACCAGCGTCTTGCCTTCAGACCCGGAGCTCCTAATCACTGAGCGGGCTGTTACATTTGTGTATCTGTATTATTTTCAAAACTGTCACAGTCATTCCTATTGAGGGGGAAAATCAATTTATCATTCTCCAGAACAGATCTGAATAATTTTCGTCCCTTGTTACCAAGAGGTAATGAAAAAGTAGTGTCGCCAGGGTCTAGGGGCTCCAATGCTTCAGGTTTTTATGTGATATGTCAGGGACAGAATCATTTATCACATCCAGCTTTTTATTAATTAAAAACAGTGCTTTTGCTAACACCGGGCCTCTGGTTTCGATGGCAGTGCTTTTTCTTTGTCGAACTCTTTGAAGTCAGCCTGTGTCACTCTTGAGGGGTCTGCTCCGCCTGCAGTTGTTGCTTCCCTTTGGTGGCCAGCCTTTTTCCAGGGTCACGGTAGGGCAGCAGTTCTTCACTGAGTCTCTTAGGCTCAGGCAAGCAAACTTTAAATCTGCTTTAAAAACCAGTAGAGGATTGTGTTTTAATTAGTGGTTTTAAAGCAATTGAACTTAATTTTAACTAGTGATGTTTTCAAGCTTTATTTTTTTCCTGAAAAAAAAAAAAACTGGCTTGAAAACAAAGTACACTGGAAAATGGTTATATAATAAGGAAATTACAGTAGACAACATGAGTACAAATTAATCCAGCACGTTCCTCCTTGCTGTTTTTTGAGGGTTTTTTCCCCAATTTGATTTTTTTTTTTTTTTCATTTTGAGACGGGGTCACACTAAATTGCCCAGGCTCTGCTCAAAGTTTTGACCCTCCAGCCTCATCCTCTCAAAATTTTCTAACTTTTCTGAATAATAAAAAATATATTTTTAAAGAGTTCAAAGCAGAGGGGCCAGGGAGATGGCTCAGTAGAATAAGCGCTTGCCTGGCAAGCCCAAGGGCCTGAGTTCAATCCCCGGTTCCACCAAAAAAAAAAAAAAAGATTTCAAAGCAGAAATTTCTCTTAGTACAAAATACTTTATGAACTAAGAGGGTCATTTAGAATGAAAACTGAAAACCAAACCAAAACAATGGCTGGTCCAGAATCCATTTTCTCTGTCTAAAGTAATCCATGTGACTAATTTCTTCAAGATAAGATAAAGCACAGGAAATACAACCAGGTGTAGACCCAGAAAATACACATGCGCTCTCTACTGTCTGTCTTCCTTCCGCGCTTCCGCGCTGAGTCCAGTGTCGGAAGAGCAGCGTCCTGGGGGAGCCAAGGGGCTGAGGGAGCAGAAAACCTGGGGGCTCTTCAACTTAATTTTTAAAATTTCTTTACTTTTATCTACTTATTTTTTTCCGCACTGGTTTTTGGAGTTCAGCTACTGATTTTGGTCAGATGTAAGGTTACTGAAAAATCCAGTGAAAGCACACATTGGTAGGATGAAGTTGGAGCAATGGGGGGGGGGCACTTCTCCACACTTAAACGCCCCCCACCCCCAGAAGTCGTGACGCTGCGGCTCGCCGCACACATTCCCCTTAGAAGAGCTGTGCTGTCTTTCCCAGGCGGGTCCCCCTTACATACCCTTACCTAGGTCTCATTTCTTCTGGGCGTTCTCTTGACAGATGGGGGTTGCCGCCTCCCGGGTGCTGTGCACTCGTGTTTCAGTCTTCTTATTCGACGCGGCGCTCGAGCTCCTGACGTTATCGGAGCCAGCCACAAATGCCACATGTAAAGAAGCAAACATCCGGAGTGGCTTCCTGCAAGCCTTGCTTTTCTCAACATTAAGAGATTTACGCGGGGCGGGGGAGTGGGGGCGCTGGAGCCTGGCGCGCCGCTCTGCAGCCTGCGCGCTCGTCGCGTCAACCCCCTGTGAGGGTCTGGGCTCCGGCCTTGCTGGCTGCTCCTCCGCCCCAGGGCGCCCCAAGACTGGGCGAAGACGTGACCGTGTGGCGAGAAGATGTACCCCCTGCACCCCGGGTTTCTGACCAGTGGGTGCACAAGTAACCTTGGTGGGTGACTCTGGCCAGCGGGTGCAGAGGTGACCTGGGTAGGTGACGAGCTGTGGCTTAGACCTGGAGTGACAGCCACGCTCTTCCGCGGCCTCCGCCCAGGCCGGGCGACTTCTGGCCGACTTTAGCGTTTCCGACGCTTACAAAGCGGGACCGAGAAGCTGCGCTGGCGTCACTAGGGAGGTCCCGCGGGCGCCCAGGGGATCCGGGCCGGCTCTGGAGCGCGGAGGGGCTTGCGCCGCTAAGTCGGGGAAAGCTCGGGACGACCTCGGACGCGGGCGGCGGGGTCCCCTGAGGGAAGGACCCCCGACGCTGCCCGCGCCACCGTAAGCGACGGGCGAGGTGGCAGCGGGATCCCCAGGGCGGCCCAAAGCCCAATCGCACCTCGAGCCCGGCGCCGACCCGGGAACGACAGACACCTTGCGCGTCTCCTCCGGTCCCCTTAGGGTTGGGGTAGAGGTCGAAGGTCGTGGAGGGAGGGACAGGCGGAGGAGGAGGAGTGGCCGCCTGGGAGGCAGCGGTCCCTGCGCGCCCCTCTCCAGCGCCTCCCGTGGGGCCAAAGCGGGAGACTGGAGAGCGGCGCCGGGGACCCCAAAAAAGGACACGCGGGCCTTCTTCCCACTTTCACGCCTTCGCCCTCTCCAGCACCCCCGGGCCGAGCGACGACTCGGCGGCGTCCCATTCCTGCCCGGCCCCGCCCGGCCTTTCCACTAGCAACGCAGGAAACGAGCCGTCCGGGCCGGGTGTTCCTTGGGGCCTTCTCCACTGGGGACCGGGGAGGGGCGGCACCTCGCTTTTACCGCCTAGGGTTTGGAATCTCTTGCTGTCCCCAGGAGGTGGCTGGGGGGGGGCGGGGAGGGAGGTGGCGAGGGAAACAGCCCAGCTTCTGGCCCCGGGCAGGTGGCATCCGCGCTGCCGCCCTCGTCCTTTTCGCGCCGCCCCGGCCCTCCGCAGGGACGCGAGCGGACCTGGCGTCTGCGCCAGCTGCCGCCCTCCTCCGCGCTGCCCCAGGAGCCCAGGGCCCCCTCGGCGGGCTGCGTTCCCGCCTGCCCGTTCAGCCGCAGGTCCACCGTGAGCGCTGCGCCTCCACTCCCACCCAGAGGCCAGCAGACACGGCCCCTGCCCCCAGGAATTCCCGGGCGGTGTCCTTAGGCCTCCTCTTTGATTTATGAATGTCCAACCAGGTGGCGTAGAGCTCCGCGCTTAGAATACTTTGTTCCTGGCGTGTGGAGGTTGTGCTGATTGGGGGAAGCCACGCACTTGGAGACTTTTTTTTTTTTTTTTTTTTTTTTTCTAGTAGAGGTAAATGGCTGCCTTTCCACCCTGGAAACTGGACCAAGTTTCCCCAGGGAGCGCGGATGGATTGCGGCAGGTGCTTGTTTGCGGAAAGGCGTGCCTTCCGGGGTCCTGGGCGCGATCAGACTCCCTGGATCAGAGGATAGTCGCTCCCGCAGCGCGCCTGCCGGACTCGGCAGTGCAGCGGTAGCTACTTTGCATCAGTTTTGAATCAGGACCTGAGTGTTTCCAGAGTTTCCAAAAAAGGAGGAAAATGTGGAAGATCGCGCTCGCTTCTCTGCATCATCCCAACTGTAATAGCTGTGCCGCTAGGGGAGCGTCAGGGGCGAAAATACAGCCCGCAGAAGGCTGCGTGCGCAGTCGGGTTTCAGTTGAGCGGTGATCTCAAGCCTCTCCTGGTCCACTTATTGTCTTTGGTGCTTTCAGATAGCAGAGTGGAGTCTCCGGTTCATTTCAGCTCTTGTCCCTTCCGCACACGATTCATCAGTCTTAATAAATATGTCCAGATACTAGACTGGCCGCGCATCTGGAGCCAGCCCTGGGCTAGCTCTCCACGGCCATCGGGAGGGAGCCGGTGGCCGTCAGGAAAGCCCGTGCTCTGGTCTGCTCTGGTCGCAGAGCCAGCCGCGTGGGCTGGGGACCCTGCTTCGCACTGGTGACGCTCTGGCTCGCCCTTTGTTAGCTCCCTGACATCTTCTGAGGATTAGCTCCCATTCGCTGCTTTGGAGAGCTCATTCTGGAATTTCAGGCCAGAATGTGCAAGGGTAATTACACCTTTGAATAGAATGCAAAAGCAAGGATCTGTCTTCAGGGGATTTTTCAAAACTAATTTTTAATATTAGCTTTTTTATACGCATAAAATACATAGAATACAGTTTACAAAGCAGTTTCCACAACTCATCTGACCCTTCCCAGTCTCTGAGGTGGGCAGGGCAGCCTAAACATTAGCCTTATTTATTTGTACAGGGAGTCAAACTCAGGACCTTGCACTTGCTGCAAAGGTGCTGTGTGTGTCCCTGGCCTGTAGCTTCATTTTAAAAATATATTTTATCAACACCTATTAACTCTTAACAAAATACTGAGTTTCAAACTGCTGTTTTCATACAAGCAGATGACTTGTTTTGATCCTGTCCATCCTCCCACTGACTTCCCTTAACCTTTCATTAGCCCAGCCTTACTCCTGCTCTTTTTTTTTAATAGTGCTTTACCACAAATCTTTCACATATATTCTCATTTGACCCTCACAACAACCCTGTGAGGTAGGCAGCACAGATGTTTTTCTCATTTAACAGATGAGGAAAGTAAATCTCAGAGTGGTTAACATGCCCAAAGTTCTACAGTTAATAAATAATTGTATTAATATCAGTCTTTGGCCTAAAAATTCAGCACCCAGCCTCCCCTCATGTATGCCCACCTACTTCACAGGGATAGTGAAGATAAAATGAATTCAAGGCTAGGAAAATACTTGGAAGGAAAAAAGCTCTATTAATTATATAGTGTATGAACCCAGAACATTACATTACCTCTGTCTAAACTAACCAAGCAACTAAGTAAGGCAGGGTAACAGTGTGATCCTGTTTAACGATACATAAATCACAATCAGGATAACTTCTTTATTAAGCAAAATGAACAACACACAAAGGCTAATGAGCAACTAGGCCCCACTAAAGTACACAGCAAAGCAAGGCAACATTATCAAACAGGGCGTGATTGCACAGAAGAAAACAGTGGTGTCAGAGTTCAAACTGGCACCACACACATATCTAAGGCAAAGTGGTGGCAAAGAAGAGTTACTTGTTCCGCATTATATAAATAAGAGCAGAAAATTCATGGGAACCCATGCAAAAGCATCATGTGTCACACAGATTCCTCCAGTTGAGTACAGGGACTATAAACACTATTACCTTCCTTGTAAAGTATGATTGTACCTATGCTCATATCCTGAACTAAACCAAGGTCCTGCTCTTTTCTTAGTCTCCTTTCTCTTTTTTTTTCCTTTCTCTTTCATGCCATGTTTTCTTTCTCTTTCTCCTCCTCCTCCTCCTTCTCCTCCTCCTTCTCCTCCTTCTCCTCCTTCTCCTTCTTCATCATCTCTTCCTCCTCCTCCTTTTCCTTCTTCATCATCTCCTCCTCCTCCTCCTTCTTCTCCTCCTCCTCCTTCTCCTTCTTCATCATCTCCTCCTCCTCCTTCTCCTTCTTCTGGAATGTACATGATAAGGAAAACATGCATACTTGTCTTTCTAACTCTGGTCATTTGATGCAGCATGACAATCTGCAGTTCCATTCATTTTCCTACAAATGATGTAATTTTTGTTCTTTATGGCTACATAATACTCCACAGTGGATGCAACCAAATTTTCTTTATCCTTTCATCAATTTTTTTTTTTTGGCGGAACCAGGGATTGAACTCAGATCCTTGTGTTTGCCAGTCAAGCGGTTATCCTACTGAGCCATCTCCCCAGCCCCTATTCATCTGTTGAGGTAGCCCAATATTTTAAGAATGAGACAAAGAGATCAGTCACATGACCAAAGTGCTTGGGCCATCTACCTGCCCCTGCTATTGATACTGGGTCTTGTTTTGAAATCCTTTGCATGCCTTATATATAGGTAGTGAAGGGCCTACTGAAATTTGTAGGGACTAAACACAGCAAATAAATTTAACAGGAATAAATTAAGGGTCGCTGACAAAGAAACTCACAGTGTGGAGCCTGCCTGGGTTGTGACAATGTTTTTTAGTTCCTTAGATGCAGCCCTAGAAAGAAGAAAGCATTTTCATTTAGAATATCCATAATTAGATCTTAAAGATCACCTCATCTAAGCCTCGAGATATCTCATTTGTTTGGATCATTCTTCAAATAAGCAGGTTCTAATTCAGCTAAAAATGGGAAGGGTTCAAAGCATTCAAAATATAAGAAATAGAAATCTTCAATTTTTTGTCCTTGTGTCACGTTCTTTCAGACTGTGGGACACTTAATTATCTTGAATTTTTCTGGTCTTGTTCCTTTAAGCTGGTGCCTCACTCAGCACCCACCTACGGACCCACCTTAAAGGCAAAACAGCTAGCAGCTGGGTAGAGGCAGAGCCACGTCTCCACTCCTACTGCTGGTAGAGACAGGGATGGCAAATGCTATCAATTCCATTCTACCAAGTAGGAAATTAGAGCACAGAACAGTCTGGCCATTTGCTTGATGCATCCGTGTTATCCTAAGCAACAAGACAACAGTCTGTCCATTTAACCAGCAGCTAAGTGTCCAGCACCTTAAGGCTTAGAGTGACCAGGCACCTTGGGGATGAGCGTAAACGTGGGAAACTGAGTTGCTTCAGCTCCAGTTCTAGCTCTGCAGCTTGCCAGGCCTGTGTCTTCGGGTATGGTGCTGAACCTCTGTGTATTTCATCTATAAACTGGAGGATAGTAATGAGGGGTGTGCTGCTTTTTCTTTTAAAAAATGATGTGTTTTCATTAGTCTATGCTTGCAGTACAGAGTGATTGTACTCGCCTTGGGAGTTGCTAACGCATCTTGGCTCTTTTTTTTCCTCTCCTTTTCACCCTCCCTTCCAGCTCTTGCTCCTTTTCCCATTTACAAAAGATTCATCTCCCTGTGTCCTATTCACTATTATTATTGTTTTAATTAATGAATTAATTAATTTGCTCTTTGAATGATTTGGGGGATGGGGGTATAGCTCAGCAGCACAGCGCCTGCCTGGCAAGTGCAGGGTCCTGAGTTCAACTTCCAGTACCAAAAACAAAACAAAAAGATACAGGATTTGTATCTTGATTTCATATAAGAGAAATCACGTGACACCCAGCTTGTGTGCTGCTGCCTTCAGAGAGCCCACGAGGGTGAAATGAGCTCATTGTTCATAAGCTGCTCGGAATAGTCAAGCATGTAGTAAGTGCTACGTGGGTATTTAGTAAATAAAATAAACCTTAAGCTAATGCATGCGCTAACTAATTAAATTAATACCATCAGGTTAAGAGTAAATGCATGGCAATAGCTAAACAATTTTATGAGGTGCAGACATGTACAACAGTAATACCTAACATGGTCATACTTGAAATTGTCACGTTCACGAAGCTTTTTGGGATGTTTCTGTAAACTCTTGTGCATTTTCTGGTTATATTTGAAGGCAAAGAAAAATGTATAGAATTGTAAGACCTTAAACATTCTATTTGAAAATTTTGAAATGCAGAGACAAACTTGCAAGTCGCTGCTCACCCGGGTGGGCTTAGACTCCTCTCTTACGGATACAGAAGCAAAGCTCAATTTAGATGACCATGCTTGGCACACGCATGTCCCAAAAGAATCATCCATGAATGTCCTGACCTCGCCTAGACCTTTGCGTGTTGTGGAGTGAAAAAAATAACTAATTCTAGCCTCAGTTGTTCAGTAACTTGCTTCCATGTGAACTACAAATCACTTAAACGACCTCACACTTAATTTTCTCAAAAATAAGGGGGAAGGATATTTTATCTCTTTCTAACTTTTCCAGATAAAGAAATGAGCAAACAATCACAAAGACCTTTTTTTTTTTTTTTACAAAGTCAAGGTGTTGCGTGTAACAGTGCTAGTGTGCGCATGTGCACATGTGTATAGACCTGTGTGGATGTGTGTGTGCACATGTACGTGTGTGGACTTGTGCATGCTTGTGTGCACAGACTTATGCATGGCTGTGGGTGTTCAGGACTTAGACAAGATCCAGTCTACAGAAAGAAAACAAAAAAAGACATAAAATTGAAATCAGTGATTTTAAGGGAAGCTTATGGCTTTGGGTTATACTACATTGCTATTGTGTTGAGAACAAACTTTTAAACACTTATTTTTAATTAATGACTGCAACAAAGGTCCCGCCTTTGATGTAGGAGAAAGTCCATTCTACTTTTGTGAACAAGACTGGACTTACTGCAGTACTGTTATGTTAGTAAAGTTAAGAGATTGTTTCAGTGGCTAATTTAAAAGTCAAAAACCAACATAGAACTGACGAACTTTTCCTCTTGACATTTCTGTGTTTCCCTAAAATTTACGTGACACTTATGAAATAGTAGGTCAGAGAAGAATTGCATGAGCCCCGCCCTGCCTCCCGAGTTCCTGAGTTGGGAAGGAGCAAGCCTCCCTGCCGGCCTCCATGCGCTCTCCTGCAAACGCGGTGCCGGACTTGCGTGGCAAACGCAACTGTGTTCTTTTAAACTCATTTACTTGGAAGTAATTTCAAAGTTGCATAGGAGGTGTAAGAGCAGTACGAAGAACTGTGTCACCGTCACTGCGACCCCACTTCCTTATTTTTGATCCGTTTATCCTTTTCTACACAAACACAAAAACATTTTTGTACATGCCTATCAATATGGATATCTATAGATTTATAGTGAACCAGGAAAGCGTATATGTACTTGGCCGCTCTCGGGGCTCACTGTCTGGAATGCGGTGGTCACCACCTTGAGCATCTCTTGGAATTTTAATTCTTTTTTCTCCATGTAATTTTAGAGGCTAAAGGTAACTTGTATTAACCTCATGATGTCTCAATAAATTTAGCATTAAAATATTTACAAAAGTTTTTCTTTTCCTGATGTATACATTTTTTGGTGGATACCATGCTGTCTCTGTCTCTCTGTCTCTGTCTCTCTGTCTCTCTGTCTCTGTCTCTGTCTGTCTCTCTGTCTGTGTGTGTGTGTGTGTCTATCTCTCTCTCTCTCTCTCCGCGAACATATATGTGTTATAAACACATAACGACTACATAAACACATAACATGACTATGTTGTTTTACTTTATATGTTAAATTGTGTATATCTATAATTAGCCTGTTTCTGAGCCTGTTTGGGAGCAAGCCGCAGCAGGTCTGATCACTCTTCTACATACTCCAGTGCATATTCCTGAAAATTTGGATGATTTCTCAACAAGTAAGTAAGCAAGTCAGGAGATGGACATTATCACTTCCCGCCTCTGCCACCTGAGCCACACTCCCAATCCGGCAGTAGCTCTGCTCTGACAGCGGCTCTTTTCTCTTTCCGATCCAACACCCAATCCAGACTCCCATGCTCCGTTTTATTATCAAGTCTCTTGAATCTTTTTTGATCTGTTTTACACATCTTAAAGGTTTAATATCTACAGGCGTCTCCTTCAAAAGAGGTGTCCTCCCTGCAGGTCAAACTGACTGGCGTTAGCTCGCGCACTCTTTTAGGAAGCCATGAAGGAGCTGACTTTCTCCTCTCAGGAGACAGCCCTCGAGACAAGGCGCTGCCATCTCCAGGCCGGTGGTGATGTCGACCTCCCTGCTTCTCCAGGGGGTGTCTGCTCTGTGCCTGTAGCCAAGTCACCCTTAGTAGCTGAGCAGTGCTTCCCTGCGGGGGACCTCAGCCACCGCACTAACCCCACAATGCTCATCAGACCCCCTCCCCGCCTTGGCGTCCGCCTGATGAGTGGCCAGCGGTGACAGGTGGCATCTCTCCCTTCCCACCACTCCTTCTATCTTCATGCAGTCCTTCTACTATGGGGACGTTTCCTGACTATTGATCCCTGCAGTAGGGTCAGGATGGACGCGTGGGTGTCTTCTCTGCGCAGCGGCTTGCTATCCTTAACTAATGCCGTTGGTTCAGCCCGCAGCTGTTGCAAATCTGGCCAGCAGGGCACCTTTCTAGTCAGCCCCTGCATCCTTTGGACAGTCCCTTATCATTCCTTGGCCAGTTCCAAATCCCTGGGCATAAGAAGGCCTTCCAGGTTCATTTGTGCCCCCGCCAATGCCCTCATCCAGTCACTTCTCCAAGGAGACAGGAGCATCCTTCAGTGGGGATGGTGTTTACAAGGGAAGACCTGGGTGCTGGCGGACAGACGGAGCCGGCAGTAGCTGCGCCTCCAGGCGGAGCAGCCCCGCCCGGTCTTCTTTCCGTAGTTTCAGGAACCCAAGGTCAACTATGATCTGGAAATAGTAAATGGAATATTCTAGAAATAAACAATTCATACATTTTAAATAACTTTTATCAGAGTATGTTCTAATTGCTTTATATTATTAGTAATTGTTAATCTCTTAAGATGCCTCCTAATGTACAAATTAAACTTTATCGTAGAGGTGCACGTATAGCGAAAAGCAGTATCAGCACTGGTGGTGGGGCTGCTAGGCCTCTCTCGATCGCAAGCAGCACGCGCAGCTAGGTTTGCCACCACTGGCATGTGGAGCGGTCAGCACTCTTCTCAGGGTCAGGTGGGGGCTGGGGGTCTCTCACTGTGTCCCCACACATAAGGGGAACTGCTGTACATTTGTGCAAGTCCATATGTGTTCACATCTATTTGTAAGCACATATACATAATATATACACTTGGAATTAATTCCGAATACTTCCAATTCCATTCAGCATCTCAGGGATCTTTCTAGCCTGCTACCCTTCCGTCTTTGTAGGTCCTTTCTTCAGTGGTAAGAAACGTGGCCCCTGTCCCTGGGTGTAAATGTGCAGTTTCTCGCTGTAGTCTGTCTCCTAACCACCCTACCTGCCTGCGTGTGGTCCCTGTCTTGGCCCCAGGTGCGCTAGCACATCCACACTGGCCTTGGCCAGACCTTGGCTTCCTTTGTGCCCCAAAGCAAGGGAGAGAGAGTCACTGAGACATTTTTTAAGTATTTAAAGTGATTATATACAGCTA
>NW_004524630.1:4357986-4363454 GCF_000260255.1 Octodon degus
GGGCTTTCACTCCTGGCTCAGGCAGAAATGGAGATTGGCTTGACCTCGCAAGATTCTTTTTCCCTCAGAACCCTGAGGAAGAGCTTGGCATGTCCCATAGCAGCTCAACATTTTTGCCTGGCATTTCCAAGGGCTTGGGTTCAATCCTTAGCATCACATTAAAAAAAAACATAAGGAAGAAAAAGGACTAGCATTAAGTAAGATTTTCCAGATGTGTTCAGAGACTTTGCGGCAGCTTTGAGGAAATACTTTGAAAAAATATATTGCCTCTCCCCACTGTCAGCCTCCCCTCCCCCAGTGTACACACATTTCTCTCTATGATCTGAAGGAAGAAAATAATGTGTGACAAGTCAGATTTCTTGACTTACCCCAGGTCCAGGGGTTGGTTGGTCTAATTCATACCACTTCTCCGCATGACTGGGTACCCATGAGTCATTACCATCCTCGGTGCACGAGAAAGTTCAGCAGAGACGCAAGGTGCAGACCAACCGCTGGCCCCGGAACAGACTCAGCCACCCCCTGAAATCAGCACCCACCTGGGGTGCTTTCTCCACGCAGAGCTCAAGAGCTGTGTTTCCCTGCACCAGGGACAGCCTGACCGCAAGTGGGGACAGTGCAACACACATGCACGCACACACACCCACACACAAGTCTCTCCTGCATAAATCTTTCTCTCTAACGAGGAGGGTTCTCATGGGCTCATGTCTGCAGAAAAGCTGATGGCAAAATATTCCAGAGCCAGAAGGCACGCCCTGAGCACGACGGCTGTGACGGAGGTTTGCCATCCATGTGCTGTTAACTAGCTTGAGCATCTACGCAGTGAGCCAGCAAACGCCAACTCGGTTGCAGGCGGTTGCCCAAATCGAAGCTTTCGTTCTTGAGGAGGTCAAGTCTTCCCTAGCTGGCCGTATATATTCTACTTAACAAATATACTACAATCTCTTCTTTATAAAGGCGATCAGTGTAAATACTTTTCAACAGTCTCACCGAGGACTTGATTTAGGGGCCTTTCTTTTCTTGCTGCTGGTCATCAAACCCAGGGCCTTGAACACGCCAGGCAAGCGCCCTCCCTCCGAGCTGCACCCTCAGCCCCCTGGGACATGGTTCATCAGCCCCCTGGGACACGGCACGTGGGGCCTGGGCCTGGCCTTGTCACAACTGCTGGTTCTGGGCTGGTCTTCGTGAATGCCTCACGCACCACGGTACCTCATGGCCCTGCACAAACTGGTCTTTCCTTTTTACATGGCTATCTTGGGCCCTCTGTCCCCAGTGTTAAATTCTAGCCAGCTGGCCTCTGGCTTTCCTAGAACATATCTTCCTCCCCCAAGCCTGTGTCCTGTCATGTGGAACTGAAGTCTCCAATATTTCGCATAAGGAGCTCCTTTGTTTGCCTGTGCTGAGAGGACAGCTGCACAGCTAAGGTCCCCTTGCTTTTTCTCAAGTGGTGACACATTTTTCTCACCTGCTCCATAACTTCTTTTTTTTTTTTTCCCATAACTTCTTAAAGTGCTTGGTATTCAGCAGCACCCTTATTTGTCTCAGCTGGCCCCCAAGACTGACCTATGTTCGAGTCTGTACAGCATCTTGGGGCCACACCGCTGCCACGTGGCCCAGGGGGCAACTCTGCACCATTGATCGAGTGCTCAGCCAGTGGAGGCTGAGCACAGTGGAGGAATTTCCCATGAACCCTCGCGGGGACCAAGGCTGGGGAAGTCTTGACTACACGTTTTTGCGTCTCAAATTTTTCTTGAAACAGTGTTTTCCTGCAAAGCTTGTATTGGCTTTATTGAAGCTTCATCTTGTCACTTCTAAGAGGAAGGGTATCCCCTTCAGGGAACGTGTATTTCATTAAGAGAGCATTATTTCCCAGAAAAACAAGGAACTTTCCGAAGAAGTAAGAACCCCAAATAATTTTGACTGATTAGGTATCTTAATCCAGTTGCCAGTTAATTGTGTTTGCTTGTGATTAAGAATATGATTTTCACCTTCTCCCCCTCCACAATCTCTCTGTGTTTGGAGAGAGCCAGCTTCATATCGGCAGCACTCTCTTTGAAGGTGTTTGCAGACGGGATGAGACCCGGGCTATCACCTGGAGCAGGGAGCAGGGAGCAGGGAGGAAGGAATCCCTGTCCAGCCACCTGCATCGGCCTAAGAAAGATTCCTGCGCCCACAACAAACAAGGAGGCCTGAGGCCGGCGCCCTCCCCACCCCTGCTTGCTCTCAGGTTAATTTTTTTTTTTTTTTTCAGGTTAATTTTTTGAGGAAGAAAGTGACTTGGCTCACCACACTGGATCCTTTAAAGCACGGCTTCTCAGGGACTACCTGGGGACAAGGGTGCTGTTTGCCTCTTTCTTCGTCTGTGGAACAGTAGTTGCCCTCTCCCGTGCCTCATGCCTCTGCCTGGCACTGCAGAGCCCAAGGGTCTCTAGGGCACCCGAGGGACTTCAAACGGCAGCAGCCTCTCTTTTTTGTTGAAGTGATTTTAAATCACCAGTCGTTTTTTATTTTTTTTTTTTTGGTGGAACCGGGGATTGAACTCAGGCCCTTGCGCTTGCCAGGGAAGCGCTTATTCCACTGAGCCATCTCCCCCGGCCCCAAAATGGAATAAGGATTTTTTTTTTTTTTGGTTCCTCGAATGCCTTCAGGGCACTTTTGGCCAGAGGGAGAGGTGTGAGGTTCGAACTCCAGCAACCTGAGGCTGACAGCTTTGTGGAAGCAGCCACTTAAAGGCCTGAGGTAGGGCCAGGCCCCCCACCAGTCGTTATTATAAAAAAAGAAAAACAAAAATCTTGGAAACGACCCAAATGCCCATCAGCTGAGAGATGGAATAAAAAGATATAGTATTTTTATAAAATGGAGTATTATTCATTTATCAAAAATAAAGAAGATAAACTGGACCTTTATAGGTAAATGGATGCAACTAGAGACCATACTTGTAAGTGAAATAAACCAGAGCCGCGTGTGTAAACATCGTATTGTCTCCCTAGTGTAAGAGCCTGGAAAAGTAAATAAGATCTGAATGCACAATAGACACTGTGAAAGGGAAAGAAACTGTTCAAAGGGGAGGGACAACTGGGATGAGGGAAAGGAGAAAAGAAAAAAATGCAGGAAACAAAAAAAGAAGTATTTGTGTATCTACACAAGACAGCTTGGGTAATTGTACTGCACATTTCTGCTGGTCTGTTGGAAGGAGCAGTTCATGCTCAAATTTTTCATTTTTTCTAATTTTTAACCCATCTTACAGGCTTATATGTGGTATTCTGAACAACTAATTTGCAGACAACAGTATACAATTTAACAACTGTTGCAGAATTCCTATCATTTTGTTTAGTGAAATTCTGTATCGTCTCCAATGATTCTTTTTACTAATTTTTGGTATTCTTGTTAAAAATAAAAAATTACAAAATAAATATATAAATAGAAAATAAAAGGAAGATGTCAAAAGGAGTCTTAAGAACCGCAGCACTCCTAAGCACCAACCCCGCAGCCCTGCCAGCTATCGGTGGCCCTGCCCGCTCCCCGCCGGCCGGCCTCTCGCTGAGCCTGCTGAGCTGCAGTGTGACTCCCTCGCTCGGCTTCTCCTTCGGGTCTCGGTTTCAGCGTGGCTGGGGCAGAAAGGCTGAACAGCAAACCGTGTGGTAAAGAGGAAAAGGGGTTGAGAGCTGTCGGGTTAACCTAACCTGCCCGTGACCTGCCTCTCAACCGCAGATCTGAATTCTTTCTTCTGCTGCCAAATATTTAAAGCTATTTCATTAAGCCTGGCTCCTCCTCTATGGCATGTACTTCCCTTTCTGTTCTGCTGGTGAAGAGCCTGAAGGGGCGAATGCAGTAGCTGGCCTGCCACCCAATCTGGTAGCAGAAGCTCTGAACCCTTCACCCACAGCTTGGCTGGCAGAGCCTCCTGCACACTGGTCTCGGCCTGTGGCATGGTGTGCATGCACGGGAGCCACGTGTGGGAGGCACTGCTTGGGGATGGGATGGGATCGAGCTTTTGGCTGAAGAACTCTGCTTTGCTAGAGGTTTCCACCTCATCTTCCTAAGGATGCCTGGAGCGCTGGCTAGGGAAAGGCCTTAGGCCCCCATCTTTTATTCCCCCATAAACAGCTATAGCTGCAAGTGTCCATATGTGAAAAATTATCATATGCAAATTGCTGATTTTTTGTACTGCTTATTACCATACTAAGACTTTTGTTCAAACCAGAGGTTTTAAGTTGTTACTGTATTTTTCAGGCACCTGTAGATATAATTCCTGTAGATACAATTCCTGTAGATACAATTCCTGTAGACAACATTTTAAATTATAACCTGCTGGAGCCAGGGAGATGGTTCAGTGGAATAAGCGCTTCCCTGGCAAGCGCAAGGGCCTGAGTTCAATCCCTGGTTCCGCAAAAAAAAAAGAAAAAAAAAATTACAACCTGCTGTGTGCTCCAAGATGCTGTTTCCCTTCCACTTAAAATTTCTTTTGGTTTTGTTTGCTATGTAGCCAGTACTGGAGTCCAACTTGAAGTAATCCTCCTGCCTCAGCCTCCGGAGTGCTGGGATTATAGGCATGCACTACCATGCCCAGAAAGAAAAATTTCTTTAAGTACGTGGAGCATGGTGGAACATGCCCATAATCCCAGGACTCTGGCAGGCTGAGGCAGGAGGATCACAAATTCAAGCCCAGCCTGGGTGATTTAATAAAATCCTATCTCAAACAAAAAAGACAAAAGAAAAGGACTCGGAATGGAGCTCGGTCAAAAGGCCATAGGTTCAACCCCTAGCACTGCAAAGAAGGGGCAAGGAGTCTTTATAAGTCACCTTCCTCAATTCACATGATCTGCACATTCCGTCACTTATCTATTTTATAAATCTGTGCATCTCTCTCAGTCAGACATCCACAGTGTGTCAGAGTAACAGCTTCCTTTAGGGAAGAGAGAAAACACTACAACACCGTCAGCACTACCACAGTGTGGAGGAATACGCAAAGGAAAGATGTGGGGCATTTTGTAGAATTATTTTTATAGAAGGGACTTGCAAAATACACATAAGATGATACATTGCTCTGTTAAAAAGTTGTTGCAGGGGGGCGGGGGAGATGGCTCATTAGAATAAGCGCTTCCCTGGCAAGTGCAAGGGCCTGAGTTCAATCCCCAGTTCTGAGAAAAAAAAAAAAAAGTTGCAGTAGCTAATATAGTTTTTTAAAGGATGTGAATTTGGAAAAATTACTTATTGTCATGCAAAATGTGATAATATTTATATAATATTTTGTGAGTATTTTTACATACATTCATTTGCTCTTAACATTACCTGTTCGATATTCCCCACTACTTCCTTTCTTTCCTTTTTTTTTTTTTTTTGCAAGAAGAAAATGGCGCGCAGACATGCTATCACCCCGAGAGCCCTAGCCAAGCGCTCCTCGGTGCCCTTCCACAGTCTGCTCTTCGTGTCTCTCAGTTGGCTTTGCACTTGCTAAGGAGCCATTCCGC
>NW_004524630.1:4363554-4368377 GCF_000260255.1 Octodon degus
CAGCCAACAATGAAATGTCAGAATTTTAGCTCACGAACTCCAAAGCAAGCGTGCTTCTAATACTGTCCCAGATTCCTCCCCACAGAGCTCCTCTCAGCAGGTCTCCCCAGAGCCCTGGGAACCTGCCTTCCAAGCTCCTGAGGCCTCTGCCCCCTTGCCCAAGGAGTGACGCAATCACATTAGAAGTGGAAAGCCAAAAACAGCTGAGCGTGGAGATGCATGGTAGAGGGCATACTTAGGAGGTGCGAAGCTGGGGCTTGATCTCCAGCACCATCATGCCAAAAAGCAGTAAACCATTAATCGCACTCCACTGAGTTTCTGCAACAAAGATGAGACTGCAATGCACGCTAAGTTCAGACCCCAGGCACCCTGAGTACCATTATTTATACAAAAAAAAAAAAAAAAAATCTACCTCAGGGCTGGGAACGTAGGTCAGCGTTTGTCTAGCCCGTACAACGCCGTGGCTCACCCTCAGCACCACCAAGGGGGGACAAGAAGCTACCTAGGCTCTTAGGTCCCTGATTATTTTTAAAATAAAACTGAGGAAAGAATCTTCCTAACTTCATGTTTTAGCTTTTTCCATAACAAGTTATCTCCTGGGTCATCTTTTATGCCTTCTGCCAAAGAAGGGAAAACCAGGACCCAAAGCCTTTTTGTCTTTGGTGACGCCAATAGGGCTTTCCTCCTAGGAAGAATCCTGCATGTCTTCCAAAGCTACTTGTCACAACGTTACTAACAGAACTCAGGTCACATGGTTGCTTTGTAAAAACTTGATCGCCTTGACTTCTTCCACTTTTTCACACAATATAGGTGCCTGCTGAATCCGGATTCACCACAGCTCCAAGGGGAAAGGATGGAGACAGGCTTGGTGTGCCTTCGAGCTTCTAAAGCTTGTTTCCTCTGTGTTCACTGCAGTTGCTAAAGTCTAAACTTTCACACACTGCTGAATATTGCCAGGCACGTAGAAGACAGTCACGCCATCTACATGAAGGACGTATCTGTCAGTGAATTTCCTTAGCCTTTACGTTCATTTTAAAAAGAGTCAAGATGCCATTCAAGTTATTTATAAGCATTTGCAGACCATTACATAAATATAAACATTTTTAGTATTTTGTCGTCACAACAAAGACATTAAAGCCTTTACACATTTGATTAATACTAGATTAATTTGGTTAAGGGAAATATGAAGGGTTTATGCAATTTCCATGTTAGAAACTCTTCTGTAAATTTGAAATCATTCCTAAATAAAAGATTTAAACATTAAACCTTGATGAGTGAAGAGTGAAAGGAGCTGTAACCAGGGATCAGAGCGCAAGGTCCTGTTGGTGCCGGGCCGTGCAGATCTAGGCCCCCAACGTGACTCAGGTTGCTCAGGCCAAAGGCTGCGCAAGGGCATTTTCGGGGGGCAAGGGTGACATCTCTGAGGTCCATCTGTGCAGTGCTGACAGTCTTGTACTGCGCCACTCTGGACAAACTGAGCACCGCTGAACTGTACACTTTAAGGGGGCGAACACTCAGCCACATGAACTGTATGCTAATAATGCTCTTATCTTAAAAATCAGAAGCCAGCGATAATCAGGAAAATGCACAGATTCTAGATTTTGTTTAAAGTCGCAAATAGTTTGAAAGGAGCAGCTCCTGGTGATAGCGGCAACGGGCTTTTCTCCCTGCCCTCCACCCCACTCCTCCCATGCCCCTTCCCTGCCCACAGGGACAGCTGGGGCTGGATGAGCCTGGAAAACATCTCAGGAGGGAATTTTCAGCAGTAGTCAACATTTCACCTTTTCCCATAGAAGTGAATCAATTTTACAAGTGGACTCGAAGGCACCTGCCGGCGCTGAGTGCAAAGGCTTTCTTCAGGGGCCTGCGAAGTCACCTCTGCACGTGCGCAGCTGCGTCCTGAGTGTCCGCGACAGGGCGACAAATGCGGAAGCAGGACTGGGGTGCAGCTCAGCGGTAGAAAGCCTGCTCAGCACGCTGAGGTCTTGCCTCAGCCCCCACAGCACAAGACAAACAAACAGAAGCACGAGAGTCACTAGAGTCCCACTTGAGGGTCACTGCGGCAAACCAAGGAGTCGCAGGGACAGGGATGACTCCTCGCGCAACCACAATGCGGCTCAGCAAGCGATTCTACCGGCTACTGCTTAAATAGATTCGTCCTGCTTGCCTCAGAGAGGAATACTTCTTCTAAATTGATTATAATCATTTTTCTGTTTGGAGGTATTTTTTCAGAAGCAAAAACGAGTTCATTTAATGTTCACTGGTAAACTATTCTGTTCTAAAATCTGTAGCCGGTTATTCCTACCCCCCAAAAGTAGCACTTGTAGTCTTTGCACTCGCTCATCACCCTGTATTTTGGAGAACTTAGTCATTTATATTATGGGCAAGAAAAAAGTAGAAAAAAGCAAAAAGGAACACAGCTTTAGCAAAGAACCAGATTTGCTGACAGCCAAACGAGTGATTTAGACTAACCCACTTTAAACTGCTTTTCTCAAATAAAAGTAAAAAAGGGAAATCTCTGCTTCCCTTAAATCCGGCAGTTCCTACGATATGTAGAAAAACGTTGTGAATAGGATTTCAGATCCAAAGACACTTTCTTTCTACAGCTTCCGAGCAAAAAACTCCTGGCAAAGCCAACAGTGCGAGCGCTGAGTTGGAAACTGGGTCTGTACTCTTTCTGTGTGCGTACTCACCACAGTTACTCCTTTTTTTCTGATTTTAGATAGTGGATTAGTGGAGAAGGGCTTAATAATTATTACATTGTTTTCATTTATAGCTTTCAAAAGTTTACAGAACTTCAGCAAGCGTAACCTTGCATTACTGTTTGATGGCATTTAACTCAAGTTGGATGTGTATTCAGTCCGATAACTGCCAGCTCACTAACACGGACCACGCTAGACCCTTGAATGCTCTATTTGTAGCCACACTTGGAATTCTAATTCTTTGGGCTGGGGAGACAGCGCAGTGGGATAAGTGCTTGCCTGAGTTTTAATTCATTGAAGAGAAGAGAATTTTGTAGAATGGTCAAGCCACTGAGTTTTACTTAGAACAGGTTCTGAACTTGGAAACCTTGACTCACCCCCCAAATTGACCTCAGTGTGTCAGTTAGTGAAGGTACTCCCCAAGGTATCTATGAAAATATTTTACCTAATATGTGCGATCATTAATTGTATTTGAGATAAATGCCATCCCTCTCTGTAAGCAATTCCTTGGCTTTTAGAATAAAGTCACGTTGGCCTACTTTTATGCTGGGATTGCTTTATTAAGTTAGATCAAACGCAGGCTCTTTGTCACAGCTAAGTGGATACGCTAACCTGGCTCCAGAGGAGACTGGGGATCGCATTACGGCTTCACAAAGTGTTCAAGGCTACTTTTCAATTTGTTTCAGCCAGAATCAATAAATCTCCCAGCTGTCCTCTCGCTGTACGTGTTGTACTGGTTAATCATGTATACACACAGCGGAGCACGTTAGATTCGGAGAGAGCTTTCTGACAAGAGCCAATTTTTAACTACCACACTGTTGAAAATTGAAAACAAGGGAAAATTACTTCTGTTTATTATTAAGGTGTGATGTGAACTGAGAGAGCCATAAATTATCCTGCTGGCCCATTTCCAGGGCCGCAGCAATGAGGGGAGACGGGCAGGGAAAGTGATGGAAAGTTGTTTTTGTGGAGGGATGGCCACATCTAGTGAACCCGTAAGGTAGGGGGTGCGGTGCCCACCGGGAAAGAACGGAAATAGCTCTGCAAGTACAACGTGGCCTTTCTTCTTCACATGCATATATTGAAATGCTTTCTAAAAAACTACATATTGAGCCTCAAGTTTATGTGGAGAAGCAGAAAGGAGCTCTGGCAGAGAAATTGTTTTAAAAATGTCTCTACGGTAACCCCTCTCTCCTGCTAGCTCTGTTCCCCCGACTATGCTATTCACATTGGAATGAAACTGCAGGTTCTCCCGGTGGCGAGTGCGCTTCAGTGGAGTCAGTCTAGCCCACTCCGCCCAGACCACGAACAAGGTGCCTCCGGGCGCCCAACCCCCGGGCGCCAGCTGCCCGGCTCCAGGCCCTGAGCTCCACTTGTTTCCCAGCGAGCCGCTGCCTGCAGAGCTTCGGGTCAACCCTCTTGCTCCTTCCTGTTCCGTAAAAGAGGGGCTTGTGGCAAAGGCCTTTGCGTGCCTTTCAGTGTCCACATTCTGGGCCATCACTCTGGAAGGCAATGAGATTTCAGAACTCCCACCTTCCGTGAAGTAGGGAAATCCTGGGGATGTGGCAGGCTTCAAGTCGGCTCCTGAGCCACATTCTTTTGTTTCTTTTCTTTTTTTTTTTTCTGAGCCACATCCTTACTTACCATGCAAGTTCTTCCCCAAACGGCTCCGAAGAATAGGTTAGGTTAGGCCAGCTCTGTGGGAGTACAAATCAAGACGCTTTCTTTTTCTTTTTCAATTTATTTATCTATCTATTTGCCGCACTGGAAATTGACTCCAGACCTTGAGCGTGACAGGCGAGACCTCTGCGACTGAGCTGCGCCGCCCTGGGAGTTCTACGTGAGCTTCAGTAGACATGTTTACCACTCGGAGTGAAAGCAGCTTTTTCATTTAGGAAATTAACAACTATAAAAGGCAATCCTAGAAAAAGTCACAGTTGGGCAAGAATTTCTAGAACTAAGTCACTGATGTATGTTATTTGCTAGGAAATAAGAGTGTAAGAAACATAGAATGTACACTATTTGTACCTTTATTTAATTTTAGTGAAAATGAGTTACAATCAATAATAAATGTTTAGATTATTAAGTGAGAGAATGGATTAGCTCTCACTCATTCAGCCT
>NW_004524630.1:4369572-4371132 GCF_000260255.1 Octodon degus
ACCCATGAATATTATTCCTTCTTACGTGCCGTGATTTATTTATTCATTTAGCAATTACCAGATACTTCGGTTATTTTCTGCTTTTAAGGCTATTATGAATGATGTTAGAATGAACATTTGTGTACCAATTTTTGTGTTTTGTTTTCAGTTCCTTTAGGGAGGGATTGTTGGACTAAGTGGTCACTCATGGTTAACCATCTTAGGACCTTTTAGAATGTTTTTCCAGCTGTCTTATTTAAAAACACTCGGAGCAGTCTACCAGTTTCCTCTCCAGCACTTCATGTTATCTTTCTGATTAGCTGACCTACAGGGTCTGAGGCCGTATCTCCTTGCGGTTTTTCTTTGCATTTCCTTAATGACTAGGGATACGGAGCACCTTTTCACATGCTTATTGGCCATTTGCGTGTACCGGGATTAAACTCAAACCTTGTACTTCCCAGGCAGGCACTTATGCCGCTGAGCTATCTCCCTGGCTCTTATGTAATCTTTTTTTGAGAGATGTCTATTCAGATTCGTTTCCCATTTTAAGTTGGATTATATTTCTATTATCATATTATAAAATTTCTTTCTGTGTTCTAGACACAAGTCCCTTGAAGGGTGTATGATTTACAAATGTTTTCTCTCTGGTTATTTTTTATTCTCTTAACAATGTTCTGGGAGGTAGAAAAAAGTGTTAATTTTGATGAATTTCTTTCTGTGTGCCTTTTCTTTGGTCATTTCTGTTTGCGTGTCAGATGGAAGAAACCACTGCCCACACCAAGAGGACAAAGATTTACGCTTGTTTCCTTCTAGTAAGTTTTACATCTTAACTCTTCCGTTTAGCTGTTTGACCTATGTTTTAAACTTTTTTCAGGTGGGCAAAATACACATGCAATTCTACTGCCTTAATCATTCCAAGCACTTACTTCCCAGCCGTCACCACCTTGTGACTCTGCAGTCCCGTTATCTTCCCCAGTCAGCCATCATGGAGGCCTCCCAACTGCCCCCTCCTTGCAGCCCTGGGGCCACTTTTGTCTTCCTGAATTTTACAGCCTCACAGAAAGGAAATAACCAGGGACCCATCCTTCTGGGATTGGTGAATGTCACTTAGCATAACGCCCTCGAGGGGCATGCAGGCCTTAGTCTGTCATTTTAAGGCTGACCAAGGCTTCTGGGCCTGGGTCAAGTGCATTGTGTTTGCACACAGGATCTCCTACCGCGCAAGGTCAGGGTCCCACCCTCCTTTGCCTGTGGAAACCCAGTTGTCTCAGCACCAGGTGCATCACATTCATTCTTAGCACAGATAAATAAGTGAGTTTAAATTATTATTTGACAACCAGGTACGGTGGGTGGTGCATGCCTGTAATCCCAGCACTTGGGCGGCTGAAGCAGGAGGATCACTGAGAGTTTGAAGCCAGCCTGGGCTACAAAATGAGTTCAAAGCCAGCCTGAACTGCATAGGGAAACCCTGCCTCAAAAGGAATATATATATTGTGGCCAGAGAGATGGCTCAGTAGAATAAGTGCTTCCCTGCAAGCGTGAAGGCCTGAGTTCAATCCCCGGTTCCACAAAAAAAAAGGA
>NW_004524630.1:4371232-4372580 GCF_000260255.1 Octodon degus
TTTTAAAAAAATTTTAAGGCAGGAAGCTGTTTCAAAAGGTACAGGATATATTCAAGGCGATTTGTGTGGTAGGTGACAATACGTACTCAAGATAAGCTTATGCGATATTGTAATTGTTTCTTTTTGTAGCTGCAAATTAGACTATTAGTGCTTGCACTGGTTTAAAGGTCTTGTGAAATAACAGTGATGTAGGACAATTCTATACCTATCATATTTATTTCAAATATTTAAAAACTAATAGCGCGTGTACACATGGAAATTGCAAAGGTTTTGTGAAAGTAACTTCCGGCTTCCTCTTTGTAGGGAGTATCAGTCAAGAATTAATATATTCCTGATTGCCAATAGGTGGCGCTAGACATTTGGTCAGTATTGTATTCATTTTTGAATTGCCTGAAATACATGTAAGTATAAAAATTTGCTGGAAAAGGAAAAAAAAAAAAAAAAAAGCTCTAAGAGACAAAATACTTAGAAAAGCATAGCCTGTCCTCCGCGTCCCAATGCAGTCCCATTCAAGCTGCCAGTAAGCGAAGGAAATTAGGAGGGCAGACGGAAGCAGGCGTCCAGTCCGCGCTGCGCCAGCGCTGCGAACCGCAGACCGAGCTAGCTGCGCAGGCGCCGCGAAGCCGAGGCCAGCCGCTCCCGCCTCCAGCAGCCGGCAGCTGAGAAAAGTGGAGGATTTTTTTTTTTAAATTAATTTTTGCGAGAAGACAAATTAAGAATCAAACAGCACTGAATCAGTCGTGCGCATTGCCTCTCAGTCCAACAGCCGTCACTTTTACCTCTCCTCGGTGCATGAAGTCACACACTATTGTTTGTCACAGCAATATTGGAAAACTGGAATCATTTAAAAACTGCTCTTTACACTAAGCACTTACACAATAGCAAAGCAGTATATATTAAGCAGGGTTTGAGCTCTGCTGTTACTAACGGTGCCTTTTGCCACAGAGGGATTCAAGCTAGGAAACCTCATGCTACCCGTCGTTTCATGTACTCAAGGAAACAAACTTAATTGCAGATTTAAACTAATAACTATGATTTTTCGAGGATATTACCTCAAACTGAGCTGGTGTCGTGTACCTGGAAATCCGTGTTTGTTTAGAGCGGCAGGTATCAGGATTACTAGGGGCAGTGGGAACTCCTGGCTCGAATGCGGAGGCGGGTGACCTTGCTGACCATGAGCCACATCCAGCCGACTGTGTTCTCAGAAAGCGTGAAGAGGGCCAGGGAGGTAGCTCAGCGGCATAAGCACCTGCCTGGCAAGTGCAAGGTCCTGAGTTTGATCCCCGGTCCACCCTCCCCCCAAAAAGTAGTACAACTTTCTGTCCTTGATGACATAGGAATGACAACC
>NW_004524630.1:4372680-4379249 GCF_000260255.1 Octodon degus
GCTGTGCCTGGAGGGGGCAAGGTGAAGTAGGAGGAAGAGGAACCTCTCCGCACACACTCACGGGTCCTGGGCTAGGACTGGGTCTGGGGGCTCCGGGATGGGGCAAAAATTCCTACTCGGTGGGCGGGGGGGGGGAGGCACTGCGGAGTGGTGGGCGGCGGCCCGAGGGGCTGGGAGAGGGTCCGGCCCACTCTGCGCCTGGGCTGGGACTGGTCCCGCCGGCGCAGGGAGCAGGAAGCTCTCCGCACACTCACTGGACCTGGGCTAGGACTCATTAACCCTTTTCTAGATGTTTCTGAGACAGAGAAAAAATTTTTTTTTATTTTCAACATCTACAATGACAGTAAAAAACCTCTACTCTTTTCTTCCATCTTTCCTGAAGTTCAATGTATTATTACACTAGATCCTCACCATTCCATCAGAAATTGTGACTGTGTTTATTCTTACTAAATTGGAGGTATGGTAGCTAGGTAAGGAAAATAAAGGTATTTCTTTACAATTGTTTCCCTCCAGCAAGAAACCTGTGCATTTACAATTTCCAATAAACCCAATTTCAATTAAACACATATTATTTCATTTAACAATTTTATTGGACTGGGCTGGCCAAATAGCTCAGTGGATTAAAGCACCTGCAAGCAGGCTCAGAGACCTGGGTTTCGATCCCCAGGCCTGCCGTACCTGCCCCATCCCCAGGGTGCCTGACCAGATTGAGACTGGGTGTGGTGGCGCCACCTGTAATCCCAGCTCTTGGGAGGTTGTAAACAGGCGGATCACTAGGAGTCCGATCTAGTAGTGAGACCCTGAACACCCTGTAGACCCTTCCCTAAAATACAGGGAAAAAATGTATTTAAAAATTTTATTGAATTGCTTGAATTCACTTCTGGGTATCTTTAGCAATTTACATTTAGTGTCCTATTTAGCATTATAAGAAACTATTGTCCTTCAGCAGGGCTCCATCAGGTGATAAGTATATGGACATTTTTATCACAGTTCGGGGAACTCCTTGTGGGTAGGAGAGCTGTGCTAAGATTAAACAAGTTCACATCTTTAGACCACATTAAGATGATACGGAGTTCTGGGATTAACTTGAACCTTAAGTCCTCATCTTGGTTTTCACATATAATGACAGAATTAGCTAGTATACTTTTCCAAGTAAAATCTAATGGGCCTTCAGAAACCTCCAACATAGTTTTGAGAATCTATGTGATTGCTTGTTTTAAAAAATTAGTATATAACTTAAACCCACCCCCTAAGCAAAACTCTCAGGCTCTTGCTTGGCTTCATGTTTGTGTACTTCGGCTCTGGGTCCACCTTCTGACCAGTCAGGAGGTAACTAGAAACAAAATACGAAGAGCCGGAGTTGCACTCAGTCCTGCAATTGAAAGCACACGTCTGTAGGTTGTTTTGCTCTTCTGGTTGTTTGTTTGCACCATGGGGATAGAGTCCTCTTGTGATGTACAGTCCTGCTCTCGCTATAGACTTCAAAGTTCAGATGGTGTTTAGAATTTTTCTAAATGTCATTTGAACTTTTTTTATTTTGAAATAGGGAAAGATTTAGAAAAAGCTTTTTTAAAATTTCCTATCAAATTGTTGATGCCACACTGCTTATAATATTTTTGTTTGGTTGGTTCTTGGTTTTGGTAGGACTGGGGATTGAACTCAGGCGCTTGTGCTTGCCAGGCAAGCACTTATTCCGCTGAGCCATCTCCCCAGCCCTTGGTTCTTGGTTTTGGTAGGACTGGGGATTGAACTCAGGCGCTTGTGCTTGCCAGGCAAGCACTTATTCCGCTGAGCCATCTCCCCAGCCCCATTGGTTCTTGGTTTTGAACTGAACTCAGGACCTTGCACTTGCCAGGCAGACGCTATGCCACTGAGCTGTATTCCTGGCGGACCTGCTCACAGTATTACGGTGTCTATATGATTATTATCGCTTTGAAAATTCTATTTCATTTACCTAGTGGTAGGTTTTTTTCAGGTGCACCCCACAGCAGAGAGCAGAAGGAAGAAGGGAAAGGGGCTTTGTTTGTTTTGAGGACTCAGAGAAAATGTGGGGAAGGATGAGGAATTCTCTGGATTGGAACAAGGGGAGGGCTGAGGCTTTTACGGCCTTTTGCTGGGGGTGGAGTTTGAAGGGAATGTTTATATACACCTGAGGGAGCTGAGTGGAGGTCTTCCCTGAGGGGCAGGAAGGGTGAAAGGAAACTATCCTGCGCTGAGTTGGAGAAGAAGGGGGGAAGTGGTCTTGGGGAAGATGGGCTTTGTTTTAGGGGCTTAAGCCACGTTAGATGACCACCATGATGTTTAAGCAATTCATACTAGGGCCAGAACCTGTCACCTAGCAAGTATGGTTAGCTAGCGCTTCAAGTACCGGCAACTTCCCCGTTGGAATGGCTAGCGGGCTGTATGTCGCTAACACTGGCCCAGAGAGGTACTAATTAGAATGAGGTGTGCTTTTCTCGTCTTTCTAGAGCGGTGGATAGATCTTAGCATTTCCTGCTTCCAGGCAAGCATTGTATCACTGAGCACACAGCCCCGGCCTTGCAAAGAATTTTTTGTTGATGAAACTTGTGCTCTAGATGTTTGGTAATGAAAGATTACATGGATCTTTTGTTCTACATGAACAAGTTACAAGATTTTAATCCTATCCTAAAAGGCTTTGGGCCAAGTAGAAAGAAAATAGAACGCATAACTCATATGTTAATTAATAACGCAGAGAAATCTGCAACAGTACCCTTAAGCAAACATTAAAATTATGCCTCCGAACATGAAATTGTAAAAAAGCCTCGGCATCAGGGATTTTTTTTCTTTTTTTCTGCCTAATAAATTATAATAACCACTTTGACTTCCAGTGTTGGGTTTTGTTGTTGGTTGTGGTGATTTGTGTGTTCTGGAATTCCACGTTAGGAGACTATGCTCCTCCAGACTTGTTCAGCTCGCGGTCCTCCCACCCCAATGCAACAGCAGCATGGGCTGAGGGCTGTGGGACTGTCTGCGCACAGCGAGGGCTAGGCAAAGCCCAGCGGTCCAGAAGCGATGGATTTTTAAAAATTTCTTGCTAAATGTTTATACATTTAATCTGTATAAATCAGCAGGAGCTATTGATAGTTACCAGGAAGAGCACCAAAGGGGGGTGTCCAGAGGGGCGCAAGCTGGTAGGTTACAGGCAAATCAGCCCCACCTTGATCTTGCGGAGGGACATGGCACCTTGTGAGTCACCCCATGTGGAATTTTTGTGTCAGTATACGGGCTGAAGTAACCAGCTCTGAGGTCAGACTGGGGCTTGCGGGTAGCGTTGGGGTAGGGACTGTTGCACCCCAGCAGTCTGCTGCTTTGTCAGTGAGGTGATTTAGAGAGCAGTACTTTCTGAAGTCCCAAGACATAGCTGTTTCTAAATTGGGAAAGGATGTATCGCTCCAGGTGTGAAGCTCATGCTGTCATGTCACACACAACGTCACCAATTTTGTAGATATCCCAACTATGCATTCCTTGAATGTTCCGTACTACAACCAAATCAGGCTAATTTCTGCAGGAGGGGAATTGAGTAGGGTAATAGGGGAGACAGAGAAGTGCCCAAGGGCAAGCTGAACCCCAGAAGGGTGGGGTCCAGGGAGTAGACATGGGGTTACAGTTGCCTTCCTCCCTCCCTTCGTTCCTTCCTTCCTTCCTTCCTTCCTTCCTTCCTTCCTTCCTTCCTTCCCAGGATGCTGCAGCAGCACAGAGGGGCTACGGGCAGAGCTGGGTCCCCAGCGGCAGGAGCGCCGCGCTCTGACCGCAGGTGGAGCCGGGCCTTCCCGTTCCTCGGCTCCCAGCACCCCAGCAAGGCCTGGCCCTGGAAGAACCCACGCATTTCCATTTCCTGCGCTTTCCAGTTTCAACAAATAATGCATTATACGCTGATCCGGAAAGAACCCGCAAGGCAGGGATAAAGACCGTTGGGCAGCCCAGGGCAGAGCCAGGGTTTCAAAGCCTACTTGCATCTCCTGCCCTGACCACTGATCACATGCGACCTTGGGCGAGCCCTGCTCTGAGCCTCCAGTCCAGAAAGTGGGTAGTCGTGGGGCTGGCGTCCTGGGGCTGCAACTATACTCGGATCCTAACAGGGAGGAGGGGACCAGGAAAGGAGCACGGATGCTCGCAGCGCCCCCTAGGCCCTGTGCAGCTCCAGCAGGAATCTTATCCTTGGCTCAATTAAAATAAACTATCTGGGGCCGGTGAGATAGCTCAGCAGACTAAGCACCTGCTTAGGCAAGCACAGGGACTAGGGTTCGATCCCCGGCACCAAATGCCACGTCAGCGCCGCCCCTGGGCGTGCTGAGCCTGCGAGGGGGGTCTGTGCGTGGTGGGTCACTCCTGTAATCCCAGCTCTGGGGAGGCTGAGACAGAAGGATCACTACGAGTCCGAGCTGCGTAGTGAGACCCTGTACCAAATACATAAAGAGGAATTTTTTTTTTTTTTTTTTTTTTTAAGAGGCGGGACGCTCAGGTTGCCTTCAGGGCAGGTCTGGTTTGGCTTGAGGCCGAGGGGCTCAAATCACAGCATCCTGAGCCTGACTGCTTTGTTTCAGCAGGCACTTAAACACCTGAGCTAATGGGCAGCCCCCCCAAAAAAAAAATAAAATTAAAAAAGAAAAAAAAAAATCCTGCACAGAGCCCAGCTCACAGAGAGCGGCTGAGGCACCACCGGCCGCCCCGCGCAGAACTGCCAGCGCAGGCTTTATGTGAGCCAAGTGAAAGATTATCAGAAACAAACGTTTCATCTTAGAAAAAAAGCAGCAAAGGCCAGTTCTGAAAACAAAGAACCGCACCGGGAAAGGAGCGGTGCGTTCAGCTGGGTAAGATAACCAGCGAGGCTGAGTCCCTGGGCCCCTGCGGCCTTCCCTTCTAAACCAAAGACACACGTCAGGAATAGCAGGCCATCAAACTAAGTAAATCCAGGGGATAAAGAAGTTGGAAAAGAAAAGAAGAAAATGTGGCCACAATATGCGGAATCGGTCCCTTTGCCTCCTGCTGGCCTGCAGGGCCTCAGTGACTGCTTCGGCCCTTGCCTGGCTCTGTGGGGCCCTGGTGGGCTGGAGGCAGAGAGGGGGTGCTGAGTTGGTCTCCTTGCAGGGGGGTCCAGGAAGTCAGAGCACAGTATGATTTTTGGACTGTGTCTGAATTTAAAACCCGCAACAGCTGAGCCCCGAGAATCGGACCTAGCAGGAGGAAGGCTGGCGACCCCACGGTGGGGCTCACTAGCCGGGGCGAGGGCGGGGGTCCTAGGAGCAGCCCTGCAATCAGAGGCCTCAGCCCCACCTAGCAGGATAACACAGGCCCCACCGCTGTGTCACTGACTTTCTCCGAAATAAGCAGAGATAACATTCAGCCTGCTGGGTGATAAGATATCTCGGAGAGGGAACTTTTCTGAACAAGGTAAAACCAAGGAATGTCTAGGGGTCCGCAGGATCACATGGTCACCCTCACTCTGACCCAGTGATGAGGTCAGAGGAAACTGGGAAATGTCAGGGCTTAGGAACCCCTAAGGCCACACGAGTGTGGCACGTGCTGGGAGCAGGCAGGCGGGAGGAGGTGGGTGTCTGAGGCCAAGTCCCAATGGCTCCTGGGGGGAGGCGGCTGTGATCCGAAGGAGTAAACCCAGTGACGAAGCTTGGGGCGGGGCTGGGGCCGGAGACGTTGCTCTCTGCCGCTCACCGCCTTCTGAAGGCCGCTCAGCGAGGGACAGTCCTAATCAAGGCAACTGGTCACATTCCAGAATAAATCAGCAATCTGGAAGTGTCACGTACCTTTTTCAGAAATGCCCCAAACTTCTAGAACTCTCTCAAAAAGATTATCAACAGTGTATTGCATTTTCTACCAGTTATTCTGTACATGGTGATGTGTCTTACTCCAGTAAAGACCTTTGATTTCAGCTGCGCACGCTGGAAGCTCATCTACCTCCCATCCCACCAAGCTTGGATCTCTGTAGTTTGTGGGCGGACTCTCTCCTGTTTGTCTCAGATAAGGAGAGAAGGGACCAGCTCAGGGCTGGGGGTGTAGTCTGTGGAAGATGGTCTGCTAGTGGGCAACAGGGCCCCGGGGCTGGTCCCCAGCAACACAGAAGTGAGGGGCCACTCTGCTCTCTCGGCACTCCTGGCCAGGGCCACCGGTGCCTGTAATAACTAAGCCTGTGGTTCTATTTATGAGAGGAAAACCAAGTTGCTTGTCATTGACTGGTGCAATAAAAATAATTCCCAGTGTGAAGCAGAGGAGTTTATTAAGATCTTGATCTATCAAGAGGACTGACTTCGGGAAATGGGGCAGCAGGAGACCACACTGCTAAGTGCAAGAAGCGGGACACACGTGTGAATGCTGCTGCCTCTCTGGAGTGAGAGCCCTGAAGTGCAATAAGGACCAAACTGTGTATTAGGTACCGTGAAACTGGAAGGAAACGTTCAAGTGGGGGGAGAACGGGGCGGGGCAGGGGCGAGGGAAAGGAAAGAAGGGAGAGTAAAAAAAAGGTGAGAAAAGGAAAAACGGGGAGCGGTCTTCGGGCTGATCTGGACGCAGCATGTACACACCCATCCCGCACA
>NW_004524630.1:4391559-4396246 GCF_000260255.1 Octodon degus
GGTTAATCGAGTTTGGACCAGTGCGCCAAGACAGCTCAACCAGGGAAAGAACAATTTGCTTGCAATAAAATTGTACTAAATATCCACATGTAGAAGAGCAAAGTTACACCTCTTCCTCATATCACACATAAAAAGGAATGCACAATGAATCGTAAACGTTAAGAGGTAAATACGCAGCACGCTTAGACAAAGCATAGCTTAAATCTTCTTGATTGTGGATTTCTTCAAGGGGAAAGGGATGAAGAGATGGAGGGCGTAGGGAGAGAGGGCGTAAAGCACTAGGACGTGCCACGTACATGTGACAGCCATGCACAAGGGCAGGAGTATTCCGTGTGCCCACACTGGTGAAAGGGGACTTCTACAACTGCTGCAGAAACTGGCAAGGGCGGCGGGATATGTGTGCTTGAAGTAAGGAAGGTTACTCAGCAAGGAAGCTTGTGGGTTAGCTCAGTTGCTTAAGCGCCTGCTGGAGCATTCCCACTCAGACACAGGGGACCGCGGTTCGATCCCTAGCTCTTCTTGAGCCAGACCCAGTCAACTTTGGGCTGGGGAGATAACTCGGTAGAATAAGTGCTTGCCTGGCAAGTGCAGGGTCCTGAGTTTAATCCCCACCTGCTTAGGCAAGCACAGGGACTGGAGTTTGATTCCCAGCTCCCCAGCACCACAGGCCTTGCTGGCCCGCAGGCTTGCTGAACCAGCCACGGTGGAGCACACCTGTAATCCCAGCTCAGGGGAGGCTGAGACAGGAAGATCACTATGAGTCAGAACTGTGTAGTAAGACCCTGTACCAAATACATAAAAAAGGAAGGGTATTCTGATGCCACTATTAAATTAAAAAAGCTTCATGATCCTGGATTGGGTGATCATTTTTTTAGATGTGAACACAAATAATAAATGAAAAAGAAATTCTATTATTTGAAGGACATTTCAAAAAACTATAACCCACGGGGGTTTGGAATATAACTCAGCAGCAGAACATGCAGAGCTCAATCCTCAACACACACACACACACACACACACACACACACACACACCAGTACATTAGAGAAAATATTTGCAAATCATCTCTCTAATAAAGATCTAGTATCCAGAATGCATAAAGAATGATTATAATTCAATACTCAATAACAAAAAGAAAAATAACTTCATTTTAAAATAGCCTTATGGAGCCAGCCAGGTAGCTCAGGGGACTAAAGCACCTGTTAGGCAGGCGCAGGAACTGGGGTTCGATCCCCAGCATGCCCTGCTGGCCCCGCCCCCAGAGCACACTGAGACAGCGAATGAGACTAGGAATGGCGGTGTGCGCCTGTAATCCCAGCGCTTGGGAGGCTGACAGCAGGAGGATCACTATGAGTCCGATCTGTGTAGTGAGACCCTGTAGACCCTGTACTAAATACATAAAGAAAAAAAAAGCCTATGAATGTTCAGGCTTTTCTGCATTCCTTGAGAATTCATTTACTTAAAAGCAGTTCAGACATAAAAAATGCTTTTATACTAGAAGACAAAAGTAATTTAAATATGAGGCAGAAGCCAAGCTATAACTTTAAAGTAATCCATACAATGAATAACCACAGACAGGAGAACTGGCAGGGCATTAGTCGTGATTTTGTCGTACCCTAATTCTGCATTTTTCAGTAAAGCCATGTTACTTTCCTTCTACCTCTCATATTATGTTTCGGCATTTTCCTTTTCTTGGTGTTCCATTTGAGTACAAAATTTTGTTTTGTCTTGGGCCGGTGAGATAGCTCAACGGACTAAGCACCTGCTTCGGCAAGCACAGGGACCAGGGTTTGATCCCCCGTCCCCCACGTCACGCTGGCCCTGGCCCTGGGGCGTGATGAGCCTGTGACCGAGTCTGGGTCTGGTCATGCTCGCCTATAACCCCAGCACTGCGGAGGCTGAGGACAGGAGGATCCCAACCTCACTACTCAGTGTAGTGAGCCTGTACCAAATATATAACAATGAATAAAATAAAATAAAATTTTGTCTGTATTTTAAAGAAAAAAGGAACATGACTTGAGTAGATATTTTACCAAAGAAGATGCACAGAAAACCAAAAGCACATGCAAGTATGCTCAATACCATTAGTGACTAAAGAAATGCAAATCAAAACTATAATGAGATACCATTCACATCACTAAAATTGTTATACTAAAAGCAACGAAACCTAACATGTTGGAAAGGTGTTGGACCCTTCACTGACTGCTAATAGGAACATAAAATGATGCTGCCAATTGGGAAAATGTCCGGGCATTTTGGGGAATTTACACATACTATTAACTGGGAAATTCCAACCCTACATGTGTACTGAGGAAAATTGAAACTATATGTCTGTGCAAAAACTTGTACCCCACTGCTCACCAACATACTACGCACGATAGTCAGAGAGCTAACAACCCAAGTGTCTATAAGTTAACAAATGCATAAGTGAGTTTTGGAAAATCCATAGAATGAAAATAATGGTAGCCACCACGATCCCCAAGCCTTAGTACCTGCTTTAATAGAGATAATGCACTAAGACAAGCTAAAAGCTAGAAGCCGGACATGAGCGGTCACAGGCTGCATGATTCTGTCTGTGCGACCTCAATCTTTGCAGACAAAGTAGATTAGTCAGAGCCAGATGCTGCGGAGGACGAGGCAATGGGGGTGTCTGGTAATTTTGTTTTTGAGAAATGATGAAAATGTTATGGAGGGCGAGCCAAGTAGCTCAGGGGATTAAGGTGCCCGCAAAGGCACAGGGGCCAGGGGTTCAATCCCCAGGCCTGCCATGGCCGGCCTGTCCCTGGAGCGTGCAGAGATGGCAGTTGAGCCTGGGCATGGTCATGTGTGCCTGTAATCCCAGCACTTGGGAGGCAGCAAACAGGTGGATCACTACAGTCTGATCTAGCAGTGCGACCCCAACACCCTGTAGAACCTTCTCTGAAATGCAGGAAAAAAAAAGTTATGCAATTAGCCAGTGATGAAGGTTGGAAAGCTTGACGATTGCTGGCAGCGCAGCGCGCGCCTGCAACTCCCCACTCGGGAGGCTGCGGCAGGAAAATCCCTGCGAGTTCAAGGCCAGCCCTGGTTATGTAGTGAGTTCAGGGGCAGCCTGAGCGACATAGCAAGGATCTGCCTCAAAAACCAAACCAAAACAAAGCACACCACCTTGAGGGTGACCCATACGCCACTGAAGGCTGAAGCTTTACTATAGAAGTCACATTTCAATTTAAAATTAAAAAATAAACCCAGAACTTCCCTTAACTCCAAAATTCTTCCTTCTTTGTATGTCTCTCTGCCTCCAGAAATCTTAAGTCACCTACATTTCTTTCTTCTCTTTGCACTACATTTCCTTAATACTTTTTAAAATAGTACAAAATGGTAAAAGAAAGAAAGAAAGAAAGAAAGAAAGAAAGAAAGAAAAAGAAAGAAAGAAGGAAAGAAAGAAACAATACAAAATTTCATTAAACAAAGTAATAAGGGGCTGGTGAGATGGCTCAGTGGTCTAAAGCACCTACTTAGAACAAGCTTAGCAAAGCACTGGGACCACGGTTCAATCCCCCAGCACCACATGCCAGCCAGCCCCGCCCCCTGGTGGGCTGAGCTGGCCACACACACACACACACACACACACACACACACACAAATAAATAAAAAATTAAAAAAAAAAACAAAGTAATAGGAGTTCAACAGTGGTTGTTGTACTGCATAATGTTATCTTCAAATTAGTTGTTTAGGTTAACAGATATAAACCTGAAAAATTGATCTTTAAAAAAGTTATACATAATTAAAAAGAAAAAAATTAAATTTAATCATTAACTATTCCTTTCAATAGACTAGGAGAAATCAGCAGTGTAGTTATCCAAGCTGTTCTGCGTCTACACATGAATATATCTTTTTCTTTCTTACTTCTTTCTTTAGTCCTTTCCCTCATCCCAGTTTTTTCTTCCTATTGAACAGATTCTGTCCCTTTCACAGTACCTATTGTACCTTTCAGACTTTATTTACTGTTTCAGGTTCTCACACTAGGGAGACAATACATTGTTTGCACATGTGGGTCTCATTTATTTCACTTACCAACACAGTCTCCAATTGCATTCATTTATGTATAAAAACATCGAATTTATCTTTTTAAAAAGATCTTTTAAATTTATTTTTAATTATTTGTTACAGGGTCTCGCTAGGCAGCTCAAACTCATAGTGATCCTCCTGCCTCAGCCTCCCCAGTGCTGGGATTACCGGCGTGCCACCACGCCCAGTTTCCAGGCCAGCAGGACACACCCAGGGTTCCAGGGCTGGCACATCATGCAGCACAGAGGATCGAACTCAGATCCTTGCACTTGCCAGCCAGGGGCTTAGACCACTGAGCTCTCTCCCTAGCCTCAAATTTATCTTTTTTTTTTTTTAATAGCTGAGTAGTGCTCCATTGTGTAAAGATACTAATCTTTGTTTTTTTGTTTTTATCTCTTCCTCAGTTGATGGGCATCTGTGTTATTTCCAAGATTTAGTGATGACCAATTGCGCTGCTGTAAACTTGGGTGCACATATATGCTGTGGTGTGATGATTTCAGTTCTTTGGGAAAAATACTTAGGAGAGGAATAGCTGCGTGGGATGGGAGCTCCAATCTAGCTTTTTAAGGAATCTCCACACTGATTTCCATAATAGTTGTACCAGCCAACAGTGGAGAAGAGTTCCTTTTTCCCCACA
>NW_004524630.1:4397121-4398433 GCF_000260255.1 Octodon degus
TGAGCCATCTCCCCGGCCCCAATTTTTTCACATTTTAAATTTGACCAAGACAATCAATTTTCTTTCACCTCTGAGGCATTGCCTTTCTCTTCATCCGTGGGAGTGAATGTGTATGTGCATTTCTAGAGACAACACGATGAAAGGCTGGGTGTCAGCCTGGGGCAGCCTCTGCTCTAGAGTTCCACGACATGAACAACCAGGGTCTAGAGTGACGCCTGTCATAACAGTGTCATGGTCACCGAGCAGTCTGAGGAGGCTTCTCAGAGGTGGCCCCGCCGTGGCTGGGTCTGAAAGAATGAACAGGAGTTATTCTAGCAAAACAAAGCTAAGGAAAGTCCAAACTGGGAGGCACCTTGGGTGAAAGTCAGGTGGCGAAAGCAAGCACAGTCTTCAAAAGACCAAGAGAGGCCGCTCACTGAGGAGTTTATGTGCCACAGACAGTAATCAAGTCTCTTGTCCACAAATTGAAACTTGACAGAAGCGGGTGTGAACAACCAAAAGGACTAGAAATGAGGGGGTTTGAGCAGGTAGGAGCTTGAGTGCAGACCCTGCAGAATCCGAGGAGTCCGACGCGTCCCGATGGCCCCGAGCGGCCCCTGGGGTTTGCACGCTAAGCAGAAGGAACAGCTTTGGCCCGCAGTTCCCACTCCTGAGTTCTCCCCGGGCTGATGTCAACGAATGCCCATGTCCCAATCGATCCTTGTGCCGGGGGGTTGGCGTTTCCTCATCTCCCAGCCCCAGGCTGCCAAGGACCAAAGAAGATGCGCCCCTGGGAAGCCAAGGACCGTGCCCAGAGGCAGGAGGGGAGGTGGTGGGCAGGGTGACACCCTGGAAGCCGTGCAGCCGCACCGAGGCCGCTAGACTGCTTCCAGTGGAAGAGCTGAAAAGGGCCGTGAAGACGTGGTTCCTCATGGTGACGGCAACGAGAAGCTCTCTCAAGGAGGGCAAAGGCACGAACTTCGCAGCTGTTGCTTTCAGCTAACACCGCAGCGCTGCTGGAGTCAGGGTCCTTGTCAGCAGCTGCGTGGGTGGGGCCTAGAGAGGAAAACTGTGCGACCAAGGTTAGGGCTTGGGCAGCCCAGCGAATAGAGACCTGTGATTGGAGTCTGAGGAACAGCAAGCTGCTCCACTGAGGCCAGGAGGACACAAGGATTTTAATGTACCTGTTGAGTATCCTTTATCTCAGCGCTCAGGACCGCCAGTGCTTTAGAATTCCGATCCAGAATAGTTGCACACATGAAATATCTTTGGGGTGAGGCCCAACCAGCACAAGAAACCCATCCCTGTTTTATACACCTATTCCATGCATAGC
>NW_004524630.1:4400453-4401612 GCF_000260255.1 Octodon degus
TTCCTTTCCTTGGCAGGATCTGCACATCCGCTACCTGGGGACCACTTGTTGACAGCTGAGCAATGGCTCTGTTCTATGTATAGCCATATGGATCAGCGTGGCCACGCCCGGCATTCTGCAGAGCTGCAAACAAGCCCTCTACCAAACCCAAAACATTGTCCAGGGAGATGGGAGAGCGAGAAGCTATCTGAAGGCATCCGGGTAACTTAGGCAGGTTTTACTTCTTGGCCTTGGAATCTTTCCATCTCAAACTGCTTTGAAGGTTGGGCTCTTCCCAAGTCCAGTGCATGGAGAGTGGGTGGGGATGGGGGTCTCTCCCTGCTTGTCTGAAAGCGGAGGTGTCCTGCTGTTGAGTGTGTGGGTTAAATCAGCTGCCTCCAGCTCCAGACAGCCATTATCAACTAAAGACAGGAGAAGGAAAAGGTAGACTAGAGCCTTGTGATGGGGAGAAGGCTGGAGGGAGGGGACAGGAGGAGATGCAAAAAGAATTAAGATGCACCGTGCACAGGTGCAAACCTCTCACGATGAATGTGGCCGCTCTGTGCTGTAAACATGTAAATGACCAAAAAGATGGAGAATTGCAAACCAAATCTTGGGGCTGTGGGGTGGGGGGGTGAAACATACCAGCAATCCCAGCCTCTCAGCAAGCTGAAGCGGGAGGACGCCAAGCTCAAGGCCAGCTGGCCACTGAGCAAGTCCGTGCCTCAAAATGAAAGTGGAAAGGCCTGGCAGATGCAGCCTAGCAGTACGGTGCTACCCTGGCATGCACGAGGGCCGCTGAGTGGCTCTTCTCACAGGAGGTGACAGCACCAAGCCCTCAGAGCCTGAGCTCACACACCAGCCTGAGGGGACAGCTGGCCACCTGATCATGTCCCTGGGCAGCAAAGCTCAAGGGGGATGGTGCTGGCAAAATAGCTCAGTGGACTAAGTGCCTGTTTAGGCAAGCGCAGGAACCAGGGTTCTAGTCCTAGCCCCGCACGCCATGCCAGCCCCACTCTGGGCACAATGAATGGGCCACTGAGTCCGGCACTGAGGCTCACACCTGTAATCCCAGTGCTAGGGAGGCTGAAAACAGGAGGATCACTATGAGCTCAAGCTAGGTAGCAAGACCCTGTACCAAATATAAAAGTTAAAACGAAAAAGAAAAAAGAGAGGAGGG
>NW_004524630.1:4402667-4410836 GCF_000260255.1 Octodon degus
TTTTTTTTTTTTTTTAGGAACCGGGGATTGAACTCAGAACCTTGCATTTGCCAGGGAAGTTCTTATTCTACTGAGCCACCTCCCCGGCCCCTGTTTTCCTTTTTTGAGACAGGGTCTCACTATGTAGCCAAGGCTGGCTTCAAACTAATGACCACCCTCTCCTGCCTCAGCTTCCCGAGTACGAGGATCACAGGACTTGGTCGTCCTGCTGGGTGGAGACTTGTAATTCTGACTTGAAGATAACTATATGAAAGAGATTTTCCTATAGTCTTTAAAAATGAATGTGAGAAATACTTTGAAAATAAAAGTTATTAGGGCCAGGGAGACAGCTCAGTAGAGTAAGTGCTTGTCTGGCAAGCGCAAAGTCCTGAATTCAATCCCCAGTACCACAAAAACATAAATAAAGAAAGAAAATAAAAGTTATTATAAATTTTGAAATGACAGGAAACTAAAAAATTGACTCTCAGAGAGGAAGGAGAGGTTGGGGAGGGGAGAGAAAAGGCAGAGGACAGTAGGGGGATAGAAAACGGTTCAGAAGGGCCGGCGAGATAGCTCAGCAGGCTAAAACACCTGCTTAGGCAAGCTTAGGGCGGACCCCGGTTCGATCCCCAGCACCACACGCCGTTCCAGCCCCGGCCAGAGTCTATGCGCAATGGCGCACACCTATAATCCCAGCGCTGGGGAGGCTGAAAGCAGGAGGATCACCACGAGTCTGAGCTGTGTGCTGAGACCCTGCAACAACCAAACACATAAAAAAAAGGAAAATAAAACAGTTCAGATGGGTTATGTGAGGTTTCCCGAGATGAACCTGACTACTGTGTAGTCCTGACATGTACTAAAAATACAGAAAAGAAAAAAAAAATCATTATATTTAATGTCTTTTCAAAATATTTAGCTTTTTGTGTATTCTACTGACTAGAATGATGAGATGTGGGTTTGTTTTTTTAAGAGAAGTCAAACCCTATTATCATGTCATATTAATGTACAGTAATAAAACATGATTTAAAAATACCAGGCCAGTATTACGAGTAGGTTTGGTAGGAAAGAATGTTTTACTTTTAAAACAGTATCCCATCACACTCCTCTCACCTTTTGGATCTGTTTAATACAGCATACAACTTATTGATAAATAAATAATAAATGTCCTGATTCTGGAGAAAGCTGTCATTTTAAAACATGAGACATCTCTAAGCTCAAGGCTTGCATCTCTTTTCTTCTTTGGTAACAGAAATTGAACTCAGAGGGGACTCAGGTCAACAATTTCTGACACTGCCAGTGAAGTGGAAGACTCAATACTATTACGGACTACTGGACTCTTTTAGAATATTTTGCTGAGTTAACACACCTATAATATTCAAATGACAGAACTAAACAAAAAAGGGGATACAGCTGGATGTCCTGTATTCAAAGTGGTTAGGATAGATATATAGTTACATTCTCTTAATGAATAGAGGGATTTGTTCTAATAGTGTTTGTAAATAGGATATCATGTCTGCATCTTGTACAGCAAATGACTACTAGGAAGAATGTATGCAATGTGTTAATTATTGAAACTGTCCTACCAATTTGGTTTGAAACTGTCTCATTGTTATTTGTTTCTTAATAAAATTATGGGAAAAAAAAAAGAAATCGAACTCAGGACCTCGTGCTTGCCGGACAAGGCTGCGCCACCGAGCTACAGCCCCTGCACCACACTCTTCTAAAATTATGACTAACTATATACTTGTATTTCCTTAACTGGAGACATGATCAGATCTAGCCTTGGTCTTTTACATGTTTTTACGAGTTATTTCTAATTTTTTATATCAATGAATATTAAAATTTGGTGTAGGAGTGTTTTTGTGCTCAAGTTGGCCCACCATGCAGAAAAACAGATTTTCTTGGGGCCATTGAGATGGCTCAGTAGAATAAGTGCTTGCCTGGCAGGAGCAAGGGCCTGAGTTCAATCCCCGGTTGCGCCAAATAAAATAAAATAAAAAATGGTTTTCTCTTCTCAGGTGGGGCTCTGGCCTTTTGACCCCTTGGAGACCGAGTCGGGGGCCTGCTGAACGCGAGCTCTGCGCAGAGCTAACAGGCTACACCCAGCAGTCTCCTTCATTCCTGCAGCCCTGGCCAGCCGCAAACGGCTGCTCTCTGTCCTGTTCCTGCACACTCCTTCCTATGACCTTTCTTTCCCCCTTTCTGTATCTCTAGCCTCTTTAGGGGCCTTTCTTTCCAAAAACTCACCTGATTTTCCCCTTCTTCTCCACACGATCATTAATCCCCACCTTTCTTTTTCTCTAGATTTTTGTGCACTTTGCAAATCAAGGAGAAGGGGCGGACAGGACCACAAAGGACAACCCTGGGCCCTCTCTCAGAGGGAAGCTTCATTTTGTCTGAGTCAGGAGGCTTCTTTGTTTGCTGTCCCTTTTTCTCCATGATGGAGCAAGTCACTATTTATATCTTGATTTAACCCCAGAGAGAACCAGTGGCCCTTCCTCTGGTTCAGACAGACAGCGAAGGAACCCTGCTGAGTCCCCACCCAGCCAGTTCACGTGCACTCATGTTGGGGGCCTCGGAGAGTGGCAGCCCACCCCTGGGAGCCCTTGGGGAATTAACAGATACAAACAAATAGCTCCGCGACAGTGCGATAGGATAAGGATGGGTTGATCTGGAGGTCTGTGATATAGAACAAGCAAATACGCGTCATGCTGAGAGGGCAGGAAGATCTCAGAAAGGAGATGACCTCTAAGGAGAGGCCAACAAACAAGAAGATAGGACGGCCTGAGTTCTGCTGGTCAGAGATGGCCAAGCTAAGCAGAAAAACCACCTGGGCAAAGGGTCAGTCTTCCTGCAAGGCATCATGGGAAGGAGGGTGTGGCGAGAGGCGCAGTTGAAAAACAGCAGGAGAAACCAGTGAATGACTTCCCGCGCCATCGCCTGCTTAAGGGCCATGGGGAAGACAGAAGACTTGTGAACATCACAGTGTCATGGAAACTTGTACTCGCTTGAAAGAAAAGTGCAGAGAGCAACAGGAGGGACAGCTGCAGGTGGGCTGACCAGCAGCTCAGGAGAAGACGGTGTGAATGAAATGAGAGGAAAACAGACAACAGCGGCATTTGGGAGCTAGAACTGACTTCTGGGATGCAGCATTGGAGGAGAAAGGATCAAAGACAATCTTACAAGTTTTTTTAAGCTATTAAGTTTTCCAAGTAAATGGATATTATTATTAACCAAAATACAAATTCAGATCAGAGAGTGAATGCAGGAATATTTGTGAGTTTCATTTGGACATCTTCTCTTTGAGGTGTTGTGGAGATTAATATGCATTTGGAAGTTGTAATATAAAGTTCAGGAAAGAAATGCAGACTGGGAAATCATTAGATAATGGTAGCAGTGGAAGCCCCGAAGCTCACAAGGCGCTCCAGGAAGTGCGGGGTGCACTGAGAGAAGAAAGCCTGTCCTGGTCCCCAGAGAGGGGGCCCACACATCCGGGTACAAAGTGAGTGAAGAGGCTGGGAAAGATGGGCTGGGAGCAGGAGACACTGGGGTCTGGTGTTACACCGTCCAAGAGACAGAGATGTTCAGGAAGGGGTGGGCAGCAATGTTAGGCTGAAGGGCAGTCGAATGAGACAAGGAATTTATAAGCAATCTCACCAGGACCGGCTTCAGAAAAGTAGCAGATGACAGAAGTATTGCCAGAGGGCTGAGGAAAGTGTGAGGCTCAAGAGGAAGTCCTGATGATGGGATGTGGCTCCTCTTGGCCTTGCCAACAACCGAAAAGAGAGGATTTATTCATTCTTTTACAATAACAATTCTATCATAGTCAACCTAGTAACATAGTCATGAAAATAACTCCATTTCCAACACAATATTAGTATTTGAGATGCTGCAGTCTCAGTTTATGTTTATGGCTGACCACCCTTTCTCCAGGTGGAAAACCCAAGCTGCCCACTTAGCGTCGCAGCCTTCTCTTGCTGACAAGAACGAACTAAAGGAAGCAGTCTTCTTTTGTAGCATAAAAAGTCCCACAGATTACCACAGACTACCACAGATGCATCACAGTCAGTGCCAGGTGCGAGGGCAGAGAGTCCCAACACACGCAAGCACCAAGTGGTAGAATTCAGGAAACCCAAGCAAACGGCCTTCTTTCCTCATCGCTTTGTAGGGCATCAGCTTGCATCTCTGGGTACAACGCTAAGACGAAAGAGGAAGAGCCGAGGAGATAGCTCAGTGGAATAAGTGTTTGCCTAGCAAGTGCAAGATCCTGAGTTTGATCCCTGGTACCACCAAAAAAGAAAGAAAGAGAGAAGAGTTAGTGATGGACAAGAAAGAGAAAAAAGACCCAATTTGCTTGGGCCCAAGTCAGCCATGATAAAGACCAAAGACCCAAAGCCAAAAGACATGGCAGATGGTTGGACAACGATCTGGACCAGCCAGGACCTAAGAAACGATTTCGAGTTTCCCAAAGCAAGACTTCTGCAGTCATCCTGTCTGAGGGAAAGGAAGTTAGACTGGCGCCAGAGGGCCTCGGCCCACCAGCTCATCACAGGGCCTTTCCTTTGGTGGGGAAAGAAAGATCTGGATGCCCAGAGCCGCCTCAAAGTGTCTGCCTTGAAGATGAGCCCAGCCTTGAGCTGGCCTGGGCAGACCCAGGAAGTCGCAGAAGAAAGTCAGAAGAGAGAGGAGCTGTGAATCTGCACCCACGCAAGGGCTTCCCTGTGGTCCGTAATGGTGTTCCGCCCTCCTCTGATTCCCCGTGACCAAAGGGAGAGCCCTTCAGCTCAGTGTTTGACGTGTTCTTCAGCATTTGAGCTATAAATGGCTACAAGGCTCCAGCGCTTCTGTTTACGTTGACAAAGTGGGTTGCATGTGGAAAAATAAAATAAAATTTAAAATAAGTCATATCTAATAGCATACTGTCACTACATGTTCACCACTTCCAGCATGTTCTTGGCTTTTCTAGAAAGTTATAAAAAGGCTTAAGTATAATATTTGGAGGTCCATCTCTGCGTACGAGAAACCTATATCCCAGGAATAATAATCCCAGGTTTATCCATTCCAGCTATTTAGGACTCAGTCAGAGGCTACAAACTCTTTTGTTGTTTTTGTTTATTTTTGCTGTTGTTCTTTTGAGTTTTGTTCTCACCGTGCAATCCAGGCCAGGCTTGAGCTCACGAAGTAGCCCCGTCTGGCAATGAACTTGCGATCCTCCTGCCTCGGTCTCCTGCGTAAGGCTGGGGTTACAAGGATGGACCGCCGCAGCTCATCCGCCCGTGATGCGTCGTCTTGATTACGCTGTCTTGGTGGACAGAACAGGCGTCTCACGCGGTCTCGACCTTCACTTCCCTAATAACAATAACGCTGAGCATCTTTCCGTGTGCGTCCTGGGCATGTGTAAGACTTGGAGAAATGCGCCAGCTCTTTGGCCCATTTCTTAGGTTATCCACCTTTTTATTATGCTTTATTATTTTATTATGCTTTAATTCATTCTTTTATATACAGACATAACACATTGTATCATGTTAGTCATTTTTAAAACGTAAGTTTGGGGGCCAGGGAGATGGCTCAGTAGAATAAGCGCTTGCCTGGCAAGCGCAAGGGCCCGCGTTCAATCCTCAGTTCAGCCAAAAAAATAAAAAAACCTAAGTGCTGCCTCGGAAACCCCCGCAGGGAGACCCCACGCTCCCTGAAGACCACCTCTCCGCGTGCCCCCGGCCCTGGCAACCACAGCGTCTTCTAGCTCTGTGGACACTACCATCTCAGTGCTGCGTTTAAGTGGAGTCGTGTAATACTGGCCGTTTTGTGGCTGGTTTATCTTAGTATCACGTACTGTATGCGCCAAGTCCTTCCTCATGGGGCTGAATGCGGCTGCGCTGGACGGGACGCGCCTGCTGCCTTCGGCTTGTCGCGCATCTATGGACCGGCGGGCGCCCGGCTGCTGGCGCCTCTGGGCTGCCGCGAGATGCCGCTGTGAACGCAGGCGTACAAAGGCTGGTGGAATTCGTTCTGACTTTTTTCTTTTTCTTTTTCTTTGGTGGGGAGGGGGGTTCCTCGAAAATGGAATTGCTCATAATTCTCTGTCTAGTTTTTTGTTTCGTTTTTAAGAAAAAATGTTTTCGTCATTGGTTATAGCAAAAAATTTAGCATGTTTTCTGCCAGCATTTTATGTCAGCTATGTTTATCTCATTACCTTAATTCCCAAGTTACAAAATTTTGTAAAACAAAGAATATATTTTTCTTTTCCTTTATTTATTTACCTATTAATCTATTCTGTATTTAGGGAAGGGTCTACAGGGTCTCACTGCATAGATGGGTGATTCTCCTGTTTTCAGCCTCCCAAATGCTGGGATTACAGGTGCACTGCCACCTCGCCCAGTCTCAATCGCCCCCTCAGAGCACCTGGTGGGTATGCTGGGGGTTGAACCCTGGCCGCTGCACTCTACCTAAGCAGTGTTTTAGTCCGCAGAGCTAGCAGGCTGGCTCTTCTCTTCCTTTAAAAAATATTCTAGAGCCTCAAAAAAACCTGCAAACTCCTGAGATATGCACCACCCAAGTTTGAAAAGTAATAAATGACCACGAAGCAATATAGTGTAGTATTTAAACGAGTTAATATGTGCAGTGTACTCAGCACATGCCCACCAGCGGCAACACCACCACCAAACAGCCTACGGACACAAAACTTCTGCCTTTGCTGCACTTGGCTATTCTGTAAGGAAAGATTTAAACTGAATTTTAGATGCTCTTGAAGGACTTGAAAATATACATTAAATTCAATTCACTATTTGGTCTAAACAAAATGTTGCCAAGCCTACAAACATGCTTAGAAAATACTATTTACTTATGTGCATTTTTTGGTTAAAAAAAATACAGTAATTTTCGTCAAACTACCTGAAAAGAAATGCAAAAAGGAAAGAGCACCAAAGGAAACATGTAACTTTGCAGAAAAAAGTGGCTAAAACCTACAATAAAATACTCTTCACCTTATTATAAAAGCAAACTCTTCTCTTCAAAACCTAACTACTTTATTTAAAAGAAAGTAAAGGGCTGGGGAGATAGCTCAGTAGACTAAGCGCTTGCCTGGCAAGCGTAAGGGCCTGAGTTCAATCCCTGGTTCTCCCCGGGCCTGCTGTGCCAGCCCCGCCCTAGGGTTCACTGAGCCCTCGATTGAGACTGGGCATGGTGGCGCAAGTGCCTGTAATCCCAGCAATGGGAGGCTATAAACTGGCGGATCACTACGAGTTCGATCTAGTAGTGAGACCCTGAACACCCTGTGGACCCTTCCCTAAAATACCAAAAAAATTTAAGAAAATTATTCAGCCTGTTATGCTAAATACTGCTGGGCACCGCAGTACTTTGGCCGAGGATGCGTTGCATTTATAAGCCTGCTCCCCCCGGATGCATCACCTAGGGATTTTGTAGCATTCGCAATTTGTGCAAATACACTGTCTTTGCACAGCAATCACCAAAATACAGCTTCCTTAGACTGGATCCCTATCATTAAGCAACCCACGGAGCTCACAAAAGCTCAATACAGCGAGTACTCTCGCTTTAGTTCACAGGTGAAGTGTTCAGGGTACAGATTCAACACTGCAGCATAACGCAGTACAATATTTCAGTGTTAGTATAAACTTGCATGTGATGCTAAGTCAATCAAGCATGGCAAGTTCTACCAAGAACTAACGGAACTCAGGAAAAAAAATTGTTTTTCGAGACAGGGTGTTGCTGTCGTGATCTTCCTGCCTCAGCGCGGAGGTCGCAGGCCTGGGCTGCCACACCTGGCAGACTTTACTAAGTATTCAATCCCAACATAATTTTTAAAAATTTTTTATTCATTTTAATGAGAAAATAAAATAGCAAAGAAACAGTTTCAACACAGGTTAATAGGACGGTTACAAGAATTCATACATTGCGTATTGTTGTCGTTATAGTGGTTCTTCGAAAGAAAAGATGCAGACGTGATATTTTGTCTAAACAATACTAGTACAAACCTTTCCTCTCATTGAACTAAGGGAAAGTAGCTATATATCTATCCTAACTATCTTCTATATACATATATATTTTTTCACTGCAAAATGGTCCTTTATTTATAGACCCCCCTTTTTTGGGGGGTTTGGTTTTGTCAGAAATGGATGTTCCACTGCAGCTAGAGGAGCTGTATTTGGAGAAGTCTTTAAAGGACCTTTTCAT
>NW_004524630.1:4411021-4413970 GCF_000260255.1 Octodon degus
CTATATAACTAAAAATATAACTTAGGAGCCAAAAATTCTTCAAGAACAACAGACACACACTGACCTGCTGGCTTGTTAGATACTATCTATGGCGTTTATTATCATTGTTTAATCTTAGGATTTCGAGGTTTTCCACAAAGAGAATTATTATATATATAAAGTGAAACCAGGTACATGATAGAGAGGCTCCCCAAATGAAAACCCTAGCTGCTTATTCTACTAATCCATGTAAAAAAAATCATCCCGGGTAACTAAAAAAAGAAATGTCCTCAGTAGTTACACAATAAATAAAAGAATGCCCCAGAATGTTATCACAAGTAGGTTAGCCCTAAACTTGTAAAATACGATTTTTAGTTCTCACTTTATTATTGATACACTTAACTACAACAGAGTAACTTAAAAGGTATATATAGGTCTTGAATGATGGAACACATATTATATTAGTGACAATACTAAAAAAGTGTGGAAAAGCTTACAATGTAAGTTTCAATACTCTTTTTTAAAGTGACAGATAAAAACATTTATATATTTATGTACATAGGATATTCTGAAATATGTAAACAGAGTAAACAGTATTCAATGGCTGTCAAAAGATAATTAATATATGCACTTCCTCACTTTTTTGTGGCAAGAATACTTACAAGCTATATGCCTAGCAATCTTCAAAATACATGATTAGACCATAGACATTAAGCAGTGTGTGCTAGGTCTCCAAAATTCATACTGAAACTTTCTGTCTTTTAACTATCATCTCCCCACCTCCCTTTATCCCCTCTTACCTATGAGCAAATATCTTACACGGCACAGAAGTGACACCCGGTGGCATTTGTCTGTGACTGGCGTATCTCTCTTGCCTTTGGTCCAGGGTCTCACTGCGCAGCTCCGACTCGGGTGATCCTCCTGTTTTCAGCCTCCCGGCGCTGGGGTTACAGGTGTGCGCCACCACACGCGGACTTGGCTCATTGCTCTTAACAGTGTTTTCCAGGTTTCTCCGTGCTGTCACAAATGACAGGATTTCTTTCTCTTTGGTCCACATACTAACTCACCAATACGGTTTTTACCAGTTAAATTATATCCTTTCTGGAACTAGTGACAGCACGGTTTAATGGTGGCTCACTGTAAGACACTGTGTCAGAAATCCGCAAATTAGGCAGCTATTTCTTATGATGTGCTTCATTTTCCTGGCTGGCATGTTCATCTAGTGATTTCCTTGTACAGTTCTTTGATTCTTCCACTCCTTCTCCAGTAACATCAGAGGTGGGGATGATATGCTGGAACTCCATAGTCCTCTCCGGAATTGTGTTCTTTTCAAGTAAATGCAGAAAAGCTTTAGGCTTCTAGAGTTGGTTCATCAGCTCATGGAATTTATCTAGGGCACTTGGCAAGTCCATTTTATTAACGGCCAGGAGTGCAGGTTTCATTTGAAGTTCCTCTTTGGGGACCGGAGAGATGGCTCAGTAGAATAAGTGCTTGCCTGGCAAGCGCAAGGGCCTGAGTTCAGTCCCCAGTTCTGAAAAAAAAAAAAAAAAAAAAAAAAAGAAGTTCCTCTTTGTATAACTCCAACTCTTTTGTAAGCAGTATTATAATTCCAAAAGCAGTTCTGTACTTATTCTGGAAGAAAGCTGAAATCCAGAAATATCAACAACAGAAAGTAATTGTCTAGTTCTTTCTATGTGCTTCAGAAATCTGCGGCCCATTCCTTTGTTCATATGTGCTCCTCTCAAACCTGGGAGATGAGCTGATATCTGGTTGAAATCATCGTACATAAGCTTTCCAAGTTCAGGCTTTACTGTTGTAAAAGCGTAATCTACAACTTCTAGTCTTGCGTGAGAAATCTGACCTAGCAAAGAGGGTTTTCCGGCATCTGGGATCCTACTCATCCTGCACCAGCTATAAGTTTTAGGTCAACATGGATCACTCGTTTCTGGCCTTTCAGTGGTAAGAAATTTGTAAGTAGTTCCCACCAGGGCCACCTTCAGCTACCAAAAGTCTATCTTCCTCCTTATTGAGTTCTCCTATCATCTTACCATTTTCATCAGTTGCTGAAATACCAACAGGTCCAGGGATTTCACAGTCTTTTCCTGGAAGAGTTGTAGCTCTTCCATTTTGGTCTATAATTAGTTTTAAGGGTTTATTTTTCCTTTTAATGTGTTATGAGGAAAGAGTGAACATTAATCTCTGACCTGTAGATATCCAGTTCTCCCAGAATCATTTATTGAAAACGCTATTCTTTCCCCTGTGAATTACCTTGCCAAATTTGTCAAAAATCAACTGCTGTAAGCCTAAAGACCTACACCTGTCCCCTCAATTCTGTATGTCCAGCTTTTCGCCTCTCCTATGCTGTGCTGATTATTGTTGCCTTGTAGTGTTCTTGTGGAGCCTTTCAGTGCATTAATCCGACTGTTAGTTCCGCCTCCAGCCACAAACTCTTTCTGAGGATATTTGTCTTCAAGTTGTTTTTAACGTCATTTTTTTAGGGCTACAACCCAGACATCACCGGAGTTTCCACCTTCCCCACCTAAGCGAGGATGACCCGTTCCACAACTTCTTCCCTTGGGGAAGAGTCTGAGGTTATCAATGAAATTTCCGTACTTTTTGAACAACACGCAACCGCAATGCGCCGTCGCTACAACGGATCCCGATTCTTCCCTGCAGACGCTGTGCAAAACTGCCGGCCTCTTTTGTTTAGTTTTTTTTTTTTTGTTCCTCGAATTCCTTCTGGGCATGTTGGCCAGCGGGAGAGTTGTGAGGTTCGAACTCCAGCAACCTGAGGCTGACGGCTTTGTGGAAGCAGCCACTTAAAGGCCTGAGCTACGGCCAGGCCCCCACTGTTTAGCTTTTTGAGAACTCTTTATACCACTTTCCACAGTGGCTCCACCACTTTGCTTTCCCTCAGGTATACAAAAGGGCTTCAATTTCTCCACTCCTTCACCAAACTTATTTTCTTAT
>NW_004524630.1:4414895-4418108 GCF_000260255.1 Octodon degus
GAAACTATCACTCTTTGCAGATAACACAGTACTCTACACAGAAGACCCCAAAACTCTGCCAAGTCATTTCTAGATTTAATGACCAAAGTGAATCGGGTACCCGGAGACAAAGTCAGCACTCAGCATGCAGCAGCCTTCCTGCGCAGAGAGCTGAGTCCCAGGGAGGGGAGTCAGGGAAACAGCAGCTTTCATGAGAGCATCCAGAAACGTGAGACACCCTGGAATCAGCCCAACAAAACAAATAGAAGACTTCTATGTTGAAAAATGCAGTACTCTATAAAAGGAGCTCAAAGAGGATATCAAAAATGGAAAGATATCCCTTGATTTTGGGTAGGAAGAACCAACACAGTGAAAACAGTCATGCTTCCAAAAGTGCAATAAAGATTTGATGCAATTCCAATCAAAATACCATTTGCATATCTCACAGACCTAGGAAAAAATTTCCTAAAATTCATTTGGAACCAAAAGAGACCTAGAATAGCTAAAACAATTCTAGGCAACAAAGGCAAGGCAGGGGGCATCACAGATTATACTGCAAAGCTAATGTGATAAAAACAGCATGGCATTGGGGGAAAAAACAAGCAGTTGTAGGTAAAAGGTGCACCCTGAGCCCACACTCATAAGTGAGATAAATCAGACACACATACATCAATACTGCCTTGTCTGTCTGGCACGAGAAACTAAAAGTGTAAATAACCAAAATGTATATTAGACATTGTGAAATAGGAAGAGAATGTTCAAAGCAAGGGGAACTAAGGAGGAGGATGGGGCGAGGAAGGAGGGAAGAAAAAATAAATGAGAAAAGAAGAATGAAATGGAAACAAAGTTTTGTAAATAAGGAAAGGAAGAGGGATTGAAGGTAGGGGAGGGGGATGGAAAATAAAAGACTCAAGATATATCACTGTAGGTGCAAATTCCCTATCATGAATGTCATCATCATGCATATCTAAAATGAACCAATAAACTTAATTTTAAAAAAGTTTTAGGGCCGGGGAGATAGCTCAGTAGAATAAGTGCTTGCCTGGCAAGCACAAGAGCCAGAGTTCAATCCCCAGTTCTGCCAAAAAAAAAGTTTTAGCTCTTCCATTTTGGTCTACAATCAATTTTAAGGGTTTTTTTTCTTTCAATGTGTCATAAGGAAAGAGTGAACATTAATCTCTGACCTGTAGATATCCAGTTCTCCCAGAATCATTTATTGAAAACGCTATTCTTTCCCCTGTGAATCACCTTGCCAAATTTGTCAAAAATCAGCTGCTGCAAACCTAACGACCTACACTTGTCTCCTCAATTCTATGTCTAGCTTTTCGCCTCTCCTGTGCTGTGCTGATTATTGTTGCCTTGTAGTAAGTTTGGAAATTTACAAGTGTGAGTTCTCCGACTTCGCTCTTCTTCCCAAGATTGTTTTGGATATTCTCAGTCCCTTGAATTTTCACATAAAATTTGGGGTCAGCTTATAAATTTCTACAAACAACATAACCCGAGATCTTGCTATAAAGCGAATTGAAATTAAAGGACAATTATTAGAAGAGCAGCTGCCATCTTAGCATTAGACCTCACCCGATCCAAGAATACGGGATACTTTTTCATTTAGATAGAACTTCAAAGAAAATTCTTTCAACAGTGTTTTATAAGGGCCGGCCAAATAGCTCAGCGGATTAAAGTGCCTGAAGCAAGCGCAGGGGCCGCGGGTTCGATGCCCAGGCCTGCTGTGCCGGCCCCACCCCCCCTGGGGCGCGCTGAGATGGCAATTGAGACTGGGCGTGGTGGTGCACGCCTGTAATCCCGGCTCTTGGGAGGCTGTAAACAGGCGGATCACTCACTACGAGTCCGATCTACATAGTGAGACTCTGAACCCCCTGTAGGCCTTTCCCTAAAATTCAAAAAACAAAAACAGTATTTTATAGTTTTCGGAATACAACTTTTGTACTGTTTTAATTATAGTGAGTGTTTTTATGCTATTCTAAGTGAAACTAATTTCTTTTAGGATTACAAGCTTGTTTTAACTGCAAACTCAATACATGAGCTTCATGTCTGGTCAGAGAATAAAGTTACGAATTAAATCCAAGCTCTTTTACACATCTTGAGTGACAAGTCTAGAGCACATTTGGACACACATTTTATAAGTGTATCTAACATTAGAAGGTGCGGGGCTGCGGAATAAGGGAACCAAATTGCTGAATGTTGAGCAGGTGCAGAAAGCGGAGAGCCCCGGCGCGGTGCCCAGCCTCCCGGAGGCGCTCGTGCGAGAGCCGCAGAACCCCCGAGCCCGCGAGGCCCGCTGCACAGCGGCAACCCGAGGCCTCGCGACAGCGCCTCCCTCCTCGCGTCTCAGCGCGCCAAGCTGCGAAGGCAGCTGCCCGGCGTCTGCAGGCCGCCCCAGCGCGGAGCCCTGCTCCTGCGCCGCTCCTCTGCCCAGAGCCACGAGGAGGAGGAATCGGGGGCATCGGGCTGGAGGTGGAGGTCGCGGCCGCACAAAGCCCTGGGTCTTGTCCCGAGCGCAAACCAGGAAGAGAAAACTCGAGAATTTGTATTTATGCTTTTGTCAATCCTTTAGTTTTTACTTTGGCTTATGCTTCATAAGTGTTCAAAACCTAATAATGCGATGGTCTATTTATATGCTTTATATTAGCAAACAATGTTTTACTGGCAAAGAACGACTGTCGGCTTACTACATTGCTTGGCATAGAGCAAGAGCTTAGTAAGTGTCAGCTGTCGCGACAATAATACGGGTAACGCTGGGAGCAGGTGACCCGCCGCGGAAGCACATGCGTGTGGCACGCGAGGCGCTGCTTTAATCCCCACTGACAGAACACACCGCAACTGCGATAGTGTCATTGTGATGGACCCTAAACATATTGTGCTTTTCCTACACCTTTCTTTGGTTGCCAGCACTGAGATTATCAGGCCATGAAAGTCAAAGCTCAGCACTGTCACTGTGAGCGGCTCGGCACCTCGATCACACAAGTAGCGCCTTATTATTATCATTGAAATGTATGGGGAAGTATTAAGGCGGAAGAGAGAAGACAGCGTTTTAATCTGGGTGCCCTTAGTGTATAAAAAGCTAAGCACCCTGAACAAGTATTTGCCTTCACATTAATTTTTTAATTTAATTTCATTTTATGTATTTAGTACAGGGTCTACAGGGTCTCACTACAGACCAGACTCATAGTGATTCTCTTGTTTTCAGCCCCCCAAGGTCTGGGATTACAGGTA
>NW_004524630.1:4418208-4419655 GCF_000260255.1 Octodon degus
CTGAATTTGAATCCTTTCTACAATGAAAACCTCATTCCTTATTGTGCAGCCTGTTCTAACATTGGACTAATCTATATAATGTTTCTTTATAAAAATATTTATTGAATGTCTTCGTCTTAGTTACTTTTCTCTCATTGCTGAGGCAAAATACCCAATGCCCAAAGTTAAAAGAGGAAAACATTTATTTAGCTCATAGTCAGTGGAGGTTTGAGTCTGTAATCTGCTGGCTCCAAGGCAGAGTGGCGCAGGGCAGAGAGCAGTCGTTATAGCGGTGGAAGCCAGCAAAAGCAGCGACGAAGAGATGAGGCTCTTCCTGTCCCTTACGCTGTGTCCCGCCTACTGGGACTTGGGTGGAGCCAGTCCAGTGGACTGATCCAGCAGTCAGCCACCCTTAAGCCCAGCACCCTTAATCCTAGCATTGCACTACAAATCAATCTTGCTCTGGACTCAGCCACCTCCCAAAAGCCCCTGTGACCCTACGAGGCTTTGGAAGGCCATCTAGACACACGTAACAACAATCTCCAAAGTTCCTGAGCTGTGTTCTTGATAAACGACGGACAGATATACAGTCTTGGTCTGTAAGGAACCTGCAGTCTAGGGCAGTGCTGTTCAGCAGGGAAATATTCTGTAATCTGGCTGTCTAACAAGGTAGTAGTAGCCACATTTTAAGTACTTAGCCACCATGTGTGGTTATACATTAAGCCACGCTCTCTCTTACAATCGAGGCGACAGACTTTAGACGGGTAAGCAAACGCAATAAAAATGCTACCTCTGCTTCGTTCTGGAAGGTTCGGTGGGCTGGTCAAGAGGGAAGGACAGCCTGGCTGACTAGGGAACGAGTCAGCAGTGGCTTCCCGGCGGTGCGCTGGGCAGATGAGGTGCTGCAGGGGCGTCTCCGAGGCTTCCCCTTGCTAGCAACACAATACCACAGTGGGGGTGAGCTGTAAGGAAGAGAGGTTGATTTTGATTCATGGTGCTGGCCCAAGGTCCACACGGTGACAGTCCTCTGCTGGCTGAGTCCCGAGCACTGTGGGGTGTCACGGTCCCACGGCTGAGGAGGACAGAAGGCCCGGCCCAGCGGGCAGTGGTCTGTTGGGCGGTGAAGTCGCAAGCAGTCAGCTCTTCCGGGTCCTACCTCTTCATATTTCATCTGGGAATTAAGCTTCAACGTGGGTTGAGGGAGATAAATAATATCAGGGAAGAGTATCAAAACTTGTGAGCGAGGGAGTGGGGGCAGGAGGCTTACAGAGAGGGTCTGGCCCAGGGAGACCGAATGGCAGGCGGACACATGGCAGTTTGGGCGCGACCAGCTTTGGCCCGATCTGCAGTGGTAGGTCATTTTGCATTTAGCCAAAATCTGAGTTTCTATAATTGCATCTAAGAGAGATACTTTTCTCCTAGGGGTTAAAGAAAGCATTGTATTGCCTTTTGTAAGAGACCCTCCCCA
>NW_004524630.1:4419755-4421893 GCF_000260255.1 Octodon degus
GCGCAGCCAGCCAAGTTCCATCTCCTAACTCCACACCCAGGTATAAACGATCGGTGGACCAACCAGTGATGAGCATCACACAGCCATGGTTCCGTCGTCTCTCCAAAGCTCCGCCATGAGCACGTGAAGCTTTGGGGGGCATTAGATAGGCACCATAGCGCGCGTGCGCACACACACACACACACACACACACACACACACACACACAGGACACTCTGAAAGCTCTCCTCAGAACATGCTGGCCCCTGCACGGTGCTGAGAGCGCGAAGGACATCTGCACGTGCGCACGGAAGAGGAACACTGCCCTTCCTTTAATCACTTCTGCAGGGCAGGAGGGCTGCTGAAGCCCTGGCGGTTTCAACCGTTCCTTCAAGACGTATCAGAAAGTGTTCAGGTTTCATAAAAGTTGGTTGGGAAGTGCATGAACATTTATTGCACTATCCTCTATACCTTTCTTTATGTTTGAGGTATTTCATAATTTAAAAATAATTCTACATTCCTATGCCCCAGCTTCCTGAAAGGCCACGGTAGACGCCTGCAACGGGGCTATGTGCTGCTGAGAATTGGTCCGTGAACATTTACTAGTACACTAGTGTTTCCAAGCCAAAAAAAAAAAGCCAGCTCATTTCCACAAAGGAACCAGAGTGACCCCTGAGCTTCAGGAGAAAGGAGCAGCCTATTTATGTACATCCAAGGTCAACCAAGGGTCACATTTATTTGTTTATTTTTGCAGTTCTAGGGATTGAACTCAGGGCCTTGAACCTGCAAGCCTCTAGCAGTGAGCCACACCCGCAGCCTTAATTATTTCTGAGACTGGGTCTCACTGGACCGCTCAGGCTGGCCCTAAGCTCTGGGGCCCAAGCCTTTCTCCTGCCTCAGCCCCCCAGAGGCCTGGACACAGGCCTGCCTCCCACCTGTGCTGGGCGCACTGTTTGGAGGTCTTGATCTCCCGAAATCTGGGTTTGTCTTGCAGTAACAGAAACCCTCAGGAAGCCGAAAGGAGAGATCCCGGCTGGCCGGCTGAAGCCAGGCTGTAGCCAGCACCGCCGGTGGCCAGGTCCAGAGCCAGGGGACAGTGGCCGGCCAAAAACTTCCTGACCCGGAAGCACAAGGTTTAAGAGCATTTCTGGTAACTGCTGGATTAAACTCTTGACTCCTTGGAGCGGGCTGCTAAAAACTTAGCTTCCTAGCATAAGCATGTAGTTTGGAGAACTCAGCTAAATACTTAATGTCATTAAGGTATTCCAAGAGAAGAGCAGCAAATACATTTTTAAAGAGAGTTCTTAGTCTCTTGTTCTTTTGCACATGGGCAATGCTGGGGATTTCATGGCCTTAAAAAATGGTTTTCGGTTTAATTCAGTTGAATTACAATGTATTTATGACAGTGAGCTGGGGCTACGGCGCCGTTCTGGAGCACTTGCGTGCGTGTGCAGGGAGTGGATGCGTGCGCAGGTTGGCAGCAAGCTTCGGGGACAGTCCACCCGGGCTCTTTCTCTCCACAGCACTCCGGCTCTCCTTACACGGAAATGAGCCGCGCATTCACCAGGGAGCACGGTGGGAACCCAGGCCGGAGGGCCAACACCAGCAGGGGCCGCAGAAGGAGACCACGGTGTCAAAAATAAAACCACAGAAAACAAAGCCCGAGCCGAGGGAAGCCCTGCAGGAGCAGGCGCGGCGCTGACCCGGCCGGGGACTGGGGCCCTCCTGCGCGCCCCCCTGAGCCCGTGCGTCCTCGGGCGGGCGCAGACTGAGCGCCCGGCTGCAGCGCCTGCTCTCCGGGGCACAGGCGGCGGGGCGGACAGTGCGGGGCAGGAAGCCGCGCGTCTCCGCGGCCCGGCGGCCGAGATAATCCATTGTGCGCGGCCAGCGCCGCTCCCAGCGCGGGAGCCCGGCCCGGCGTCGGGCTCCTTGGCCGCGGGCCAGGCGGAGGGCTGCGTCTGCGGCCGGCGGGCGGGGTGCTCAGCCCCTCCCGGGCGGTCCCCGCGCAGCCGGCCACGCCTCACCTTCCCAAGGAAATCTGGCCAGAGATCCAGACTTCGTGGCTTCTCCTTTATGAGCTTCACCCCCGCCCCCAGCCTTTGCCTGGCTTTTGTTTGCCACAAGGGTGGGGGTGGGGTGGGGCGTGCAGGGGTGGGGGG
>NW_004524630.1:4421993-4425238 GCF_000260255.1 Octodon degus
CTTCTGAAGGGTGGGATCCCTAGATTGTGGGAATTCCGGACACTCCCGGGTCCCTCCGTGCAGCCGGTTCCAAGCTTTGGGCGTCTGATCTAGGAATGGCTCTCTTGAGCGGGCCAGCTTCCCTGCCATTCTTTGCAAGGTCTGTGTGTACCGCACCGAATTTACTTTCCCAGAAGTGCTTCTGGGACCTCCTTCCGCACAAAGGGACCGTGCAGTGCGCCTCCTCCCTGCTGGCCCGCTGGCTCCAGGGCCTCGGGTCACTGCCAGCTCCTAGTGCCGCTCAGCTTCTCCCCAAGGACCTCTGGGCTCCTGCAGGGCCAGCACTTCCCTGGAACAGGAAGCTCTATTTACACTGTCTCGGAGCCTAGTGCTCATCCATAAAAGGGAAAAGAGCCCTTTAGGAAAAGGGCAGGGTGCTTGGAAACTCTTTTTAAAAAAGTGAAAGCTTCCCAGAGGGTTTCTGTTGTTTTACACTGTTGATTGATGCAGAAGATAAAACCACATGCTCTTTGGGTCAGCTGAACAGCACATCTGAAAACTGCCATCTGATAAACAAATCTGTGGGGAGAGGGTTCCGGCAGCCCTGCAGGACGCACACCTGGATCAGAGCTTTCTTCCACTGACCTTCAGGACCAGCTGGTCCTGTCACTGTGCACAGGAATAATCAAGCTGTACTTTAAAAGCAATGGGCCTGCTAGGCTTTGGGGTAGAGCACACTTCAGGTCTGTGGAGGTTTCTCCCTGCTGGCATCCAGCGGTATGGTCTGTCTCCAAAGCTCACAAACCTGCTCATGAGGGGCCAGGTCCCAGATGCACACAAGCAGGTCAGGAGAAGCTGCACCTGGAGAAGTGCAGCCAGGACCTCAGCGTTCAGAGGGCTTGGGGGATGCAAGCCTAGTGGCCAATCATTGTTTGCATTCAAGGTATTATTAATAATTTTATTAATTTGTTAGTGACGATTATGAACAATTGTGCACAGTTACAAGGTCGTGGGGGAGGTGTTTTGCACATAGAAACTCATTTTACCCTTAAGATACTTGGGAGCTTGGTATTTGGAGAATTCTCACTGTATAAATGACACAGAGAGGGTAAGAAATTGTTGCAAGATATAGTAAATACCGAAGCTGGTCTGGAGCCCTGCCGATCCAAGCCTCTAGGCTGATGCCCTAAAATAGTTTTCTTTGCTGTAAACTATTCTGTGCTTCATCGTGTTCAATGCAGTTTCAATGGATTTCCACTTTTAAGCCTCACAAATGATGTACAGTTTCATAATCTACGATAAACGTTCCTCATTTATTCAGCACCTGTGGACACTGAGGACCGCATCTAGGTTGCACATAGTGTGTCCAGAAAAGGAGGCCAAAGCCAGCACCTGAGCACTGTGCCCCTGCAGTCAGGCACCTCTGTCTGTCCAGCCCCATCTGCTTCTCAGCACGCATGCGCACACATGCACGAGCACACATTCACACACACATGCATACACACACACACCCCTCCCCAGAGCTTTCCCGCTCACACATGGCGTGAGGGTCCCTGTGTGTCACCTGTGTTCTCACCGTCCCAACTCTCAGAGCCCACTCCCCAACCTCTCAGCCAACCTCCTCCCTCTCTCAAGCCCCAGGGTGGGCACTGCATCTCCTGGGAAGCCTGCTGACCACATCAGAGAAGTCCACTCCTCCGCTTGTTTTGTGGCCCCGGCCTGCGCTTTGTCTGTCCCTACGTGTGGCTCATTGGGTTCTCCCGCACTTCCAGGGATGGCTGTGGGTTCTTGAGGCTAGAGCTGCATTTTGTGCTATTGTGGATCCCAGCCCTGATCATGTGCAGTATTCAGAAAGTAAATATGGCATGGATATATCGAATCTTTTGCATCATTAAAAGCTGCTTTGCCAGACCTGCAGGTACTTTTCCCAGCACCATGAGGAACAAGGCCAGCAGAGTGAGGCACCCTGCGTGCCCAGTAATGCGGTTAGTGGGCAGCACTGCCCTGCCGGGCTGGGGCCGTTCTTCAGCTGTCTTCAGTATAAGGCCAGAGGGCGAGCATTGTTGGGGGAGTTTGGATTTCAAGTGTACCAGCCCCGTGTATCAAGAAGAGGGCACGGGAGCTTGGCTGTGTTTGTAAGAAAGAGACCGACACCCAGGACTAATGTCTGGAAAGTTCAAGAGGAAAAGCCAGGAGCAGGAGAAGGTGGAGTGGGTGGAGGCTGGAGGCCGGAGAGGCTAGGGAAGACTGAACAAAAGCCTGCAGGGACAGCTCTGTGGCAGGCAGGAGGATGTCTAAATCCGTGACTTGGAGGTGGGGAGGTTTCAAGAGATAATGTGTGGCTCAGAACCCATATTCTGCAGCGTGAGAACAGGAAGTCGTGGCTGAGTGGAGAATGGGGTCGCTGGATCGTGGAGCTAAAGGTCACAGAGTTAGATGCGCCAGCGTGAAGGCAACTGGAACAAGAAGAGAGAGGTGGCCAGCGTACAGGAGCAGCTGGGGGAGGTCTGGAGAGCCCACCAGTCCCTGGTAAATCTTCACTGAGGCTAGAGGGAGGGACACTGTGAAGCAGGCTGGCCTGGAAGTGGCTCGGGTATCCAGTTCCCTTCTAGGGTGTGCAAAGTGCTAGCTGGAAAATGGCAGTTATTGGGGCCACGAAAAGATGGTGAACCCCACGGTAAGGTGTGAACTTCAAGTGACAATGATGCACTGTGGGTTCATCTGTTGCCACCTGTGAGCCACTCTTGGGGACACAGATGGGGGGTGGGGGCCGCAGGTTGTACTGTGCGAGGGAGGGAGGGAGGGTAAGGAGAACATGTGCATTGTCCACTCATGTTGTGGGACCCTAAAACTACTCTAAAGAAAGAGGTTTTTTTTTTTTTTTTTTGGTACTGGGGTGGAACTCAGGACCCTGTGCTTGCCAGGCAAGTGCTTATTCTACTGAGCTATCTCCCCAGGCCCTTGATTTGTTTTTTTAAAGATGAACCAGGAGAATAGACCTTAAGAATAGTATCAGAGCCTCTGACAGGCCACACTATTCATTTCAGAGCTTCCATGAGAGCCAGCTGGGTTTCTTTCACAGTCTGTTTTATGTTGTTATAAAAGCATACTCACGGTGGGCGTGGTGATGCACGTGTGTGATTCCAGCCCTTGAGAGGGAGGCTGAGGCAGAGAGACCGTTGTGAGTTCAAGACCAGCATGAGCTACAGAGTGAGCCCAAGGCTGGCCTGAGCTGCACAGTGAGACCCTGTTTCAAAAAGACAAAA
>NW_004524630.1:4425338-4426703 GCF_000260255.1 Octodon degus
GGTAGAATAAGCATGTGCCTGGCAAGCTCAGGGTCCTGAGTTCAATCCCTGGTACCACAAAAAAAAGAAAGAAAGAAATTGTGATTTCATATCTTAAGTAGTTTCTCATCTTAAGAGTTTACAATTATAACAGGACAAATGCAGTTGTATTTTATTTGTTTGTTTGTTTTGTTTTTTGGTGGAACTGGGGATTGAACTCAGGCCCTTGCGCTTGCCAGACAAGTGCTTATTCTACTGAGCCATCTCCCCTGCAGCTGTATTTTAAAGCCACGCTGGGAATAGAAACTATTTTCTAAATGAGACATAAAAATTTATTATGTATTCTAGGTCCTTTATTTAACCTATATAAATGCAATGCTGAATAACCCACCTCGTAGGCCCTGATTAAAAACCTATCCTACTCCTCAATACACAAACACATTTCAGGACTCTACTGGCCAAATATTCAATAATCTCAATGTCAAAATGAAGAAAGATAGTATTCAATGACAACGCATTGAGCGGAGTAAGAATCCATAAGTGTGTAGGGGTAATAGACAGGCAGCCTGGAAGGAAAAGAAAAAGAAGAGAGAGAAGGAAAAGAAGGAGGAGGGAAAGGAAGAAGGAAAGAAATAAAGACAGAAAAAGGTGAAGAAAGTGTTCTTTAGGTGGAAAATTAACAAATACAAAAGAAAGGGTGGGGTTTTGAAAGCTCCACTCTGGACGAGGCTCAGTGGCACACACCTGTAATCTCAGCATGCTTGGAGGCTGAGGCAGGAAGACAGCAGTTTCAAGCCCTCCATAGGACTCTGCCTCAAAACAAAACAGTAAACAAAGGGGTTTGGGATATAGCTCAGCGTGGAAGTCCTGGATTCAAACTCCAGTGCCAAAAAATAGTAATAATAATATTTCACAACACTGTAAAATGTTATTTGGTCAAGAATCAATAAGAGCCAGCCACATAGCTCAGCGGATTAAAGCACCTGCAAGCAGGCTCAGGGGCTGGGGCTTCAATCCGCGGGTCTGCTGTGCTGGCCCCACTCCAGGGGTGCACTAAGACGCAATTGAGACTGGGCACGGTGGCGCACCTGTAATCCTAGCTCTTGGGAGGCTGTAAACAGGCAGATCACCATGAGTCTGATCTAGTAGTGAGACCCTGAATACCCTGTAGACCCTTCCCTAAAATACAAAAAAAAAAAAAAATCAATAAATATAAATGTATGATCAGGGAGTTTAAGGAAGAAAAAAAATAGTCTTAAAGTATCTTCAAAAAAAAAAAAAAAAGGCTTAGTAAGTAGAGCCTGCCAAATAGCTCAGTGAACTAAAGCATATGCTTAGGTAGATGCGGGGACCAAGGTTTGGTCCCTGGCATGCCATGCCAGCCCT
>NW_004524630.1:4426803-4433169 GCF_000260255.1 Octodon degus
TGCCTGGCTTTTGTTTGCCACAAGGGTGGGGGTGGGCGGAGGGGTGGAGGGGTGGGGGGCGCAGGGGTGGAGGGGTACAGAGGTGGAGGGCTGCAGTAGTTCTGAGGATGATATGCAGAAATTGGATCCTTTCACTCCAGGGGTGCAAAGGTGAGGGGAGGAGGCGAGCGGGTGCGGGCGGTGGAGCGCTGCCAAGCCGCAGCACCCCGCTGCACCCCTGGGTGCTCAGCCCTCACACCCTCCCTCCCATGGCTAGAGTGCTCACCAAGGACTATTTTAGGTGTATTTAGCGGCAATATTGTTTTATTTTAACTAGACATTGTTCTAAATACACAAAAGAGTTCAAGGATGTGGCGCTGGGTTTCGCTCTTCCCCACAACACCCCTTCCCTCCTCACTGGGCTGTCAGTTTTCTCTGGGAAAATGGGATGCAAATGTTTGAGGGCATTTCCACAATAAAACACTCTAAATTTTTTTTAAGATTTCCTTTCCAGTTATGTCAAGATTATAACTCAAATCTGCAGAAGTCAGGAAATTCCAAATTTATGTTGACACTTTCCCCTTGCAACCTTCAGCTGAGGACAGGCAACATGCAAGTTCTGTTCCTATTCACATAGTCCCCGTGTGACACGGGTGCCAGATTCCATCGGTGAGAATATGACTTTTCTAAATGATTTCTTAGTATAGAAGGTGCAGTGATCGTTTCAGGTTGTTTTTATTATTATTATTATTATTAGGCAAGGTCTTGTTGTGTAGACCAGGCTGGCCTTGAGCTCACTCTGCAGCTCAGGCTGGCCTAGAACTCACTTCTATCCTCCTTCCCCAGCCTCCCCAGGTGTGTGCCTCTCCACCCAGATGATTTCTTGATTTATTTTTTACAAATGGTAAAGAACTCAGGATGGAAGCAAAGGAAGAAATGGTGGGCTGGTGAGATGGCTCAGCGGTCTAAGCAGCTGCCTAGGCAAGCATAGAGACCGGGGTTCTAGCCCCAGCCCTGCATAGGGAGGGCTGTACCAAATACATTAAAGAAAAAAAACAAGTGGTGAGAGTTCCAGGTACTTTTGGGGGAGGGGGGCTTTGCATTTTGCACACCCACCAGCACTGGGAATGGCCCAGTTTCTCCATGTCGTCACCAAAACTTATCACAGTTCTTTACTTTGGCCACTCTGATTGCCATGTACTTATATCTTAACAAGCAGTGGAATTTGTGGGCCCACACAGTCCATGCTTCTTTCTTTGTCATTGTTTTGAGACAGGGTCTTGCTGTGCAGTTCAAGCTGGTTTTGAACTCACTATGTAGCCCAGGCTGGCCTGGAACTCTCAGTAATCTTCCTACCTCAGCCTCCTGAGTGCTGGGATTATAGGTGTGCACCACCATGCCCGGTCAATTCATGGTTCTGGAATAATCCTAGCCCTTCTAACTGCCAGCCATGTGGCCAAGACCAGTTGAGTCTGAGTGTTGGTTTTCTGATCTATAAAAGGATAATGATGACAGAGCCCACTGGAGAAGGAATGCGAGACTATGTGTAAGATGAGACTTCTAAACTCCTCTGCAAACAGTGATAGCAGTCAGCTGAACAATACTATTCATGGTGTGCAAGGAAAAAAGCACAGTCTGCACGAGCTTCCGAAACCCTCATTTCAACACACTTTAGACATGAACAGAAGGAATCAAGGGGTAAGAAAAGGTTAGGAATCAAGTCTGACAAGGAAAATGAAATGGTTATTTGTCTTGAGACAGGCTTTCGCTGTGTACTTTTAGCTGGCCTTGAACTCACCTTGTAGCCCAGGATGGTATTGAACTCACTACAATCCTCCTGCCTCAGCCTCCAGAATTCTGGGATTGTGGGTATGTGCCACTGCGCCCAGCCAAATGTACTTTCAGTAGTGATCACTAAAGGCACAGAAATTATACTGACAGAAAAGCAGAGTGACACAAGCAAAAGGTCAGCCTGCTCCATCCAGGGTCTGAAAGACTTACTGGGCTGCAGATGAAGCAAAAAACTCCACGTGGTTCCCACGTCACAATCAGGAAACCAAGGCACAAAAGCAGATGGCCCCTGGGAGGCAGCACAAGGAAGAGCCAGAAACTAGAAGCTCGAGCAGAACTGCCGAGACAGGGTATGTCCAGGACAACACACACACCACACACACACACACACACACACACACACACACACACACACACACACAGGCACACTTAGTGTCTAAGTGTCCAGCTTTCTGAAACCATTGGCTGCTGCAAGAGAGAATTTTGAATGCTCGCAGCACAAAGAAATGACAAACGTCCAGGTGCTGGCTGTGCCTGCTTGGGCAATATGTACCAAGCATTGAACTGTCACACTGTGCCCCATAAATAGGTACAATCTCTAAGTGCCACTTTAAAAATGTTTAAATGTATATATTTTTAAAAGCTGGTGAACTGGAGCCTAGAGCTGCCTGGCACCAGCCACCCGGCAACTGTGGGCACCGTGGCCTCCAGTACAGTGAGATGACTCAGGCAAATGAAATCACTGTAAAGCTGTGTATGCCAAGGAAGTCCTAGAGGACCACAAAAGGTAAAGACACTGTCTCTCAAGTTAAAATAGAAAGGAACAAATTTGCTGGACTTGAAATATGATAGATCAGCTTCATTGTCATATCTGTAAGGATGTCGTATTTCAAAGCTCTATATCCGTCGCCAAGAAGACTGTGGAGGAGGAAACCATTCCCGAGCAATTTCATTTCCGTTTATGATAGACAGTGAGACCGAGTAATAGGCAGAACAATGGCTGTGAAGTCTGCTCCCAGGGCCGGGGCAGGGGCTGAGCCGGGCTGCGTCCTCGGCACCGTCCTCCCACCTCACTATCCTGGCGCTCTCACACCACGTGTGTTGCACATGTGCTACTCCCTGAGTCTTCAGTGGAGGACTGTGAGTGACTTTGACATCAGGACAGTACAGACTCCTGGCCCTGCCCTTTACTGTCAGGTGGACTTTGGTGGGTCCCAGTTCCGTGTAGCTTTAGTATCATCTTATTAAATGAAGGTCAGGGCCCCGTCCACTCATGGTTACCAGGATGACAGAAATCAAAGATGCTACAGTGCGGGGTCAGGATGTGCTCTGCGGACTCTACATTATTTCCAGGTCCGTTTTAGATTCTAGACCCTTATTGGCAGATACGGTTTTTGTACTTCCAAAGGTTACTGTAATAGTCGATACACTGAGAAGTCCAGAAGTTTAAGTCATTTAGCAGGCCTACATCCTGGGGTACTAGAAAGCCTGCTCTTACGGCTCTAGGTTGTTGTTTACTGTGTCAACTTGAGAAGTTTAGATGTGTAACTGGCTCTGCAAGGGGCCAGGGTCCTCACTCTGTAAATGTCTGAGCCTTGCAAGAGGAGGGCAAGGATGGTGTGAGGGCCATCCCTGCCGGAGGGAGGATAGCCTGTACAACCTAAGGAGGGAAGAGGCTCACGCTCAGGCTTTTTCTGCTGTAGCTGTTCTGCTGTCTTCTGCCGCCTTGAACTGCTGCCCCCACCACACCATTCTTCCTTTCAGGCCATTATGGATTGAACCCTCCAGGAGCTGAATAAAACTTCTCTTCCTCAGTTATTTTGTTTCAGAAAAGAGAGAAAAGCAACCAAGACAGTCACCCAGTAGAGCTGGGAGGTAGCTCAGTAGTAGAGCACTTGTCTAACATACACAAAACCCTGAGTTCCACCTCCAGTACAAAAAGAAAAAAACAAAACAAGAACCTGAACACAAAGGTGACCTCCATACTCTATTACCAGGCGTTGGTCCTTCCCACAGAGCCCTGCCTCTCCCATCTGCAGCCTGGGTGGTGGGGAACAAGCTGCTGCCCAGAGCCCATGGGGTCAGAAAAAGCGTGCGTCCACCCTCAGGCAGCCGCGCGCCGCAGGGCCTTCGGTCTCCTTTCCTGCACATTCTTCCTGCCCTTCCTTTTTCTTCTTCTCTTCCTTCCTGCCTCTTTCCAGGGCCTTGATGCTAAGAAGGAGGGGACTTACAATTCATCCCTGAGACCAACTGTGTTTTCCAGGCCCATGAACTGAGGGTCCAAGTGACAAGGGCTTTGCAACACCTCTTTAAATAAACTGTTGCCTAAATTTGTGTTAGATGCTTCTGCATTTTCCTGCAGCTTAGCCCCACTTTTGTGTCTCTGCCCACTCCGCTGTTGGTCACCCCTCATCTGAGTCCAGGCTGGCTGGTGGAACAGCCCCCTTTGCCTTCCTAACACTGACAGGCCTCGGTGCACTCAGACTGGGGAATATTGGCCTGTGTAGGAAGGGAGGGAATCCGGGTTTCTACATGCGCTTTGATGACACTCTCATAAGTGCTTGTTAGGCTCAGAGAAGAGGACTGCAGATGACCGAGCCCACCAGGCTCCACCTTGTCCTTTTGGAGTGGCCACCTGAGAGAAGGTGGCTTTCTGCCCAGAGTGTCAGTCTTGACCTCACTGTACTTCCCTGTATACCCTACGACAGCTGCAAGGACATCTCTAATTTTGTGAATGTCTTAAGATGGAATATATCCACTGCTTTCTTATTGCCTCTGTTGCATAAGTTTCTGCCCAAGAAAAAGTGGAAGAGAAGAAATGGTCTGATGGATAAAGAAACAGGCAAATGTGGGACTAAGCTGCAGCATCTGACACAGGTGGGGATAGGTCTAGCCGCCAAGTGAAAGGAAAATAGCTGGCGTCCTGCTCGGCTATCTCGGTTTCTGTCCATTTGTCCCTTTCAGCTTGGGTAAACAGCATTACAAGACAAGAGGAAGCTGGCACCTCTGATTCGGCAGATCTGAGGGGATCACTGTGTCTCTCAGGCAAAAGAAGCTTTGCAGGATACTGTAGCATGAGTGTCTAATACGATGACTTCTGCTGGAAAAAGAAATACAAGTCAGCATTGCTAGCTATTGCTGATGGAAATCCAGTCTACTAGTGCGAAAACTAAATAAATTACAATGTTTTGTGCAAACAAAAATGGTGCAGTGCATAGGTGTGTGTCTCAAATTTCATAATATGTAAAGGCGACGGTCTTTTTACATTTTAGCTTGAGGAAGGATGCAAGGAAAGCTGGGAACAGTAATGCTCAAGTGGCCAATATTGGAAGTGTTTCGATGAAGAGCGTATGATAAACTCCCCGGCTGACTTTAGCCGGAAGAGCTGTGTCACTTGGCTTTGGCCTGCTGTGTACGGCGCACAGGACGCATCTAGGACAATGATTCAGTCTGTAAGCTGCGCGGTCAGACCACCTGGCTCAGATGCTGGCTCCGCCACTGGCCACCTTTCTGGCTGCGGGACTGGGCATGTCATCTCACCTGCCTGTGCCTCCATTTCTGCACATGCAGTAGCCTGTCTGTTCTGCAGCAGCCGTGTGAGCTCAGGGTGCTAAGTGGCTCAATCATGAGAAGACAGTGGAGCCGAATAACAATAGTGTTTAATTATTAAATAAGAACAACTTACAGCATGCACAATTCTGCCTGCATGTCAGCTACATTTACAATAATTAGCGGTAAAAATTATTGAGCATTTGCACATGTAGGGCAAATTCCCAAGGGCAGAGGAACAAAGAAGTCAGGAAAATACAATAAAGCCCTGGTTTGTGAGCATAGTTCTTTCCAGAAAAATGTATTCCAAAGCACTTGAATGTCGAAGTAGATTTCCCCAAGAGAAATAATGGAAACTCAGATGATTTGTTTCATAACCTAAAAGTATTCATATAAAAATAATTGCAATATTGTAGTGTAATACAAAATAATGATGAAAATACAAAACACAAAGCAAACAAATTAACCTACACTTCTCTCTGAAAACCTTGTGGCTAGTGTGCAGACCAGGAGAAAGAGGTGAATGGTGGGACGACTTCCGCTGTCACTAATGGAATCGCTGCCACTAGCTTGCTGGAATCTCCCTGTGCGCGCAGCTTTAACAAGGAACCTGTCCAATGACACTTGGCTTTGCCACCTTTTGAGGATTTTGGGAAAAGGTGACACCGCATTGTCATTAAATAGGTCTGCAACTCACACGGCTATAGTCTTCTTTGGGTGGTGATTTTCTAAAAGGTTCAGACTGCTTTCCACACCTGCCTGGCCTCATTTCAAGTGAGAGATTCCTTTGTCTTTCTCTCCTCCTGCTCTGTGAACGGGATCTCCTCTGCAACCTTTGGCTGTTGGGAGCCCATCACCCACGATCTCGCAGGGAGAGGACAAGAGGGAACCTTGGCTTTGCTGCGATAGGCACATCCAATGCCACCTACTGTTTGCATTGTGCCTCTTGTTTATCAAGTTAGATTTTATTTATTTATTTATTTTTGTATTTTAGGAAAGGGTCTACAGGGTGTTCAGGATCTCACTACTAGATCAGACTTATAGTGA
>NW_004524630.1:4439354-4445479 GCF_000260255.1 Octodon degus
GCACTGAGACAGCTACTGAGCCTGGGCATGGTAGCGTGCACCTATACTCCCAGCGAGTGGGAGGCTGAAAAATGGGAGAATCACTACGAGTCCGATCTGTGCAGCAAGACCCTGTAGACCCTGTACTAAATACATTAAAAAAAAAAAAGAAGATACAAAAAAAGCTTAGTAAGTAAGAAAGAAAATAATGATTAAATAAGAATAAAATTAGAGGCTGGGGAGATGGCTCAGTAGAATCAGCGCTTGCCTGGCAAGCGCAAGCACCAGAGTTCAATCCTCAGTTCTGCCAAAAATAAATTAAAAACTAAAAAATAAAATAACACCTTAGCTGTCTAATGCTCATAAGCCAGTCATCAGCAATGAACACCAGGTAAAGGATGGCAGGTATCTCCAGGGAAGATGTCCCAAGAAGATGTAGCATCCCCGTATGCAGGCTTCAAGACAAAATGCATAGCCTGAACCTAATTGGGAAGACCTATCAGAGAAACACAGATTAAAAGACCTTCTGCAACTGGCCAGTATTCTTTTTTTTTGTATTTTAGGGAAGGGTCTACAGGGTGTTCAGGGTCTCACTACTAGACTGGATTTATAGTGATCCACCTGTTTACAGCCTCCCAAAAGCTGGGATTACAGGCAGGTGCACCACCACGCCCATGTCATTGAGCCCTGGGGGTGGGGCTGGCATAGCAGGCCTGGGGATCGAACACCCCCTCCCCCCCCCCAGCCTGCTTGCAGGTGCTTTACTCTGCTGAGCTATTTGGCTGGCCCTGGCCTTTATTCTTCAAAGACGTTGATGGTAAAATCCAAGTTAAAGAACTGTTCCAAAAGTTACAGGACTCACACAACACATCAGACAGGACTGGATTATTCCAGAGACAAACTACTGTAAAGAACATCATTGAAATGAACAAATTGGCCTACTGAATGCATACTAGATAGAAGTATGCTATTGACTTTAACTTTTCTAAATTTGCTAACTAATCAGTGGATACATAGGAAACTATTCATGTAGAAAATATTTGTTGATGAGCATGAGATGAGCAACTACCTTTTAAAAGCTTTAGAAAAATTACAGATACAGCTAACACATTCCAAAAATTGAGACTGTAAATGTGTCAAAGTGCTACACATCTGTGAACTTGTAAAGGGCTGCACAGGAGTTCCTTGTATAAAACTTAGAAATTTTCTGCCCCCTAGACATTATTTTTTTTGACATTATTTTGTAATATAAGGTTTCTAAAATTTTACATTGCATTCATTGTGGAGAATTGACACATGTACCTAACATCTCAGTTCTTAACAAAAGTGTTTTTAAAAACAAAGCTTATATGTACTTCAAAACATATCTCTTCATGTCGACCAGAAAGCTCAGCAGACTAAAGCACCTCAGTTGTTGCACGTTAGGCAGGTGCAACAACTGAGGTTCAATCCCCAGCGTGCTGTGCTAGCCCTCCCCCAGGGGCGCACTGAGACAGCAACTGAGACTGGGTGTGGTGGCACATGCTTGTAATCCCAGTGCTTGGGAGGCTGAAAACAGGAGGATCACTATGAGTCCGATCTGTGTAGTGAGACCCTGTAGACCCTTAAAAAAAATCAGAAAAGAAAAAAAAAAAAATCCCTGAATTCTCAGAAATAACCAAGTCAAATTCCTGTAAGAGAGAACCACTTAGATAATTAAATTGGTAGCTATTCAGGGCACAAGTGAGCAACTGTAGGACACAGAAGCAATCATTTTATGCCTTGAACCTTCATTCAATAGTTAGTGAATTAGAAAGGGGTGCTTCTAAAATGCTGAGACATGGCCTGCACCAGGGCCAAAGGTCCTGCTCCACAGAACTGAGACCTCGCAGCAGAGAGAAGTAGGACAGGGTCACTTGGAGGGCACCAGGTGAGGGGCGCTGTTTACCGGAGAAGGCCCAGAAACTGCTCAGGGCAGCCTCCCGGAGGCCTCTGGGAAATCTGCCAGGGGGCTGGACAAGTCGAGCAGGAGGAGAGACCCACGCTGGAGGAAGCCCAGGGGAGGACCCAGGCTGAGGTGAGGGCAAGCAGCCTTGACGGGCAGAGGTCCTGCAGAGGCTGATGAGTGAACGTGACCCAACATCTTGGCAACTCCTCTATGTTACCTAAGAAGTTAATAGAAAAAATGGAGTAAGACCTAAATTCTTTTTGGTGCTGAGAGCTGACTTCCCTGTGGGGTCTTCCAAGACTTACATCTTCTGTCTCTGGCTCTGCTTCCTCCAAGGTCGTCTTCCTTCCTGGGCTTTGAGCTCTCCGCAGCAGCTGCCCCAAACTCATTTGTTGTGAGGATCAAACAGGATTCAACCAAGCAAAGAATAAACATGGTGTTGACTAACCTGATCACGTCAGACAATTCTGAGTGCAGATTAGCTGTCTGGAGACCTGGTCTACAGCGTGAGCTTCAGCTGGCCGTGTGCTCGCTGGACACGCTGGGCCATGTGCCCAGGCACTGTTAATGAGTGAGCTGGAACTGCTGGGCAGCCGGGAAGAGCCGACCCTCGGCGGGATTTGGAGCATTAGGGTATAAAGTGACCACATCTTGACTGACAGTGTCTTCAAAGGTCTCCTAATCCTGGTATCTACAGGGATTGTTTTATGACACAGGTCGGGTTATCGACTGTGCTTGATGTTGATGGAAAATACTCCAAAACAAATAGCACTCAGATTTCTTGCTTATCATGGAAAGGTAGACATTTGCAGAAAGACTTTTTTAAAAACCATGCTCTGTCTTCCATCTTGTTAAGCTGACCCTGGAGGGGTACAGTTGGGCAGGTACAGCAGCACCTGCTTCCGTGAGGTTTGCTTGCTACCATCTAAAATACACAAAAACAGCTTCTGTCCTTTTTATATCAGTTTTCTGGGGAGAAAAGCGTTCACATTATACTAATATTTTAAGTATTCAGAAAAGGCAGATGCAGGAGTAACTTTTCTTTTCTGGTACTAAGGATTGAACCTCTATCTTTTCACTGAGCTACATCCCCAGACCTTTTTAGGTTTTTGTTTGTTCCATTTCATTTGCAAAAGGATCTCACTAAACTCACTAAGTTGCCCAGCCTGGACTTGAACTTGCTGCCCGCCTGCCTCCGCCTCGCAGGGTGCTGTGATGTACCACCAGGGCCAGATGAGAAGAGGGAAGGAGACAGTGTGGGTGTGCTCTCCACACTCCTGAGGGTCTCCCTTCAGCAGGGCCAGCTGGCTGTCCCTCGCCCACAGGGTGAACCCGCTCAGCCTTGACCAATGGGTACCTTATAGTCAGTTACATTCAGCTCATTATGGAAACAACTTCTCATCTCTTTCCAACACGCAGGGCTCTTCCGCAGATACAAGCAAGGTCCTCAACTGCCTTGGGTGCTGGGCCAGCCGCGTGCTGCAGCACCCGCTCCCCGGCTTCCCTCCTGGGGCCTGAGCACAGTGAGTTGGGGCAGGAAGAAAATGCAACTCGAGTGCGAGAGCACGACCCTGACTCTTCAAAGCAGTATCATTGTGTGCGCACGATCTGGTCACTGAACTTACAGTCCTGGCACTGCCACACACAGCTGAGCAACTTGAGTCAACAATTCGATTTCTTAGGGCCTGGGTCTCCTCATTTGCAAAGTGGTCTTCTTGTGGTTGTCGAATGAATTAAAAGGAGTGCAAGTCCCTCAAAACAAAACTTTTCTTTCTTCCTTTTTTTTTGGCAGAACTGGAAGTTGAACTCAGGCCCTTGTGCTTGCCAGGCAAGTGCTTATTCTACTGAGCCATCTCCCCGGCCCCAAAACAAAACTTTTCATAACTCATCCTCTGGATTGCTGGCCACCACTATGTGCAGAAATATTAGATGGCATAAGCAAAGGACCGCACTCTGGCTTTTGTCCTTTGTTGATTCTGCACACTCAATTTGCAGCTCAGCTACCTCGAAGGTACAGAAACAACAGAAGTCCTCCCTGTTCTTGGGGAACTTAGCCTGTAGTGGGGAAGGGAGGGCAACTAGACGCAAACAACCTGCCTCCAGATCACAGAAGCCACTTGGTCAGTACGTGGTCGGTACAAAGGAGTCACGGAGGTAGGGCCACGTGGTTCCAGTTGTTGTAAGGCCTGAGGCTTAAGACTTAGAGACCTACTTAGAAAAAAAAAAAAAAAAGGATCAAAAAAGATGAACTTCTTCTAGGCACCGTTCTTTGGAAGGGTACGTGGCGTGAGACGTCCTTAACTGTACACCACGCTCCTCACAGTACATCTGGTGTACTGGTGGGGGAAGGACAGAGACTAGGATATGACAACAGAAGGGAAGCACAGTCTGCAGAAGCTATTGTCTGCACACCAAGGATCTTAGCAGACACTTACCTAAAGGTAACCGGAGGGTTATCGAAGGATTTGAGTGCGGGTGTTTCTAGGGGAAAAGGGGTCATAGAAGGTGATCTGCTCAGAATTCAAGTGAAAAATACACATTTGGTGTAGGGCGATAATCTGGGACTGAAGTGAGAGGATTCATGGGAAGAATTAGCAGGATCAGCAGGGTCCCAGGAGGTGAACCTGCTGCTTAGGTTAGTTATCGAGGGAGCTACCAGAGGGGTGGATTTGGCCGTGGTCAGCTGGCCCGCTGGATTTCTCTGGGCCAGCCCATGGACGTGGCAAAGTAATCACTGTTTTCTTTCTTTCTTTCTTTCTTTTTTATTTATTTATTTTTTTATTTTTTTGGACTCTTTCTCTTAGTTTCATGAGACTTCCTTGACCCCCTGTGCTCTGGTTCAACAATGAGATCAATGACTTCGTCAGAACTTAAGAGGGACAACACAGCAGTCCCAAGCCCTCCGCGTTCCTTGTCTCAGAGGAAATTGATCTGTTGTTCTTTAGTCAATGCCCGAAAGCCCTGAGCTCCTCTGACAGACGGAGCCCCAGTGGTGTGGGCAACCAACGAAGAGCCCAAGCAATACTGGCTTCTTACCCAACAAGGCCATGGGCTTCACAACAAGTAATCCATCGCTCCTGATGAGAAACTGGAGAAGAGACGACTTCTGGTTCACCTACGCCCGAGCGTGGAGCTGGGAGTAAAAGTTTTCCATCTTCTACTCCAAGGACAGATGTAAACAGAAGCTTGGGAGATCCTGAGAGCTGACTACACAGGCGGACGGATCAGAAGCCTTTCATCTCTGACCCTTTACCTTTCGCCCTATTCTGGGGCATGAAGGTGACAGGGCTGCTGTCCTTTGCACCCAAAGAAGTGACAGACAGCACTCTGATCAATAGACCCCTTGGTAATGTCCTCAAAACTTAGAAGACAGGTAAAAACCCGAGGTGGAAATCAATACACATGTCTGGTGAAGTTGTATTAATTTTACTTGTAAAGGAGAAGGAAACAAGAAAAGCAAACTGATTCCCTCGGTGTTTACCAAGAGCTGAATGCACTTCCTAAGGCAACGTCGCGCTGAGGGCCTTAGATCTGAGCTGCTCCTAGCGCCAGGCTGAGAGGCGCACTGCTGGCGTCCCGTGTCCCCTCTGCAGGTCACAAGGGTGGTGGTCCCAACTTGACTTTCTTCTAAGCATCACTAGTTTGGAGATAACTTGTAGTAGAAAAGCATAAAAGAGGCAGATTTCTGACAACAAACCTGAGACTTTAGGAATGCCCAGTTCAATAGATAAATGGGGACATTTGGGAGAAATCGACAGAGCAATTCAGAGAACAGAGGGATTGATTTGTGGAGAGCATCGTGCCTTTGGTGTGTGGCTTGGCTAATCAATGATTCCTTCTTCCTCTTAGACATGCATTAGAGGACGGGAGGCAAGTGAAGGAGTAAGACTAGTAATAACCTACCAGTGCCTGAAATAAATAGTTTTCCAGGACAGGGGTAGAGGCGTTCCTTATTCCTTTTAAATGGGATAACAAGATCTCTACAGATTCATTGAAAGAGTATGCGTCACAGCCAGTCCACAGTCCTTTATCGCTTCTTATAGTAAAGCGACACTCTCCAGCTGCTTGTTAGTGTAAACCAGGGGCCGGCCCCCAGCTCAGCTCTAAGTGGCTGCTTCGACAAAGCAGTCAGGCTCAACTTGCTGTGCTTCGAGCCCCACCACGCCAGCCAGCCAACCTGCCCTGAAGGCCTTCGGAGCCAGGACCCCTCAAAAAAAAA
>NW_004524630.1:4445579-4451550 GCF_000260255.1 Octodon degus
AAAAAAAAAAAAAAAAAAAAAAAAAAAAAAGCATACTTGAGACTGGTTAAGTCAGAAAGGAGAAAAGTCTATTTAGCTCACAGTTCTGGCATCTGGAAAGTCAGGTTCGGGCAGCTTCATCGGAAGGGTTTCAGCCCTGTGGCATCACGCTGGGGAAGCAGAAGCCAAGCGGAGTTGTACAGAGGAGGGCGGGAGGAAAGGACCTGCTCTTGTGATAAAGAATCCAGTCCTGGAGAGAGAAGGATGGATCCCTCCCAACCAGCCACCTCTGGGAGGGCACAGCAGCGATCAGATTCCAAGCTGAGCATCGCGGGGAGGCACCGTTTTTAAGCACTGTGGAAGGACCAGAGGGATGGAGGCGTCAGCATCCTCGTTTACTGTTCCTTTGCCTGGTTCTGAAGTGGGGCTCCACAGCCCACCGATCCTGGCTTTTCAAGGAAATAGGCCCGGAAGAGTCATTCTGGCGTCCGGAGCCAGAGGCGAGGCCGCACTGCGTGGATCGGCTCCACCTGTGACCGCAGCGTGAGGTGCCCCTGACGTAGCACTGTAAGGCTGAAGCCACTAACCCTTCTCCTCCCTCAGGACTCTCTGACCTCCAGTTTTCCAGAGAATAATAGCAAAAGCTGAGTGAGGTCTGAAGTGTGCTGGACCCCGTTCCGGTGTCTACACGTGTTACTTTGTTTATTCCACACCATAAAGTGATGCTTTGTGAGGTTCTTGTTGCCATCATCCTTGCTTTTGGAAGAATCCCAGGCAGCGACTGTGACAGTCAGGCGGTGTTGGTTCTGGGGCCAAGGTCCCACAGCGCTGGGGCAGGCCTTGGCGGCCCAGGCTGCAGCTCCAGCCTCCGCTCCCACACAGCCCCGAGTCCTGCCCTCCGGCCCTTCCCTTTCCCATTGCCACCTGGGCCGCCACCCTAGGGTGCTGACCCTGACACTCCCTTCTGACTCCCGGCTTCCCATCCGTCTTCTCTAACACAGAAACATCAGGGGCCATAAGGCCCTGAGCGGGACACACAAGGTCACCCTCCTCAGTGTCTGAGTGTCGGTTCTTGACTCTTGCCCGGCGGTCCCTGCCAATTCCCTACTTCAGCCAGAGTGGAATCACTTTGTCACAGCCCAAGGGCCGCACCCTCCCAGCCTACCCGTGAGCTCCCGCTAGAAGCCCTGGTCCCACTTTCCCACCGGGCTGCCTCTTCCTGCGCATGGGTCTCTGCCTCCTCAGCATTCTGTTCCCTCAGCTCTCTCAGGAACGATCTCTGAGATTCTCATAGTGTTCAGCAGAATCACATCACTGAGCAGTAACTTGCTCCCAGCCTGTCAGCCCCAGGGGACGGTGTCCAGCAGAAGTCCTTGCACACAGCCCCAGGGGTTCGGTAACTTTCCTGGGATGAGTGATGAAAAGCATCAGCCACAGGACACCAAGTGGCCTCTGAAGTGAGTGAGACAGGAAGAGCCCTCTAAGTGTCCTTCTGTCCAGTTGTGGGAGCTCAGCAATATCCACACAGTGATACCTGCTAGAGCCGTGTTCCATCTGCCTGCTGTAGCTCAAGTGTCAACTGTCCAGACCAGTGATTTGGACCTTGCTCCCCAGGATGAAAGTTCCATCAGAATGGAGTTTGTCATGGCCAAATAACCATGTTCATTTCTTTTATCTGTTTTGTTTGTTTGTTTGTATCTGGTACCCGGAATCAAACTTGGGACCTTGCACTTGCCAAGCAGGTGCTTAATCCACTAAGCTATCTCCCCAGCTCCTATGTTCATTTCATAATATGAATAAATAAAAAAGCTTATTCCTTACAATAACCCAATGATGGCTGTTATCGCCCTCCCCTGGTGCAGGCAGAGTGGTCCAAGCTCACCTAAATGTTCAAAGCTGAGCTAGCAAGCAGCAAGCCCTGGACTCCACTTCCGCCATGGAAGCCCTGCTTTTCAGGCTTCCATTACGGTGTGTGTCTCGTTGTTCCCCAAAACCCTCATGCAGTCATGGGGCGGGGATTTCTAGAGTTTGTGAATAACTCATGATCCACTGGGATTATTGGTGATCCAAGGCTGGGATTATAGATTTTAGTACTTCTAGGATTATGGGTATGTGTACTTCCCCCAGCCTGGGGCAGAGAGCCTGAATGCAGTATAAGAGAGACAGAGAGACAGACTCTCTCCCTGTTGTCGTTGTTCCCCAAAATAATGCCTCCATTTGCTCTCTTGCTGTTTGCTGTCACCATGGAAGGCTGCCCTCTGCCGTGTGCCCCTCTACCTTGGAGCCACTGAGTGTGGACTGAAACCTCCAGTAACTGGGAGCTAAATAAACCTTTGCTTCCTTCATTTTGGGTGTCGGGTATTTGTCCCAGCAACGAGAGAAGAGTAACTGAGACAGCCCCTCTCCAAACATTTTTAAGTATGAGAACCCATCTTTCAAATCCAAGAGAAGAATGAAATTGTTTAAAAAGACACACAGAGGGGCAGAACTCTTCCGTTTCAAACCAGAAGCCCCACCACTTGTAGAACTAGACTGGTGACAGCAGAACCTTCGTGGGTTAGCCCCAGATGAAGGCGAGCTCTAGAGCACAGGGACCTGCGTCCTCCCAGGGGAGCCTCCCCCAGGGAAGGCCACTCTCGGCTGGGATGCACCTGCGGGGGAGGGGCTGCCTCGTGTGACAGCACTGCTCCGGCCTGGCCAGCTCTGAAGGGCATCAGGATTAAGCCGGCTCTTTCCTCAAGGTCCAACAAAAGAACTTGAAGAAAACTCTTTTATTTTATTTAAGTACCCTAGCAAATTTCTTATATGATGAAATACATTTTTGTCTCACCCCCTTTATCTGAAAAAAATTGTAATTTCTTAGTAAAGATTACTCAGTTCTTACCATAAACCATGAAGGCAGTCTGGATTTTTAGTTTCCTTTACAGAATAGGAAGGAAACGCTTCCGGATGGAAAATGATTTCACTAATGTCATCCAGTGAGTCACTCACGGGGCTGAGTGGGACAAACTAGGGTTCTGTGTCTCTCAGCTGTTAAATTGTGGGGTCCTCCTAATAAACTGAGACAGAGACTTACAATGTCTCCCCAAAACACTTTTCACACCAAGTTTTGTTGTACACTGATCTCTACTAGGCAGCATTCTTCGGAATGAAAAGCTCCACTGAGTGTCACCCGGAAAACGACACGACGCAGTAAATGCGAAGGGCTGAGAATGTTAGAATTCTTCTCCTCCATCACATTTGTTCAGATAAAATTTAGACCTGGTACAATTATGATCTGAAATGACACTATCCAAACATGTTGGTTTTGGGGCTTTGTATATGTATACCCCTAATTCTTCTGGATGACAAATATTAATTATAAGTTGCTTTAAAAAAAATCCTAATTACTTCAATGTGGACTTGAGTGTTTCTCAACTGTATAAAGTAAAAAAAAGGCAGCAATTTAAAAATTACATCTGTATATTTTCTTAATTCTCCATATTTTGTAATTCTTTATTTTTCACCACTTCCATGAAGTAGAACTTAGAGTACTTTAGGATTTTTTAAATTCACCTGTGACTCGGAGGAGATTGCCCTGGGAGGAAGCCCAAAGGACCAATGACATTGAATCAAACTCTTGAGATTTCTTGGGTTTTGAATCCTTAGTAGAGGGAAATAGCCAGACTCTTGGGTGATTTCCAGGTCTTAAACAGGTATCTCCACCTTCATCTGTGGAAGATTCTAGAATACAGCTAAAGCCAGGATGAGTGAGGTACTGCGTGCCTCCTAGATTTCTGGCGAGGAGGAATGACAGAAGGAGCACGTGCAAGAGCCAAGCGCAGCCCCACACTTCGCGTTCTGTGGGAAAGCCTCTACCACACCTGGAAAGGGTGCTTGGTATAAATTAAAGAACACCACATCACAAAGCTTTCCCCATGAGAAAGCTCCCGGCTATTAGATTTTCAGTTGCTTTACCTGCAGTTTCTACTTACTCATGTTAAAACAACAGATCTACATACATGGAAAATTCTGCTAAAAAATAGAGCCTATTCAAATTTTAATAATTACATAAAAACATGTTAATCTCCTTTGAGTTAAAACTCTACTCAGGGGGGCCTGGCCCTAGCTCAGTTCTTTAAGTGGCTGCTTCCACAAAGCTGTCAGCCTCAGGTTGCTGGAGTTCGATCCCCACAGCACTCCAGCCAGCCAAACCACCCCTGAGGGCATTCGGAGCAAAAAAACCCCCAAAAAACCTCTACTCAGGGCAAGAAACAAGCAAACAAGGGCTGGGGAGATGGCTCAGTAAAATAAGTACTTCCCTGGCAAGCACAAGGGCCTGAGTTCAATCCCTGGTTCCACCACACAAAAAAGAAGCAAACAAAATCCCTGTAGCTGGCACTAAAAAGATTATTCCTTACCTTTACAATATATCAAGTATAACTTGGACGAGATAACACTTATTATATAGGCTATCTGGTGAGTTTCACTCTCCTAAAAACGTCAGTCAGAGCCACCACAGTAATCTGTTATTTCACATTTATTCTAAAAGTGTAATTAACTTTGAAAGCTGTACAAAACCATTCCTGTATTAGCATGTGCTGCAGAAAATAGTTGAGTCTTTAAAACATACATTTTTTTTTTAATTTTTTTTTAATTTTTTGCCAGAACCAGGGATTGAACTCAGGCCCTTGCGCTTGCCAGGCAAGTGCTTATTCTACTGAGCCATCTCCCCGGTCCCCAAAAACAATTTTCGTGGCGAGACTTGCATATCATTTTTAGGAGTTGTATGTCTTGATGGGGCAGAGCATGAGGTTTGGTGCACTGGTGCATCGTGGAACAATCAACAGCAGACACTTAGTTTAGCCTTCACCTTAAACAGCTGTCTTGTCTTCATGAGGAGAACACTCAAAATCCTCTCTGCTGTGTACTTCGGACCACCCTCCAGTGAACACCAATACTTACTCCATCAATATGTTGTTCTCCTAAGCAATCTCGCCCTGTAGTTGAGCCCCCTTCTTGTCCCTCACCTCTGGTAGCCACACTGTACTCACTAGTTCTATAAACTTGTTTTGTCTGGACACGGTGGTTGGCCAAAACCCTGTGGTGCCGGTCTTCTCCGTGGCTCGCTTACTGCACTCAGCCCAGGTCCCAGGTCCACCGGTGCTCGCTGTAAATGACAGGATTTCCTCCTCCCTGTGACCGACCAGGTTCCCTTGCCTATGTGTACGCTTTCTTCATCTACTCATTCATGGATAGAAGTCGTGGTTGATTCCCTATCTGGGCTACAATACAGTAGAGCAACAAACATAGGTGTAGGGGAAGATCTTTGCTATATAGATTTAATTTTCTTTGACTAATTCACCAGTAGTGAGACTGCTGATTCATAGTAAGGGGTGGGACAGCTCGTTGTGACCTTGGTTTGGGGCTCCCTGATGACTGGTTGTGTTGGGTGGTTTTTCTTTACAAGCTTCTTGCCCATTTTTATGTCTTTTTGTTTGTTTGTTTTTTGTTTTTTGCGGAACCGGGGATTGAACTCAGGCCCTTGCACTCGCCAGGGAAGTGCTTATTCCACTGAGCCATCTTCCTGGCCCTTTATGTCTTATTTTTTAAAACAATCTATTCAAGTCACAATTCCATTTTTCATGGAATTGTTTTGTTACTTTCCTTTTTTAGTTTTCCGAATTCTCATAGATTCTTGATATTAATCCCTTACTGGATAGTTTACAAATGTTTACCTCCTCCTGTAAATTGCCTCTACAAGATTAAAGTCAAAATGAACTGTATGAGAAAGCACTGAAAGAACTAGATTATTTGCCACTAGACTAAGTGAAGACTGATGAATAACACTGGAAACGGAAAACATCCTGCTTTTAAAAGGATGTCAGTGTTCAGGCGTGTATACCTGTAATCCAGAACTTGGGAGGCTGAGGCAGGGGGATCTCATGTTCAAAGCCAGCCTGGGCTACAGCAAGGCCCTGCCTCAAAACAAACAAACAAACAAACAAACAAA
>NW_004524630.1:4452044-4452507 GCF_000260255.1 Octodon degus
GAGTTTGTGTCTTCTGTCTGCCATGCAACGTCATCTTTCTTTCTTCTTTTTTTTTAATGTATCAGGTATTTAATTAGGTTCTTAGTAAGAAATTTATAACACTAATTTATGAGGATAAATTCCATTTGTCAGAACCAAAACAGATCACAAGTAGCCCTGGTGCTGAGGAACAGCTTTGATTTTTGCTGAAGTCTGAGCCCACCGCTTTCCGATCCACCTTGCGCTGCTCTGAAGTCTGGTGTGTCTCTTTCTCAGTGCTGAAGATCTCGCCCTCCTGGTGTCTGGGCTTCCGCAGCTGCGGCTTCTTCTTGACGTAAGCATCAGTGAGGTGTTTGGGGACTTTCACTTTGCTGATATCAGTTTTTGTGGAGGTGGCAATGACAGATTTCTGGTGTGTTCTTCGTAGAGGAACACGATTAAGGCTCAGAGGCCCAGTGACAAGTAGCAGCCACTGGCCAACGGC
>NW_004524630.1:4452607-4454023 GCF_000260255.1 Octodon degus
CCACTGAGGCACTCCCGCCCCAGCCCACCCTTGCGGGACAGGCCTGCCTGGCCCCCTCGCAGATAGCCCTGTCCCAGGTCCTGTACCCTGAGAGCCAGTGGCCCCACACTGCCTCCTTTCCATCCCCACTTGCTCCCCAGCTCTCTGGGCTCGTCCAGCCGCACACCACCAGCCTCCCTGCCCCTCTGCCCTGGGCTCAGCTGGGCTCCACCCTCCTGGTTCCCCCAGGCCCAGCACTCACCCTGATCTCCCCAGAGCTGGTCCTTCTCGGCAGAGGGCCTTGCTCCTCAGCCACAGCTTGAGGGCCCCTCCTGCTGGGGGCTCTGCAGAGGTTCTCTTGCCTTCTTTTGGCTTTGGCTTTGATGGCCCAGATGACTATCCACACGGGCGCACCTGGTCCATCTTGCAGATATGGGCTTGAGCTCTTCCAAAATAGACATGTTAATTTTTCAGACTATCTCCTCAGCATGATTGCAAGCTGTGGGGTTGTGTCTGTTTGTTCGTTTCAGATTTTGTTTGTTGCTTCTTTTTCAGACAGGGTCTCGCTATGCAGCTCAGGCTGGCCTTCCACTCACTATGTAGACCAGGCTGGCCTCGAACTTGCAGTGATCCTCCTGCCTCAGCCTCTGTGAGTTTTGGGATCACAAGGCACACCACCATGCCCTCTCTAAACTATTTTGCTGATCAGTTGAGGTGCTCAGAGGAGGAGCAGGTTTTTAACCAGAACCGCTTGCTTGCGTGCCTTCTGCGGCAGTGGGCATGGAAGCTCAGGTATCTACACGGAGCTACACTCCTGGCATCTCAGCCCTCCCTCCCTTTTTGAGACAAGTTCTTAAAATTTGTTAAAGCACCCAGGCTGAGCTGGAACTTGTGATCCTTCTGCTTTAACACACTACAGTGCTGGGATTACAGGCATGTACCACCATGCCTGGCCTGTTTCCTTTTTATAATATGACTTATTCAATGGAATTAGCTTTATATAATTGAAATGAAGTGTAGAATATGTAATTTAGGGGCCGGGAAGATGGTTCAGTGGAATTAGCGCTTCCCTGACTAGCGCAAGGGCCTGAGTTCAACCCCCGGTTCCACCAAAAAAAAAAAAGGAAAAAGAAAAAGCAGAGTGCATGATTTATCAGTTCTGTGACCCAAAATGAGATGTTTTAAATGAGAAATTACCTCCGTTACAGTAATTTTAATCATCATAAACCCTTAGAATTAGAAGCTACCTTCCAAATTGCCTTGTGGTAGCTGCTCATGAAATGTGTGGACTCTCTACACTGTACCTTTCATAAGCGATATTGATGCTGAATTTGAATCCTTTCTACAATGAAAACCTCATTCCTTATTGTGCAGCCTGTTCTAACATTGGACTAATCTATATAATGTTTCTTTATAAAAATATTTATTGAATGTCTT
>NW_004524630.1:4465062-4466230 GCF_000260255.1 Octodon degus
CCTCTTCCCCTATACCTCTCCCTGCACGACTCCAGTGCAGAAGGTTTTTGGAAGTGGGTACCCCATCGGGCCCTCATCGGCTTGACCATATTGGCGGGTGCTCCTCTAAGACTTTCTGTTCTGCTTAGGCAGAAGAGCTCAGCTGCTTTCCCCTATCTTCTAGCCCCAGCGAGGCTCACGCCGGCTCCTCCCCCACACCCGTGGCTCTGACTTCATTCCCAACTGCAGGCCTACTCGCCACCCAGCTCCCCTTGCCTTCACACCACGCCTTGTCCGGCCCCGGGTCACAGCTGTCCCTCTGCTCAGGTTGCTGTCCCCGGGTCAGCATGGGCCAGTAACCCACAGTTCTTCAAGGCTTGCTCAGTGTCACTTCTTCCGAGACACTGCCCTGGACTGGCTACAACCAGTGGCACGCACCATCACTCTCCTCACTCGGGTGATTTTCCCCTTGAATCGTATTTATTCCCTTATGCATAGCCACTTGCCTTCCCTCCCCTGAGGAGTGTGGCTGGCCTGGCCCCTTCGGGGTGCCTGCACGGGTAGCAGCAGTTGGCTGAGGGTGGACACTTAACACAAATGTAGAAAGGGAGGAGGGAAAAGAGAAAGGAAGGAAAGAAGACAGAAAGTAAGGAGGGAAAGAAGGGAGAGAAAAGGGATGGAGAGAGGAAGAGAAACAGCATCCCAGTGCCATGGGCTCTTGATGTGTGGGCTTTTTGGTACCGGGAGTCGAACTCACAGCCTCATGCTTGCCAGGTGGCAACAGGCCGCCAACCAAAACCCCCGCCAAGGGGCTCGTGAAAGAGACATAGAGATACGCTGTGCAGTCCTGAGGTGCTCAGGGAGTGATCTGGGATTTTGTTTGTTTATGTCCCAATGCACTCCTTGTATCTGGCATACAATTAAGCATGCAAAAATATTTAATAGCAGAAATTTAATAAATGAGCTAAACTTATAATCCAGTTTAAGATTATCACAAAATGAGAAAAGTACAATAAACGTCACCCAGCGTGGTCCTGTGAGAAGCATTCTGCAGATGCAGCGTTGGGCCTGTCCTCACAGCCCAGAGCTGTGACAGTGCTGTCATCCACGCTGCGCAGTGCACAGCTGAATACAGTGCAGAGAAGAGTGGCTTATCCCAGTCACAAGCAAGCCGGCCGCAGAGCTGCAT
>NW_004524630.1:4467995-4468886 GCF_000260255.1 Octodon degus
GCCGGTGCCGAGAGCCTGGCACTGCCCTGTGCACGGCTCTGCGACGGCTGAGTCCGTCCGGCCTGAAGCGCGTGCACTGGGTGTCCAGACCATGCAGCTCGGCTGCAGCTCAAGCCCAGCCTTTCCCTGACTCAGGCAGCGCTGGGCCAGCAGGGCCCGCCCTTGGCGTCATCCCGAGCAGCATGATAAACCAGGCGGCCGCCTCGCCCCTTCTTTGGGGCTGTGGAGGTATTTCCAGCAGGCTTATCTGGGCCTTGGAATCAGCAGCTCGGGCCTGACTCACCCCACATTTGCCAACAGGTCCCGGCGGCCCACAATGTGAGGAAATAAGCAATACACAATTGGGGAGGCCTTTTGTGCGGTGGCGAGCTTCACTTTTCCTGGCTCTAAATAGCTCGAGTGCCTTGGCCACATGGTGTGCAGGTTGCTTCTGTTTGTCCAGTGCCAGCCTCCCACAGCTCTGCGCTGAACTGAGGGGCAACGGGGCCTTTTCTCCTTCAGGTTGTGGCTAAGTGTACCCCTTGAACAATTTGGCAAAACTATCTCCTGGCTTTGCACCCTGGTGGAGTGTCACATAAAACCCTTTACCCTAAATTTAAGCTGCTGCAAAGGATGGGCTTTCCAATGCATGGGAAGTGTTTAAATATTCAAATAGGTGAGTACAGTTCTTGGTCTCATACACATGTGCATACATGGGAACAGGAGTGCCTAAGTAGATCCCACAAAGATTGACTTCCATGTTTAATGTTGAGTTGTTGACTCAATTATACAGAAAAAATGTATGGACTATTCCATAGAGAATACTTTTTGGCACTTAAGAACATTCGGCCAAGAATTATTAAGAATGTTAAGTTTTTATTTCTGTACATTTGGCGCATAAATAAACAGAAG
>NW_004524630.1:4470486-4471395 GCF_000260255.1 Octodon degus
TTAAGCTTTTGTTGGTTGCATGGGAGGGCCTGTCAAAGACTCGGCCCAGGCAGAGTGTTTCCTTCTATTCTCCGCAGATTGTCTGGCTCAGGACCCTGAGGCTGGCCGCAGGGCATGGGTTTCCCTCCCTTAGAAACGGATCCCCTCAGCGCACATTGTTCTCAGTTCCTAAAGCCTGTTTGAAAGCAACCTCAATTTCCTTGTATTTGTTTCTAACAATTACTTAAAAAAAAAAAAAAAAGAATGCGAACCTGGATATATACTCCCATTCATATATACTGAAATAAAACAGTTTTGTTTCTTTCTTTTCCGCAGTTGGTATTTTTCTCCCTGAGAATCCACATTGTAGCTAAACAGTTCCAGGTTTACTGACGGATCCCAAGTGCAGACAGCCATCCTAAGGAGCGAGAGAGCAAGCGAGTAGCTCCCCCGAAGGTTTTGAGGTTGGAAGATGTATGCATGCCTAGTAATAGGTCCACTGCAGTAGAGTGTTCAACAACCAACAAGTGTTCCCTGAAAATTTCGTCAGAAATGCCGCCCGGCTTTGCCCTGTAACTATGCATACCGGAAGCTGAAGTTAGAAATATGAAAGAGTGCTTGTTCATTAGCGCTTGTTCTAATGATACACTTGTTATGTAAGACCAGCTATTGTTTAGAGACCCATAATGTTGGAAAATATAAAATGGTCAAGCCATTATGAAAAATAGTACTGCACCCCCTCAAAAAATTGGACATAAAATTACATATGACCCACGAATTCCATTTATGGGACTCAGAAAGAATTGAATGCAAGGTCTCAAATACATACTGAGTGCCCGTGTTCACAACAGCTTTATTCTCAGAAGCCAAAAGGGAAGAAAACTCATGTTCCCATCAGCAGACAAATGCATAAGCTAAACATGATAGATA
>NW_004524630.1:4471791-4472841 GCF_000260255.1 Octodon degus
GAAAGCAGATGGGTGGTTGCCAGGGTCCGGAGGAGAGGAAAATGGGAAATGCTGTCTAAAAGATCCGGGGTCAGTTTTTTTGAGAAAAAAAGTCATTGAAAGTTGACAGAGAAAGGTGGTTAGCAGGGGCTGGGGAGAGTTAGGAGGAGAACCGGGTGGGAAAGGCCGGTCATGGGCCGCGAGTTGCGGCTGTGGAGTGCTGTGCTGTAGATCCAAGTCTCCCGCACTCAGAGGTGCAGTTTGGGAAAGTGAGTGGATTGCGGGGCGCTGCAGTAGGCAGGGTTCACTCGGTCACCCAACGCGGATGAGCTCAGAAGCTGAAGGTGCTGCTAGGAGGCGGGCCTGGCTGGAGGTGGGCCTGGCTGGAGCAGCCATGGCCGCGGGTGCCATCCCTGCCCTGGCTCCCCCACGCCCTCAGCTTCCTGTCTACCCCGGACGGCGCAGCTCTCATCTGCGATGCCTTCCATCATCTGATTCTGCCTTGGGCCCGGTGGGGACCCAGAAACTGCAAGCCAAAATAAACCCCTCAATCCTTAAGCTAGGGGTGCTAGGGGCTTTGTCTCAGCAAAGGGAAAATGACAAAAAAAAATTGGGACAGAAAGTTCTGGAAGGCGCTGCCCACAATGGCTGCAGACCGTGAGAGTGTACTGCACATTACAGAAAGCTAAGAGGAAGGGCTGTGAATTTTTAACCAAAAATAAATGTTTGAATGGATCTGTGTAATCTAATTTGGGAAGGATTACCAGGAATCAAACTCAGAACCTTGTGCTTGCCAGGAAGCTCTGCACTGCTGAGCTGTATCCCCCGCCCCTGCGTAATCTAATTTAAACATCATAAAATGTACACATGTATTGAAACATCATATGACATTGCATCAACATATAATTTTACGTTTTTATATGTCATTTAAACATAAACATAATTTATTGGTGGGAGTGATGGTATATGCTTGCGATCCCGGCATTTGGGAGGCTGAGGCAGGAGGATCGCTGTGAGTTTGAGGCCAGCCTGGGCTACATAAGTGTCTTCAACAGCAGCCTGAACTATATA
>NW_004524630.1:4489501-4490383 GCF_000260255.1 Octodon degus
CTACCTAATTTCTATATCCATAAATTAAACTCCCAGAAATGGTGAACAATCAGGCCCCATATCTGCAGGTCCTGCAGTCCAAAGAATTAACCAATCCCAGGTCAAAATGCACAGACGTCAATGGCTGCATCTGGACTGGGATGTGCATACACATGCCTTTCTTGTCATTCTCTACACAATACAGGGTAGAAACCATTTACAGGGAGTTTGCTTTGTGTTAGGTGTTGTGAGTGATGCAGGGATGCTTCAAAATATGCAGGAGGCTACACAGGTTCCGTGCGGGTGCTCCGCCCTCTTATGGAAAGGGCTCGAGCACCGCTGGGCTTCGGTGTTCACAGCAGCGCTGGAAGTGGCCCCTGCAGATGCTGAGGGACAACTGTAGTAGTTTTTATTTTCCAAAAAACAGCATATTCAGCTTCTCTGAATTGTGGGATCTAGATACCAGAAAGCAGAAAATGTACAGAAAGACAAAGAAGAGAATGAAGACTAAAAGAGAAAAGGGAGAGAAGAATGAAGAAGAAGGGAAAGGATAAAGGACAGGAAGGATGAAGAGAAGAAGAAAGAGAGAAGAGAGAAGGGGAAGTGTCACAGCCTCTCACCTTGAGCCGCAGCGAGCCAACACTCTTCTTGTCCTTACAGAGAGCCAGCATCACATGAGCCCAACTCTGGCTGGGACTGGGTCACTCAAAACTCCGCCCACGCACATCCGGTGAGTTTCCCCTTATGAGTACGCCTGGTGACAACTTCCGCACATCACCATACGAGACGCATTTTGCAGCTTACAAACCAATCGAGTTTATGGACAGTTCTCCTGAAGTGGAACTCATTTGTAAGCCAAGGACTTACTGTATCAGCCGTGTATTGTACTTAAAGAAATAAACA
>NW_004524630.1:4492028-4492546 GCF_000260255.1 Octodon degus
CTGTATAGCTTTTGGTCCCTGCTGGTAAGATTTGATTGGTTCACATAGCCCTACGAAGCAGCTGACTATTAGCCTATTGCCCACGTCAGGCGATCTACGTGGCGCCCACTGATAGGTCCGGGGAGGGGATATAAGGAGGGGTTAGAGGAAGTGGAGGAGGCAGAAGAAGAAGAGAGAGGAGGAAGAAGGACAGGTGAAAATAAAGGGAACGAAAACAAAGAAGGAGGCTCCGTCTCGTCCTTTTCCAGCGCCGGTCAGGCTGGTGTCTGTGGGCTGGTGCCTGTGGGCTGGTGTCTGTGGGCTGGTGCCTGTGGGCTGGTCCTGTGGGCTGGTCCTGTGGGCTGGTGTCTGTGGGCTGGTGTCTGTGGGCCGGTGCCTGTGGGTTGGTCCTGTGGGCTGGTACCTGTGGGCTGGTCCTGTGGGCTGGTCTTGTGGGCTGGTGTCTGTGGGCTGGTCCTGTGGGCTGGTGTCTGTGGGCTGGTCCTGTGGGCTGGTGCCTGTGGGCTGGTGTCTGTGGG
>NW_004524630.1:4493054-4501168 GCF_000260255.1 Octodon degus
GAAGCCAGAAGGGGAAGGCAAGCAGAAGGCTGCATGAGTTCTCTTTTGTCAGGGCCTTAATTGCATTCATAAGGGAAGAGTCCTCACTGCCCAGCTGTCCCTTAAAAGTTCTTCTGCTGCACACTGACACTAGCAATGTTGTCTTTTTAGAGAACTCATTCAAACCGTAAAACTTATAGAAAATAAGCTATATTAGATGCTTTCAAAGAAAAATTTAGCTCTCTTGGCCACGTTCGGGAACAGACCCACTGTCATGGGCTGCGTGATCCATGGACAGAGAAAGGGTGCTGGTTCTGTGTTTCATGTGCACGTGAAGCGCAGCAAGGGCCCTGCTTGTCTACATACCATGGACTTCACAGAATGACACAGCTACATCAAGAGCATCGTGAAGGAAACTATCCATGACCCGGGCTGCAGCACACCCCTCGCTAAGGTGGTCTTCCGGGATCTGTACCAATTTAAGACGCATCCCAAGTCATTCATCGCCACTGAGGGTACCCACTCCAGCCAATTTGTGTACTGCAGCAAGAAGACCCAGCTCAACATTGGCAATGTTCTCCCTGTGGGCATCATGCCTGAGGGTACCATCATGTGATGCCTGGAGGAAAAGCCTGGGGACTGGGGTAAGCTGGCCCGAGCCTCTGGGAACTATGCCACGGTCATATCCCACAACCCTGGAATCAAGAAGACCAGAGTGAAGCTGCCCTTGGGTTCTAAGAAGCTCAATTCCTCTGCCAACAGATCTGTTGTTAGAGCAGTAGCTGGTGGTGGCAGAACTGATAAGTCTATTTTGAACGCTGGCTGAGCCTACCACAAATACAAGGTGAAGAGGAGCTGTTGGCCATGTGTACATGGTGTGGCCAGGAGTTCCATGGAGCATCCCTTTGGACATGGTAGCCACCAGCACATCGGCAAACCCTCAGCCATCCACAGAGATGCCCCTGCAGGGTGCAAAGTGGGTCTTACTGCTTCTCACAGGACTGGGTGACTCCATGGAACTAAGACAGTGCAGGAGAAAGAGAATCAGAGCTGAGGGGCTCCATAAAATTCATCTTTGGGAAAAAAGAAAAATTTAATGTGTTGGAAAACACTTTTATTATGCTAAGCTTAAATCCCCCCAATTAAACCACGATGTGGCTCAAACATTGGGGTGTTAGGCAAATCTTAACACTCATGCCTCAAGTCCAAGACAGCCTCCATTCCCACACCCTCCTTCCACTTCAGCCTTTGTCTCTGAAGATGATAGGACCCCCTAGGAGTCTACAAAGACCCCTAAGGCCCACTGATGCCACAAAATGCACAGGGCCAGGCAGCCAGAGCAGCGCTTGTCCCTCTGATCTCAAATCTGGACTGGGTCCCTTCTGCCTATGAGGAAAAAATGGGCCCTGTGGGCAGCCCTATGTCAACGCTGGATCAAGCCCTGCAAGTCAGGAATTCATGCAGACAGTTGTCCTGTCTACCTGCATCCCACCTTCTGGCCCACTTCCCTCCCTTCCTCCTTCCTTTTCCCTTTCTCCCAGGTTGTCAACCCAGAACCTGATGGACAGACCTTCTCCGAGCCCTATCAGGAACCTCTGTTTGCCCACGCGGCCCTCTGCCTGCCTCCCCTTCCATGCCCCTCCTCACCTGGCTCTAGGCCACTCATCTCTCCTTCAGCCAAGTATGGTCTCTTCTGAAACCTTGGCTCTGACCTGCAGACACAGTGGAATGGACTTAGTTAAAGAGAATATAGAGTGATGCTGGACCTCCAAGCACAGGGACAAAAGCACGCCCCCAAAGGACGCTTCTTACACAGTTCTTCATAAACTCCATGTCTGTCCTCTCTACTACATGTCTTCCTATAACCTCTGCATCCCACCTGCCAGTGCTTGGCACACAGAAAGTGTTTCGTAGGTTCACTGAACAAAGGTACTGGAAGTCCAAGCAGCTGAGATGCAGAATCTTATTTCCCAGCAACCAAACAGACAGGCAGCTACAGGGAAGTCAGTAGTTTTAGAACCTGACAACACGGTTCCGTCACCCTCCACTTTATTACTCATATACTTTTCAAAAAGCACCAGGTCTTAATTTCTAGCATGGTAGGGAGCTGGTTCCTATCCTATGAGTATCCTGGGTGACACCAGGACCCTAGTGACATGTCACCAGGGAATGGAAATCTCAGGTCTGAGAGCAGCCACCCCCAGGTCCTCACCTGAGCCACCATATCACCAGAATCTGCCTGTTTGTTGCAGCTTAAACCTCATTGGCCCCCCAAAGTCTTATGTGTGATAGGCAGGGCTTTGGAAGGTTGGCTGTGTCATGGACATGCGATATGGGATTGGTGTTACAATTAGATTAGTGCACTCAGTGGTTTAGTACAGTTCTAGATATGGCTAATCGAAGCCACCGTCACCACCCCTATCCCCCTGTGTAGGTGGCAACAACAAACAGGACCAGGCTACAAGGTCTGGATGGAACAAAACAAGAAACGGAAGCTCCTTGCTTGCTGCTTTTTGCTGTGGACCCTGCTGTGGAGTGTGTCTCCTCTCCCACCCCACCCTGCCTTGAAGCCAACCAACAATAGGCCGAACTCTCTACAAACTGTAAGCCAAAATAAACCTTTTCTCCCTCAACTTGTGGCTGTTGGGTATTTTGTCCCAGCAATGACAAAGTAACTTGGACACAGACCCACTGCTGGCTACCAAGAGTCAAAAGGACGTGGGTTTCACCCTACTGTTCCCTTCTCCTTCCCTCTCTTCGATCACATTCCTCTCATTCTTCTCCATCTTCCTGTGCATTCCCATTTTATCTGCTCTCTTAACTGCGTTGGGCTGGTGAAGAACTCAGGAAAGACTCCCACCCTGCTGCCTACCCAGACATTCTGGAGGACGTGCCAGCTTTGGGGAACACTGGGATCGTCTACCAGCAAGGCACCAGGCAGTATCCTTCCTATGTGTGCCATAGTTCTCTGAATTCTTGTAGTTCCTTATTTTTATATTATATTACATTACAAATTTAAGAAGACTATTCAAACACTCTTCTTTAATCAGATAATAAAGCAAGTCTTTAAAAATTAGAAGGTGTTAACTAAATAAATCTGTCATGGGTTTATTCTCTGCCTGCCAAAGGGCTGTTGGTTCTCAATATTCCTTCTCCTTCCCAACCTGATTGATGGAAGAAGATTCCAAAGTTCCCGGCTCAAAGGACTTATAATGAGAATTAAAGCAAAACACACAGCAACAAAAGAAAAACACAACAAGAGAAGGAAAATATATGAAATGGTCTTTTTTTTCTGGTTAAAAAGTCTACTCCTCTTTTTTTCCTCTTCATTATCTTCATCACTTACAGCTTTTGCCTTCCAGCATGAAAAAGAGATAAAGCCCATAACAGGTCTGCTTAGTGCTGATAGCTGTGCCCAGTTGTGAGCGCTTTACTGGTGTGAATTGATTTACTCTGTGAAGAACTCTTCTAAGACTCTTTGGAAGTATCACTGATTTGATTTTTTATGTATTCAGTACAGAGTCTACAGGGTCTTACTACACAGATCTAACTCAGTGATTTTCCTGTTTTCAGCCTCCCAAGAGCTGGGATTCCAGGCATGTGTCATCACGCCCAGGCTCAATCAATGTCTCGGCCAGCTCCGAGGGTGCGGCCGGCACAGCACGTTGGGGATGGAGCCCTGGTCCCTGTGCCTGCCTCAGCAGGTGCTTTAGTCCACTGAGCTCTCTGGCTGGGCCAATCACTGATTTTATAGGCATGCCAAAATGCAAGCAGCTCAGTCAGAAACCCAGGCAGTGTGCTGAGAGGGGCCTCTCCTCAGCTGGAGGTTTGGAACCCAACGCTGTGCGGCCCACATGGCCACTGAAGGGGGAGACTTCATTCCCCCAGTACTACCCCCTTTTTCTCTATGCAAAGCTAAACTTTCTTCCCGCCCCTCAGGTCCTGGGAATTAAACCCAAGGTCCTTCCCACCCCCAGGTCCTCCCTCTTTTGTTCTTTTGAGACAAACAGGGCCTCACTAAATCACTAACCTGTTTGGGTTGGGCTCAAACTGGTGATGTTCCTGCTCAGCCCCCCAAAGCATCAGTATTACAGGTGGAGCTAGAGATTTTGGGTTTTCCTAGTGCTAAGACCCACTCAGGCGTGCCCCACTGTTCTAACCAAAGCAACTACAGCTTCACGTTTTGATTTCATTTTTCCTCCTTGTGTTCAAGAGCTTTCCTCACAATCGTGGTCTCAGTCCCGCTACTTGAGCACAAGCCTGTTTTCCGAGGCCTGGGCCTGAAACCTCAGGGAGCCGCCCAGCGGGCCTAGGGCGGCGAGAAAGAAGCTTGCTGCGGGGTCCGTCTGCGGCAGGAGCGGAGCGCGTGCAGGAGCTGACCGCACGCAGGGGCCGACCATGCAGTGGGGCGCCGCGCCCCCCTTCTTCTGGCTTAAGGAACAGGGAGGGGAGCACCTGTGCCCCTGCTGACTGAGGAGAGAGCTGTGTGGAGGAAGGAAGGCGAAGTGGGGCCTGGGCAGAGCGCCTGGGCACTGTCCCTCCTGCCCCCCCTCCAGCCCTAGCTCCACAGCAAGCAAGACGAGCAGCGCGCTGCAGACAGGACGCTGCGAGGAGGACCAGCACCGCGCCCAGACGCACGTCTGCAGCCCCGCAGCTGGCCCCCTCACCTGCCTGGGCGTCACTGAACTCGAGGGAGTCCCTACAAGCCCCAGCTGGGGGGCTGGCCTGGAGCCAGAAGGTAATGGGGCCTTTCGGGGGGCGGGGCGGTGGGGAGGCAGACAAGATCTGCGCACGGAGCAGCACCGTCAGAGCAGTTTGCATTTTGGGGTGTAGACATTCCAAGCCGAAAACACGCTTTTAGATCACATGTGTGTATACACAGAATAGCTAAGATGACTGTACTGCTAATTTCTTAATAGTTTTTTGAAGGTAGCAATTAATGCTTAAAACTTTTAATTTGACAAATCTTATACGCTTATATCTATAATCTGAGCAACTACATTGAAGACAGCATTATGCAGTATAACAACCACCTTTGAATACTTGTAAAAAAACGCTTTTAGCTTCACTATTGACATTTGTAACTATTTTCCCCCATATTATTGGGTTTTTTTTTTTTGCAAGTGACCCTTCTTATGACGTTAGTAACAAGGTGATAAATTTATAAGTAGCAACTTCAGCCCTCATAAGCGCGTGTCTGGGCACAAACACTGCTACCTTGCTGGTGCTGTGCAGCTCGGTGAGCCTCTCTCCTGAGGCTGGTTTGCTGCAGGGAGGCAGCGCTGTTTAGGTGACTGTAGATTGTTGCAGAGTCCAGACACGCAAGATCTTCACTGAGAAACGCATTCTAGACTTCAAATGGTCTCTGGCCCTGGTGATAACCTACAATGAACACAGGATTGATTCTTAGGTCAGCTGCTTGCTGTAAGATCTAAAGGCAATTTGAAAACTTTCTTGGTGTTATATAGAAAATAGAGGGCCAGGGAGATGGCTCAGTAGAATAAGCACTTGCCTGGCGAGCACAAGGGAATGAGCTCACTCCCCAGTACCGCAAAAAAAAAAAAAAAGAAAAAAAGAAAAAAAAAGAAAAGAAAAACGAAAGAAAGAAAAAGAAAATATACACTAAATAAATATTTATTGAAAATGAAAGGAAAGAGAGAAAAATCAGGAAGAGAAAAAAATGACAAGAAAAAGAAAAATGGGATCATGAGTTTCTGCACCATAAACTAAAACCATCAAATCATTCACCAGACTCATTGTTTTTAAACAGTATGTTTTCTACATATTTCTTAAATATTCACTTGCCTCACAAGTGCAAGGTCCTGAGTTCAATTCCTGGTACCGCAAAAAAAAAAAAAAATAGACCCTTAGGGTTATGAGGAATCGGAAACATACCTTTAATTTCAAAGTATCTAAAATAAACACAAAATAAACATTTTATGATTAAGACATATAATTAAGTAGATATTAGATAAAATCATAAGAATGAGGCCTCATAAATATTGGATAAAAATACAATAAGATATTGTAATTCTAGAATATGAACTCTCTATAGCATACTTTTTATGAAGTTCACCTAAAATCAAAATTTTAAAATCAAAAGGTTATTTTTACAAGATATGTTCTGGGTAGATAATATTTCAATTTTCACCTGGACAATGGTATATAAATGCAAGTGTCTCTTCTTAAAAATCTTATGAAGATATAAAGAGAGAAGAACACCAAAAAGTTTTGTAAGATCAGAATCAATTTCTGATGACTAGTTTCTTTTGACTGTTTTTTCAGAGGCCTGCGGCTCCGAATCTCTGGGTGATTACATACGTACTCATGTATTTCCTCCTGGTGTTTATTTTGGAAAGATGGCAGGTTATTTTGAAAGAAAGGAAGAAAAAACAGACTGCAGAGGAAACAGAGTTGCCTCATATCTCACAGGGCAGCAGATTACTAAAATTACCAGCCTTCACGGAAGAGAGCGGAAAATGTACTGCTTTTGCACATTTTCTTACATTTCAAAGGAGTTTTATCAAGATACGGTGCCCACAGCGGTGGGGGGGGCATCAAATGCTGAACAATAATAACAATAATAACAATAATCTTTAATTTCAGAAATTTGCCTTCTAGAACGGAACCAATAACGATAAAGCAACCATGTTTCCTGAGCTTTCACTGTCAGGCGAAAACTTTCCTCCAAAACTTCCCAGAACAGTGCGGTGTGACAGCCGATTATTACAGTGATAAATTGGAGAGATTAGATATTAGTAAGAAAGTACTGATAGTACAAATATTGCAGAGTGTAAGCTTTAGCTAATAGCCTTGCCAGTGAGGGGTTATTTGAAGCATTTGCCTTGACAATCAACAGAAATCGACAAAGCCACAAATCCACACCAGGCATGCAGGAGTGAGCGACTGGGTTCCTGTCCCAAGACACGGCAGCCCCAGGCGTCCTCGGCTTTGGCAGGGAAAATCATGAGAAACACAGGGAGCTGAGCGCGACAGAGCCCCGACCTCACACCGTTCATTGAGGAACCGTCTAAAATTCCTGCTTTCAATCTCTCTGAAAGGAGTTAGACTTGGTGCTAGTTTACCTCTAAAACGATTCGTCCTTCCTCCAGCAGTGGAAACTACTGTACATCACTATTTTAGTTGTGTCTCTACAGGAAGAAACAAGCCCAGAAGGAGCGAGACAGCTGTAATCCGTGACCTCTTCCAAGCTGCCTTGAACTTTCTTTTGTGGAAGGGCTCTTCTAAAAGTGTTCTGGGTCTCAAGTTCCTCTGGCTTACACCCATTTTAAACATCACTTAATCTCATGATGCGACAATTCGTTATCAGATGACCCATGCTTGTACACAAACATAGCCGCTATCAGACACAGACAGGCTATAATCCGGGGAAACCTTGATGAAACGGAAATAAACACAACATGTAGTACATATTAATAAACTCGGCCGCCCTGGCACACACTGATATTACAAACACCCTTGAAAAGAAAGTGCTGCAGGGTCTGGCTTCCTTGCTTGGGCCTTTCCATTTATATAAACAAGGACAGGGACAGGGGAAAGAGGCATATCTTCTGAACCAGTGTCTCTCCTTTTCCTTCTTAGAAATAGCAACTCCCAGGGTGTCATTTTCAAGGGAAGGGGACTAAGGCACAGCGAGCCTGTCTTCTCCCCTCAGCCTGGGAGCTCACTCATTTAAAGGTAACTTCTGATGAAGGCCTTCCATCTAGAGCATGTAAAGAATTAAAAGCAATCAGGCCCCCAAATTCAAAGATCCAATCCAAAAATGGGCATCTGAGATGAATGCACGCTTCTCAGAGGAAGAAACACAAATGGCAAGTAAACACATACGAAAACTTCACCATCATTGGTCATTTGAGAAATGCAAATTAAACCAACCCTGAGACTGCCATCTCACCCCAGAAAGAATGGCTACCATCAAGAAGTCAGGCAACAACAAATGCTGGAGAGGCTGTGGAGAAAAAGGAACCCTTCTGCACTGTTGGTGGGAGTGCAGGCTGGTACAAGCACTGTGGAAATCAGTTGGAGATTCCTTAAAAGCTAGGATTGGAGATCCCATTCAAGCCAGCTATTCTGCTCCTGGGTAGTTTTCCAGAAGAATTCAAAACCTCATTCCA
>NW_004524630.1:4501868-4502980 GCF_000260255.1 Octodon degus
AAGCTTCTCAGAAGTTAATTTGCAGCCTTGCTCCATCCACAGCACAAAAGTTTTACTCATCCAAGACTGAATGAAAGATAGAAGCAGGAACAAAATGGTCATGAAGCTCATTTAAGAATTTATATTTTGGGGGCTGGCCGGATATATCGTCAGCAGACTGAAGCACCTGCTCAGGCAAGCGTAGGCAGGCGCAGGGGCCTCAGCTGGTTCCGGCACCACGTGCCCTGCCAGCCCCGCCCCAGGCAAGCTGAGCCAGCCAGACTCCTGGCATGGTGGCGCATACCTACAATGCTAGCGCTGGGGAGGCTGCAAGCAGGAGGATCACCACAAGTCCAAGCTGCACAGTGAGGCCTGGTAGCAGCCAAATGCATTTTTAAAAATTAATTTCTTACTACATGTGATGTGACCCTCAGAGACTGTAGAAGGAGACTCAGTGAAACGAGAGGGACTGTCCCAGGCCACTCAGCAAGCAGCGTCGTTACTGATATCTCGGAGCCGTTCACGCACACCTAGGAGCACAAATCTCTTGTATGCATGCATTCTAGGTAATGTTCCCTGTGTTCCTGTGCGTTTGTTTAGTACTGGGGATCAAACTCACGGCCCTTTGCATGCCAGGCAAGCGCAAGCACCCTACCACGAGCTGCCTTCCCACCTTCATTGTTTCTCTTTTCTCTTTAATTTGGTCTGAGGCTTTTTGGGGGAGGTGGTTTGTTTTGCTTTGTTTTCTTTTGTTTTGAGACCAAGTCTCAGCCTGTATAGTTCAGGCTGGCTTTGGGCTCACTATGTAGCACAGGTTGGCCTCCAACTCACAGCAGTTCTTTGGTCTTTGGAGACAGTCTCACTATGTACAGGTAGCTCAGGCTGGCCTTAAACTTCTGTGTAACACAGGCCAGCCTCAGACTCACTAATTCTCCTGCCCCAGCCTCCCAAGTACTGGGGTTACAGACCTGTGCCACTAGGCCCAGCCACGCTGAATATTGGTAGACAGAAATGTCTCGGTCCATAAAGTTAAGTGCATCTGTGTGGCTTTATATTATCAGGTGGATCTTTGATTCAATGTCTCTAATAAAAAGTGGGGCTTTAATAGAAGTTAATGGGTAGAACTCTCACCC
>NW_004524630.1:4504580-4509128 GCF_000260255.1 Octodon degus
AAACAGGAGGATCACTATCAGTAGGACCTGTGTAGTGAGACCGTGTAGACCCTGTACTAAATACATTTTTTAAAAAAAGTTCTTTCTGCTTATGTCTTTTTTCTCCTGCTCCACCACGCAGTTGGTCTCAGAGTCCGCCACTGCCCCCTAGACTCTGACCGCAAGCAAGTGCCTGTGCTTCCCCTCGTGTCCACCACCAGCCCCAGCCTCCATGCAAATGGCCTCAGTGCCCCCATCCAATTGTAGAATCTTCCAGAAAGCACCAGTGTGGGGTCCCAAACACCCGAGGATCACTGGGTCACCTCACACTCACCCTGTAGCTCACAGGCCACTTCCTGCTGCAGCCAGCACTGGCCCAACCACACCACACAGCTGGGCTCTGAGTGCCCACTCTGCCCTTCAGTAACACATCAGACCTGCGCTGGGCTCTACGGAAAAGAGCCCGTAAAGCAACAGAGCATCGGTGCTTTCACGTCCACACCTGTAAGTCCAGCGTCGGCTGTTCAGCTGGCTTGCTTGCTCCTTGACACTATCCTGCTAAATCACCAGCCTGTCTTTCTCGGGGAAGCTCAGCCTTCCTCCAGAGGCAAAACATTTCATCAATAGTTGCTGGAATGGTCTTTTCAGGCCTGAAGCCTTTTACTTGTGACGTCCGGTCTAACCCTTCAACACCTCTCAGATGCACACGCCGCGCTTGTTCCTTTACACATGGCGAAATGAGCATCAGAGAGGTTGAGTAACTGGCTCAGGAAGGCCCTGCTAGTCCGTGAGTTTTGGTTCTAATTTCAGAACCTCTCTCCTCAACCTCCACGCAGCAACCGCTGTGGCTTCTGGTTCGTCACTGCCGTCACTGCAGTGTCCCTCCTCTTGGGCAAATACCTCTGTGCAGGTTGGTGATGCCAGATGACAGGTCAGCACTCAGGCAACCAAACACTTCCCTGGCAAGTGCGAAGGCCTGAGTTCAATCCCAATTCCGCCTAAATAAATAAATAAAACCATATAAGATGTGAATCATCCTCAGGAACATTCCAATTTATGGACTTCAGCATTTTTAAATGATTTTTCAATTATTGGTATGTTTGAAATATATAGTAGTAACATTCATCTCAGAAAATCTGTGCGTATGCACATTACATCTTGATTTCTTTCCCCTTCCTGTCTCCACAAACTCCACTGTCCTACTTCCTACCATCTTTCTTATTTTGCTCTTTATTTGTCTTTTGGGTTTCTCACAGAAGAGAAACCATGCAACATTTATCCTTCCGTACCTGATTTACTTAGCATCCCGGGCTCCAGACTCACCCGTTTTCCTACAAATCGCTCACATGCGTCCCCCCTGCGTGGCTGCGTGGTGCGTGGCTGCGTGGTGCGTGGCTGCGTGGTGCGTGGCTGCGTGGTGCGTGGCTGCGTGGTGCGTGGCTGCGTGGTGCTCGCTGTGTGTCCATACCATGTTTTCTTTGTCAGTTCACATGCTGGTGGGCCTGGAGGCCGCAGCCATGATTCAGCCATTACGGACTGTGCTATTATGAACATGGGTGTGTGTGTGTGTGTGTGTGTGTGTGTGTGTGTGTGTGTGTGTGTGTATGTGTGTTTACGCATGCGTGCGCACCACTCTAATACGATGCCATCAACTCCTTTGCGCAGACACCCACAAGAGTGGCCGGAGCACCTGAAATTTTTAGTTTCAGTGTCAGTTTTTTCAGGCATCCCCACACCGACTTCCACAGTGGTCGAAGTCACTACTGTATTGTCACCCACCATGGAGAAGAGTTCTTTCTGCCCCACTTGCCAGGGTTTGTTGTTCTTTTGAGTCTTCCGTGACAGCCATTCCTACTGGTATAACATGGAATCTGGGGTAGTTTTAAACTGCAGGTCTCTAAGGGCCGGATTGCTGAGCATCGTTTCTCTCATGTACTTGTTGGTCATTTGGACTTCTGTCTGCCTGTTTCCCTTGCCCATGTTTCGATTCAGGCTTATATTTTGAGGGGCCCGTTTCTTTTATGTTCTTTAAGTATTGTGGATATTACAGCTCTATCCTATGAATATTTCACAAAATCTTTTCCCATTCTCTAGTCTTCCTCACTCTGTTTATATGCTACCATTTATTACTAGTGTTATTTTTTGTCTCACCTGGCATTTGCACAGAAAGTTCTTGTCTCTGGCCACAAGAGTTTCACCCATTTTATCTTCTAGTAGAGTCAGTGTTTCTTTTTAATATTTAGGTCTTTGATCCATTCAAATTTGATTTTACCACAGTGTGAGAAATATGGGTCTAGATTCAGTTTTCTGTAGGTGGACAACCAATTTTTTCTCACCATTTGTTAAGGAGGCTATCTTTTCTCCAGTGTACCTTTTTGATCCATTGGGCAAAATCAGATGGCTGAAGATCCCTGGAGTTATGTCTATATCCTCTTTTCTATTTGATTAGCCAACCTGTCTATTTTTGTGCCAGTTTTGTGCTGTTTTCATTACTATAGCTTTGTAGTATAACTTGAAATCTTGGATTGTCGTGCCCTCTGCTTTGCTGTTTTTGCTCAAGTTTGCCTTGGTTACTCTGGAGTCCATATAAATTCTAGGATTGATTTTCCTAGTTCTGCAAAGAATGCTGTTGACATTTTCAACTGTATTAAATCTACACATCATTTTTAGTGAATACAGCCATCTTGAGAATGTTAATCCTACCTTTCCAAGCAAATAGGTCCTACCACCAAAACAAAGCGCGTCTTATCATCTTCTAATGTTCTCCTCAATCTCTTTTTCGGGCGATGCTGCAATTCTCATTATAGAGGTCCTTCATTCCTTTAGTTAGGTCAATTGCTGAGTTTTTTAAGCTGCTGTGAATGGAATTATTTCCCTGCTTTCTTTCTCCCCATGAGTTCATTGCTGCTTTATAGGAACACTTGATTTTTGTGAGTTTATTCTGTATATTGCTGCTTGCTAAATTTGTTTATTCTAAGAGTCTTCAGATGAAATTTCTAAAATTTTTCAACTCTTTTATGTGTAAAGGCTATCAGCCACAATTGAGGATAATTTGACTTCTTTCTTTCCTATTCATATCTCTTTTGTTCCTTTCTCTTGCTTAACTGCTCTTGCTAAAGTTTTGATATTATATTGAATAGGAGAAGTGATGGTGGACACCTTTATCTTGTTCCTGATTTTATTGTATTTTTGGCTGGCTCAGCCCACCTTGAGGATGGAGCTGGTATGGCATGTGGTGCTGGGGATCTAACCGCAGTCCCCTTCTCCTGCCTAAGTTTGCCTAAGCTGGCACTTTAGACAGCTGAGCTATCTCGCCAGCCCCTTGTTCCTGATTTTAGAGCTAGTGCTTTCAGTTCTTCCCCCTTTAACATGATGTTATAGTGGGTTTGTCATAAATGAATTTTATTGGTTTGAAGTACAACCTTTTTATATTTTTTTTTTGGTCTAGTTTTATTTTTAACAAGATTAGGTGTTGGACTTTATCAAAGGTTTTTTATTCATCTAATGAAATAATTATATAATTTTTATTCTGACTTCATTATATGCATTGCATTACAATTATTGATTTACGTATGTTGAACTATCCTTGCATCCCTAGGATAAAGCCAACTGATTATCATGTATTATATTTTTAATAATTTGCTGCATTCTATTTGCAAGTATCTTCATGAAGATTTTTGCATTTATGTTCATTAAGAAAATTAGTTTAGAGACTGGGCGTGGTGGCACGTGCCTATAATCCCAGTGTTTGAGAGGCTGAAAACAGGAGAATCACTATGAGTCTGATCTACACAGTGAGACCCTGTAGACCTTGTAGACCCTATAGACCCTGTAGACCCTGTCCTAAATACAGAAAGAAAAAGAAAGAAAGGAAATTAGCCTGTAGTTTTCTTTTTCAGTTGAGTTTTTGTCCATCTTTGGTATTGGGGTCATACTAGCTTCAAGGAATGAATCTGACAGTGTTCCTTCTCCTTCAATTTCATGAAAGAGGTTAGCTCTGGAGTTTTTTGAGAAGACAAAATATGCCCATTGCTTGTCTCCCTTTCATTACTAGAGACTTTGCAAAGTAGATTAACATACTCATCAGCCCAAGGTCCCGCAGACTGAGCTGCTCTGCCTGGAAGGAGGTGGCCTAAGGTGGCGACGACCAAGGTGAGCCTTGTGGACGACCTTGGGCTCACGTTGTGACTGTCCCTGCATGTTTTGCTGTATGGTCTTAGCTACCTAACCTTTCTGAGCTGGTTTCCTCAATCTCTATTTTACAAATCCAATTTTCTGTTCCTTGATGTTGTCATTGAATATTTTAGGCATTTGCTGTCCATTGGTACAAGTCCTTTTCTTCCGTCTTCATCACTAAAAATAGGGCAGTATGCACCCTGTAGTCTTTGCTGTAAACCTTCACCATTACCACTGATTCTCTTCCTCTATAACATTATCTCCATCCAGTCCATCCACAAGACAATTTGTTGCATGACTAAGCATATCTTGAATGTGTTTGCTTCTCTTCTTCCAAACTTCCTGTCTCAGTTTTGCTACCATCATCCCCGGTGTTGGGTTTTTTTTTTTTTT
>NW_004524630.1:4509383-4516573 GCF_000260255.1 Octodon degus
TTTTTTTTTGTTATAGTCATGCAACAGCTTACAGCTTCAAAATAAATAAAATGATTTCCAATTCTTTGTAACCATGAGGATGGCTATTATTTAAAATAAAACAAAAGAAAAATAGCAAATCATAAGGGGCAGCAAGGATGTAGAACAACAGAAAGTCTTGCCCATCGCTGGTGAGACTATAAATGGTGCACTCACTATGAAAAACAGGGTGGCAGTGCCTCAGCAAAGGAAACAGAATTACAGCAATTCCACCTTTTGTGTCCATCCCAAAGAACTGAAAGCAGTAACTGAAGCTTGCCATAGTCCAAATGTGGGAACTGCACATAAGCCCATCAACAGGATCAGGGAGGTAACTCAGTGGAATAAGTGCCTGCCTGGCAAAGGCAAGGTCCTGAGTTCAATCCCTGGTACCATGAAAAAAAAAAGTCCACCAACAGGCGAATAGATGAATAAAATCTAGTCTGTGTAGTGTTGGGATATTACTCAGTCTAAAGGGATGAGCTTTTGCGACGTGCTACAGCACAAATACAGCTGGAGGACACTGTGCTAAGTGAGATAAGCTAGTCACTGGGAGAAACTGCAATGGTCCCTCTTACATAAGTTATATAGAGTAGGTAAATTCATGAACACAGAAAGTTCAGTGAGGGGCTACCGGGCAGGGGGCGGGGGAACTGGGAAGTGGTTGTTTAAGGCCTTTGGAGTTTCCAGTTTGGGAGATGAAAGTATTCCAGGGATGGATGGTGACGTTGGTCACACAACAGTCTGAGTGTAAGAGGAACCTGAAGTAGCTAAACCCATCATGTGAAGACTTACTACAACAGAAATCAGCACCCTAAAGTCTTACCTCCCCTTCAAGGTCGCATGTAACGTAGCTTGCCTTCCTCTTCGATTGCCCTCGGATTTCCTCTTCCCTCCCACCCCAGCTGCACTCTCCGGACTCGGGGCGGGAGAGACCTGAGCCCCGCAGGGCTACCTGACAGGGTCTTTCCTGTCTTCTAGCCTGGTCCTTTGCCTACTCCACTCCGGCAGGCTGCTGCTTCTCCGTCAGGCACAGCTCCTCAAAGCCGTGCCCTCCCAGGTCCGTCCTAGCCCCCTTGTCTTTTCTGCCCTGTTCCTGTCCTCCATAACATAGAGCAGGACCGTTCACAGTCACACTTAGTGGCTGCCCTAAAGCTGCCTCATTCTCAGAAAATCCTAAAGGCTCTAAGCCATTGTCACCCCGCGCGTGGGCCATGGGGCTGCCTCATGAGACTGCAGTGGAATAATCACTCAAGATGGCTGGGACACTTTCAAATGAATTTTTGAGTATTCAACATTTGTTTAACTTACTCATTCTAAAAAAGAGACTTCAAAATGTTTCCCTGAGTCTGTCTTAGTAGTTTCCACACAGAGAAGAAAAAAAAAAACCCTTTAGCTTTACTTTAAAAAATAACTGCATTTCAAAAGGATTCCTCCATCCCCTGCCTTCCACCGTGGGAGTTGTTCTTCAAGGGGGAATTCCTCTGAAATAATAAAATCGGGAACGGTTCCAAGGGAGTTCATGTTTCCAATATTAAGTCTTCTGACATCTGAAGACATTGCCCCGCCCACTCTTTAATCATATCTGAGGAAATTCCCCTGGCCTGGGTAAAAGATCATAATATCTTAAGAAGGTTGATGAGCTCATGAAAGGCAATTGAATTTGGAAAGCCAAGACACTCCCAGAAATCTCCTCGAAGCTGCTTTTCCTTTTCATTAACCCCTTCAATTTTCCAGATCAGTACCATTCCAAATTTCAACTTATTTTCAAATAGCTGTTACTGATGCTGTCTATAGCAAATTGGAGAGCAGCTTTTGCCCTATGTCCCCAAAGCTCTTTCTTCATTGTCTTCATAAATATTAAACTGCTCAAGGAAGAAGCTTTAAACGTTTTATGACCCCATGTGGTGTTCAGCGGGTTTGGTGTTCTACGGTTTAATTTTCAGGGCGAGAATTATCTAATGCCCACCTTAAAGTCTTAGGAGGGAAAGCCAGCCGTAGAGGAAATTGCAGGGGGGGTGGGGGATGACCTCGGAGTTACTAAAATGCTTAAATTTTGCTAAGGAAGCCAAAGATGTCGGCACTAAAGCTGTGTGTGTTTGTTTGCAGAACTTAATCCAAACTCTGTATACCAGCCTCCCAGCCCCCCTCTTCAAGGCAGGTGTTAATAAACGAAGGAAATGACATCGCGTATAATTCACATGTGTGGAAAGCCTTCCCCAACGCTTGATAAACGCCACTGCTTCTTGCCACTTCTCTGAGTAAGTAAGAATGACCCAGATGCCCTGTGCATTATTTATTTTCTTGGCCAATAAAACAGAAGTTTAGAACTTTGGATGCAAATGAAGGTCAGGAAGAGAAAGTGCCGCCGAGGTAGGAATCCACCGCTGCTGGAGAAGGCGAAGGGCAGCTCTGAGCACAGGGCAGGCGCTCGCGGATGACAGTTGCTTGTAAGTGCAGAGAGCAAGAGATTTCCATTTATGGACCCGAAGTGCATTCCAGTCCAGTGTCAAGTTTTGTGTGGCGATAAGACCAGAGCAGGAAGCCGTGCGAGGGCAGGAAGGAAGCGCTATCAGGCTCGCAGCGGGCAGGGTCGAGCCGCGCTCCGGGCAGGCTCAGGCCTCAGCTGTGCAGCCACTGCCCTATTTTTAAAAGATACACGGCACGAAGCACACGGAATCAGCGGCGTGTCTGCCTCAAATCCGTCCCACCGCTCCAGGACCCCCCTCGCTTTTGCCAGACCTTGCCAGCCTCCCCTAATGCACACAGGGCGGAGGTGGCTCACGGCGGCCGCTGGCTCGGGCCTTTCCTCCGGGCTCCACAGCCGGCTGTAGGGTCCCTTCTCATCCTAGCCGTCTTTCGGTTGTCCTACTTCCCTTCCCATTCAACCTGGTACCAGACCCAGCGGGAGAAGACTTAGTATGACTGAGCGGTAAGAAAGGAAAGATCTACTTCAGCGCTGAGTTGTGGGCGTCTCTAAGTGCAGTCAGACAGTCAGACTTGCCGGGCAAACAGCCTTGGCTGTGCCTTTCACAACTCAGGTCCAGGTAAAGGGCAGTTGTGCCGCATCCACCACCGGCTCAGCACTGTACTGGCACCGGGCTCGGAGGATGATTTGGCTGGCCTGGTCCTTGCAGAGCACATAGTGCTCAGTGCTGCGGTGTTATTTTTAAATGATGTTTATTTAGCATGCACTGTGGTCAGGGTAGTGACCATGACACCGACTGAACCCAACACCAAAACGTATGAGGTAACCCAATTTCATTTCTGGGGCAAGTGGGCATGGATCAGAGGTAGGTGGGCATTGCCCAGAGAGATGGGAAGGAAAGTGCTTCCAACCAGACCAAAATGGTTTTCCAAAGTACAAAGGCCAGAGACAGAAGTAGCTAAGATGGCTGCATGTGATAGGATAACTTGACTGGAATAGGAACCACCTAACACATAGGAAAGCTCTGGGTGTGTCTGTGGGTGACTGACATATGGGCCACTAACTGGGGGAAAGACCCACCCAGATGTGGGGCAGCAGCCAATAGGCTTGAAGCCTGGATAGGATAAAAAGGGAAAGCAGCAGCAGCTCCTTCAGGGGCGCTCTGGTCCTCGCTACTGCCTTTGGATATCAGCTTCCAGTTCCTTCAGGCTTCCGTGTGAACTTTTTAGCCTCAGTTTTCTGACACAGACTTGCCCGGGACTGCAGAGAGATCCAGGTCTTTGCTCTTCAGCTAGGGCTTGCAGCTGTTCAGCACACAAGCAGCCATTTTGCATTTTTCCACCCCTGACTCCATAGGCAGCCACTGTAAGTCTATTGTCTAAATCCTTTATACAGTCATGTGTATTTTTATATTCAATCTGTTCTTCTTGTGATACAGCAGCCAATCACAGTATTTCAAAAAGTAAGGATGAGCCATACAGTGTTTTGCCATAGAGGAATATTTATTGTGCAGACTTGAAAAAACCAAGAGCCAGTAATGCACTGGAATGGGGCAAAGAGTAATTATGGAGATTATGCCTCAGGATTGAAGCCCAGCCCTGAAGGTCCACCCTCTTACGTCACCTCTTGAAGCTGTACCACCTCTGAACAGAGCTGGTGCTTCCATCAGAATCGAGTCACTGGATTATAATAGAAAAATCAAATCAGGAAGGCTCAGCAGTAGCGCGGCTTTATGCAGAGTAAGCCGATAGATACAACTGGGCAAGTTTAATTTTGTTCACCAAATGTATCAATAAGACAGAAAAGTACTAGTAATGGGTCAAGATAGTAAGGCAAAAGACTTTCACAGGAACTTTGCAAAGTGGTAAATTTAAATAGCCAAAGAAAAAGTACCCAGGTTATTAGTAATTAAAGAAATGTAGATGGCCAGGTGTGGTGGCACACATCTATAATCCCAGCACTCCAGAGGCTGAGGTAGGAAGATCATTGCGAGTTTGAGACCAGCCTGAGCTAGAAAGACCAGTCTGAACTACATAGAGAGACCCAGTCTCAAAGAGACAAATAAAAATAATGAAATGAAATGTAAGCTAAGACCAACAAAAGGGACAATGCTATTTTAAGACTATTTTTAAAAAGAAGCTTGAGATTCACAGCAAAACTAAATGAAATGTAGAGATTTTCCATGTATACCTTGCCCATTATCAAAATCCCTCACCAGAGGTGCACATTTTTTCCAGTTAATAAGCCTCCATTCACACGTCAGTACCACCAGGCAGCAGGTTCCCTCTTGCTGTGTGCATTTTATGGGTTTGGATAAATGCATAATGACATGTATCCACCATTATACTATCTGATATAGAGTATATTCATTGCCCTAAAAACCCTCCATGTGGCCTGGGGAGATAGCTCAGTGGTCTAAGCATCTGCCTGGCAAGCACAGGGACCCAGGGTTGATCCCCGGTACCGCATGTCATGCTGGCGACCGAAACCAGGCGTGGTGGTGCACCCTTGTAATCCCAGCCCTGGGAAAGCTGAGACAGGAAGGTTGCCACAAGCCCAAGACCCTGTACTAAATAAATAAATAAATAAATAAATAAATAAATAAATAAATGAATAAATATTTTTCACGTATTAAAAATAAAAACCCTCCATGTGCTATTTATCCTCCTTCCTTCGCAATCCTTGGTAACCACAGAACTTCTTACTGTCACGTAGCTGGGATCCACAGTAGGTAGCCTTTTCAGATTGACTTCTTCCACATGGTAATGTGCATTTAAAGATCTTCTGTATCTTTTCATGACTTACAGGAGTTCATTTCTCTTTAGCACTCTGTAACAGTCTGCTGTTTATAAATGCTATAATTTTCTTTTTCCTTTTTGTATTTAGAATGGGGTCTACAGGGTCTCACCACATAGATTGGACTCATAGTGATCCGCCTGTGTTCAGCCTCCCAAGGGCTGGGATTATAGGCATGTGCCACCACCCACAGTCTCAATCTCTGTCTCAGCGCGCCCCAGGGGCGGGGCCAGCACGGCACACTGGGGATCGCACCCTGGCCACTGTGTCTGCCTAAGCAGGCTGTAATTTTCCTATCAGCAGATAAATGGATAAAGTAAAGTAAGTGTGGTGTGCACACACAATGGAATACTACTGTGCCATAAAGAAGGAAGAACTTGAGTCATGTGTAGGAAAATGGATCCACCCAGAGCCATGACAGGTGGAATAAATTGGACACAGCAGCTTATCACACGGCGTCTCTTAGATGAGAAGCCCAAAATAGAAGTGAAAAGAAAAATGACAGGTAGATTCAGGAAATAAGGAGACAGATCTTTGTTTTACAGGAAGGCGACCGGGAGAGAAGGAGGGGGAGCAGGGGCAGTGGGCGGAGAGCTGAGGCGTCCTCTCCAGGACCAGCGCCCCACAGTCAGTGCGGGCTTCATGCGCCGCAAGCACACACTGATGAAAAGTGAAAGAATACTTGAGGAAGTGCCACAGTTCATGCATTCACCAACTCAGAGATTTTGGTTACTTCCAACCTTTAGTGATTAAATAAATAAAACTACTAGAAACATCCAAACACCATTTTTAATCAGCTTGTTTTCTTATTGCTGAGTTCTAAGAACTCCTTACACATTTTGTATAACACTCCCTCATTATGTTGTCATTTGTAATTAGCTCTTCCACAGCTGTGCATTAATTGTCTTTTCTCTTTACATTGTCTAGCATACAGTAGGAATTTTAATTTTCATGAAGTCCAATTTATCAGTTTTCCTGGATTTGACGTATGTAGAAGGTTAGCATGAACCTCAAGGCCATTTCAGTTTTTTCTTATGTTATTTTGTAGGAGTTCGTTGTTTACATTTCACATTTAAAACTGTGACCAAGTTTGAGCTTATTTTTGTGAAGGTGTGAGGTTCGTGTCTAGAACTCTTAACGTGTGGGTGTTCAGTTGCTCCCGTACCGTTTGCTGCAAAGCGCTTGTCACTGCACTGCCTTCCCTCCTTTGCTAAAGGTGATCTGCTCCCGCGCTCGCTCTTCTCCTCCTGGCTTGCTGTCCATGCTTCTGCGAACACCATACTGCACTGACTCCGTGGCTGCTGCGGAATCCAGAGGTCAGGCAGGGCTGGCCTTCTCACGTTGTTCTTCTCCTTCACTATTCTGTTAGCTATTCTGGGTCATCGTTCCTCCTGCACAAACTTTGCAATCAGCTTGCCATTCATCGTCTACAAGATACATTCCTGGGGCTCTGATCAGGTGGCCCGAGGGTGGGTCAAGCCGGGAGGCCTGGCATCTTGGCGGTGCTGATTCTGCCTATCCATGAACGTAGAGTGGCTTCCAGTGATTAGGCTTCTTGATTTTACTCCTCAGAATCTTGCAGTTTCCCACATGTAGATTTTATACATATCCTGTGAAATTTATACTTAAGGATTTCAAAGCCTTTTTGGTATACCTTGTACATTTGCCTAATAGCTGAACATGAGGCACTACAGAAAGAGATTACTTCTGTACTGGGGCCTGCAGTGATGTGGTGGCCAGGTTTCTTTTTTTTGCAAGTTAACAAGCCTATTTATTTTTTTTAAGTTTGTAAATAATTTATTTACAATGTACAATCTATTATTAATCTCATGCTATGTATTCATTTCAGAAATATTTCTCTAAAATTCATTCTGTCTACATTCTATATCTTTCACATTTCAATATTTTTTCTACAATTTTATTTATTTATTTATTGACATCAGTTATT
>NW_004524630.1:4519412-4520348 GCF_000260255.1 Octodon degus
ACTTGCTGGGCCTGCACTCTGGGTCTGTTCAGGATCCCGCGGCCTGGGTCATCTCACTCACTTGCCGGGCCTGCACTCTGAGTCCGTTCAGGATCCCCCGGCCTGGTCGTCTCTCTGTGGCCAGGTTTCTAGAGCCCTGGGGTTGGGGCTGAGGTTTCCAGTGAGTCTGTGCCTCTGGCCTGTGAGTTTGTGCATGCTTCTCGGTATTTTCTCCCCTTTCAGTAAGACAGCATAGCAAGACTCAGAGAAAATTGAATATTTTCCTACCCTGAGCAGTTAGGCTCTGATAAAGCCCCAGAAATTCAGGCTCTGGTGAGCTGGTTTCTCCTGAAGCCAGGCCTTGCTAAGAAAAACAGCACTGCGGTATGTTTCAGAGAAGCATCTTACCCCTCTCCCTGACAGGCGCAGGGGGAGCCTTTTCTGGTATTTGCTGTGCAAACCTGGCGGGAGTAGATACAGTGACATGCGTGGAGCCTTCCTCGATCAACGGCCCCTGGAGATTCCAGTCTGAGACATACTTGTGGAACCCCAGGCGTCTGTCCATTCAGCTGTTCAGCTCGGGTTCTCCTTCGCTGGCCTGGGTTCAGAGTCTCCTCTGGTGGGCTCTGGCTGTTGCACTGGCACCTTTGTCTCTCTGATTCTGAGGCTGCGCTTTGCTCTGTGCTGAGAAGTTGTTGATGCTTCAGTCTGCCCAGCATTTTACTTATAGTCAGGACAGAGCAATGACTTCTAGGCTTACATCTAAGTTCAGAAACTAGAAGTCCCCGGGTGCAGCTTCTTAAGCCTGAACCTCCCTGGTGAGGCAGAAAGTCCACCCAATCTCTACCTAAAAAATTAAGTGCCTCTTCCTCTCTGTCTCCCAGCTGTGATTTGTTGTCCCACTCCTTTTGCCATTTGAAAGGTTTTTCATTATTTCTGTGCCATCACCCCCTGGCG
>NW_004524630.1:4520928-4528886 GCF_000260255.1 Octodon degus
GATTCTCTGTTCTTTGTGTCTCTACTATGTGGATAAACCTCCTGCATCCTTCTGCATTTGACTTTTTGGGAAACGATTATAAAATAATCCTATAAATTATGTTCCCTGTATTAAATTATTTCCCTTGTAAATCCTAACTCCAACAGATGGGATTTTAACCATTTGGTTCATCTCTTTATCTCCAAGACCTAAATCACACAGTAGGTCATCAATGGATCTTGATGAATTGATTATAGTATAGGTTGGTAGAATTTGTTTTTTTAAAAAAGTGGCATTATCCTGTAAGTTAAGAGCTATGAATACAGGGTGACCATCAGTGAGACCCCAAAAGATACTGATTAAGTCCTGCATATGTATGTACAAGACCACGTAGAAAAGCACTCACCATAGTTTTTGGGTTTTTTTGTTTTTGTTTTTTTTGTTTTGCAGTACCAGAGATTGAACTCAGGACCCTGCGCTTACCAGGCAGGCGCTTGTTCTACGAAGCTATCTCCCTGGCCCTCACCATAGCTTTGTTTGCAATAATCAAAAATGGGAGCCAAGATAAATACCACCAACAGTGATCAATAGACAAACTGTGGTGTTTGCACAACTGTACTACAGGTACCCCTCAGTATCCAAGGGGGTTTGGATATAGGACTTTGCACAGACAATAACCCAAAGATGCTCAAATCCTATAAATCATTGCTCTATGTCCCTGCAGGCAGAATTCCAGATTCCACAGGCTGATTTTGTAGTTGTCCATACCATACATGACACCGACTAACACACAGTGAGCAAAACTGCATAGACAAGGATGAATACATGCAAAAGATATTTTTCCTTCTTTAAACTTCAAAAGCTAGACTAAACTGTAGCATTTAAGGTAAAACCAGAGGTGGTAAAATGTATAAATAAAAACAAGGACCTTATGGCAGTACAGTCTAGTCCTTACCTCCAGCAAAAGATGAAACACATGGGAATTTTGGGGGGCTGCTACCCAGCTTTGGTATTTTTATGAGTGCTATATGATTGCTGGTTAAATGGTAGCAATGTGTTTTATGTTTAACATTTACAGTTGAAACACTTTTAAAAATAGAAGTGCACTAGGTTTTATAAATTTGGGGATTCAGAAAGGAATCAAAAAGGATGTTACTGGGGAGTTGTCCAGATCTGTATGTGTCATCCATCCTTGAATAAATGAGCTCCTGGCCAGCGCTGGCTCCACTTTCTCTTCATCGAGCTAATTTTAATGGAGCTAACGCTATCCTATTGTTTGAGGTCAACATTTCCACATCCAAAATCATGCTGGTGACCTGCCCCGGGAGACACAAAGCACTGCAAGAATGTGTCCCTCATTTCTTTTACATGTGTTTTCCATAAAAAATTCCAAAGGGAAAGGAAGCCTAGCAGGTGAGCCAGCAGAGGGAGGAAAATAGCTCCATCTACCATAGTTTCCAGGAAGAAAGGGACAGACCGAAGAATGCAAGCGTAATAGAAAATGTCACATGCATCAAAATGTGACTTCTGTGGTTGCTATTATATTATTATTGTTGTTGTTGTTATTATTATTATTATTAGTCTTTTTGAGGCAGGGTCTCGCTATTCAGTTCAGGCTGGCCTTGAGCTCACTTTCCAACCCAGGCTGGTCTGGAACCTGCAGTGATCCTCCTGTCTCAGCCTCCCCAAGTGCTGGGATTACAGGCATGCACCACCATGCCTGGCTTGTCAATATGTTATGTACCTAATCAACATAATTTGAATAGAATACTTGGCTCTTTGGGTTTAGGTACAAATCCAGCTTTTCCCAGGGAAGTTTCAGACCATCCGGGTCCTGCTTGATGCTTGTAGCGGGCTATTCTGTGCCACTGAGGCATGTGCCTAAGCTGAGTCAAGGAGTGGCCCAACCATTCTCCAAGGAAGGAGCTTTTGTTTTTTCACCTGCACATTCCAGGGCTCTCGTCCCCTGGATCCCAGCTCACAGTACCTGACACACCACCCCAGCTCACTTTTAGAAGAGCTTCCTCTGCAGTCTAGGAAAGCGCTCTGTGTCCTTGGCCCTCTCCTCTTGTCCTTCCCCGTCCGTCGCTTAAAGCCATTGCCTTTTTTCCTCTCTCAGCCTCGCACATGCCACTCCTTCAGGTGTCTTTCTCCATCCCACACCTCCAGTGCCTACTTCCCACTGGATTTTAGAGCTGACAGCTTATCCGTGGGAAGCCTTCCTTCACACCCCTCAGACCCATGCTCTCGGCCACCACTGCCTCTGCGCTTTCCTCCTGATAATAGTCTCTTAGTTATCTGGTTAACTGCTTATCCATTTCACTCATTACCACTGCATTCCTTACCCCTAAATTATAAACTCTACATGAGATGTTTTATCAAATCTTTCTTGTCCACCACTGTATCCTCTTAATACAGCGATCACTCAAAGGATGGAAAATGAATGGACGTGTCGTTGATCTCTTAATTACCAGCAAGACATGAAACCTCTCAGAAAGGTCTGTATGCAGACGCTGGTCCACGCGTGGATTCTAGCAGTCACCCAAGCCCCGGATCTGCCCCGCGCCTGTCCTTGCCTGCACCCCCGTCCTCACGGAGGCTGAGTTGGGCTGGATGCTGCCAACTGGCGCCTAGTCTTCATGGTCTCAGGAGTTGACTAGGGAAATTGTTCTCCTGAAGAGTGGCCCAGGGAAGACAGCATCATGACGTTTTCATTTGACACAGTGGAGACAAGGACAGTATAGATTTAGCAGCAAATTTAAGGGACATTTGGGTTTCAGATACAACATTTTCTCTAATATTTTCAACCATCTCATAAAGCATTAATCTCATTTTACAGATAGAAAACTAAAGCCAAGAAAGGTCAAGACACTGGCTCAAAGTCATGTCACTACAAGAGCAGAACCCAAGGCCACACCCACTGTTTTGACTTCCAAGCCCAGCTGTCATCAGCACTGCTTCAGGTATGACAAACTTTTGGCAAAACAAAGAAAGCAAGAAACAAACCCTGTGTACCTGAATTTTACCCAAAGTTTGTATTTATGTATGTGAAAGTGTACAAACAAAACCAATGCCATTTTGGAGGAAAAGGATGGGGATGGAACTTTTCCAAATGCAAACCAGGAGACAGGTGACCCTGAAGCCAAAAGAAGCAGCAGAGGACCCTCCTAATAGTCAGGGGTGACCGATCCAGTTTGATTCCCCCAGTGTCATCACATGACTTCCCACCTCGAGGTCCTACTCAGTGCACCATGCTGGAGACAGATACTGAAGGGACTTTCCAGAAAATAGTATTTTGAAACTCTATGCTGTCCAAGATGTGCATGTTGGGGAGCTTTCTTTGCACGTTTCTGTGGCCTAACTCCTGGCGTCTCTGGCACTGTTTCCACTCATGGGCATTTTGGCTCAGAAAATCAAAGTGGATCTTAGGTTTCAAAGACCCTAAAAAAGGGTCCCTATCAGAGCACCCAACTATTTATTGTTGAACTAACAGCACTTAAGCTGTCAAGTTTGGATCTGACTTTAACATTCCTCAGCAAGGGAAGCACACATTTTTGTAGTTGTGGTTCTTTCAGCACATTTTCAGCGCTCTATCCAAACCCCCTCATCGCAGGCCACACAATTGTGGAGTATGTACAGTCCACAGTGTTTTCTCCACCTGACCCAACCTGTTAATCATGAATGTATAAATTTGGTTTGGTTTCAGAGCATGTCTCTAGTGATTTACGCAATGTTTATATTGAAATTTTCATTTAAAAATTGAAAGCACTTCAAAGATTTAGATTATTTCCTACAAAATAGTCCTCTGATAAGCACATCAACAATGTTTAAAGAGAGGACAGAACATTAAATTATTGTTATTTTGATTATTTTTCTCTCTAAAATAAAAAAAGAAAGGTAATATTTAGAAATTTAAAAAACAGGGGTGGCGATACCTCAGTGGTCTAAAGCACCTGCTTAGGCAAGCTCAGGCAGATGCAGGGGACTGCTGTTCAGCTGTTCGATCCCTGGCACCACATGCTACACCTGCCCTACCCTCAGGGGTGAGCTGAGTGGGCCAAAAAACAAAACAAAAGAAAAAAAGAACATGGAAATTTAAAAAACAAACTGTCCTGCTACATTGTTTGTTGTAGAAAAGTACTTCCCCTATTATCTTCTCAGCATAAATATTATAAAACTATTGCCCACTCTCAAACAATAAAAATGTAAGAACCCTCCCCCAGTTTTGTTTTGTTTTGTGGTGCTGGGGTATGAACTTCAAGCATTGCACACGGTAGTCTCCCGCTCTTCCACTAAGCTTTATCCCCAACATAATTCCCTTCTCGTAAGTGCAGTTTGTAAAAGTGTACACAATTTTAACAACTGTACACAGTTGTACAATTACCAGTAAAATAAAAACCTGTTTCACTCAACCTAAATGTGTCTTTTCCGTCATCTTGCAATTAGTTCTCCACCCTGACTCCAACCTGACTGCTCTGTTTTTGTCACTATAGTTTCTGCCATTTCTAAAGTTTTACGTAAATTAAATTACTCAGATGTGATGTTTTTCCTTCACTTAATAGGTTTTTGGGATCTTTCCCTGCTCTTGCATTCTTCCACCTTCTGTTCTTTTTTCTTGCTGAGTAGTAGTCGGTAGCATGGGCACCACCACTTACCATTTACAGTTTGAGGGGGTTTCATTGTTTCTTTGTTTTCCAGAGCTGGAATGGAGCGCTTCACACATGCTAGGCGGGTGCTGTACCACTGAGCTTAGGTCCCAGCTATTCATTTGTCTCTTGACAGGCATTTGGAGCTACTGTGAACAATGTTTTCAATAGTCATAGAAAAGTCATTGTGACTGTTTTCATTTCCAAAGGAAACAATATAATGCAGGACACATTTTATAGTATCATTTTATAAGGAATCACCCAAAGAATCATATATATACAAGAAGTGCAGAAAAATCTGTCCACACACTACAGACCAAAGAATCCAGCTGAGGACCTGGATCCTAATATCCTGCATGAATCCAGCTGAAATCCTACAGCCCATAACAAGGCCTCCCACAAGTCCAGCTAGAGACCTAGGGCCCATGACAAAGTCTCATGCAGACTAATTCACAGGTCTGTGCTGGAAAGACCCAAAGGTCAGTGGTACAAGCTAGAAAGTCTGTGCCACTGGGATGAAGGAGCTGTGCTAGCAGGCTGCAGGATCTGAGCTAGGTCCAGGAAGCAATGCTCAAGGTAGGTCCAGGAAGCAATGCTCAAGGTAAGCAGCAGAGCTCCGCCAAAGGCACCACAGATATCCTCAGCAACAGTGAGGTCCCGACCTCCTCCAAGGACAAGGAACGCTGCGTTCCCATCAGGAAAGCCAATGTGACAAGCTTCTCTATGAGGCTGAGCAGGGCACCATTTTCCCCTTGAAGTGATGCTCCAGATGAAGACCGGAGCTCCTCCAAAATGAGCCATAGCCTTTCTCAGTGACAATAAAGGTCCTGAGTTCTTTCTCTGACAAGAACAGCCAAGTTCATTAGGAAAGCCAGCATGACAAGGTCCTCCAGCAGAAGAACCCACGGGAACTAGCAGCTTCCAACAGCTCAACAGCTTTCCAAACAGCTTCCCTCACAGCACCTCAACAGCTTCTCCCACTCTGCCTCATATGATGTTGGCAACAGCCCTCAGGTGGGCCTCCTGCACCCAACACCATGCTGGTTCAGTTCATCTGGGTGTAGCAAGTTGACCACCAGTTAGCAGCCACTACAAGTAGCACATCCCTCAGCCACATAGGACAATTCCAGTTCCTCCCTGTCTAACCCAACATCTGGTGATATCACTCCTTTTAAAAACAGGCATTCTTATAGTTGCACACGGATGTCACTGTAGTTTTAGTTTTAATTTCCCTGATGACTGCAAACAACAAGCACCTTCGTAGAGTGGTTACCTCTTCTAGGTATCTCCTATTATGAAGCATTTCTTAACACATTTTGACCATTATTACTTTTAAGTTGATTAAAGTCAAATATGTTGCAAATATTTTCTCCTGATCTCTGGCTTGCCTTATTGTTTTCTTAATTTTATACTTCCATTTTAATTTTGATAGAGCCTATTTCATCACTTCTTTTGTACCAATTTACTTTTTAGGACACCAGAAGTAAACCGGTACCTGGAAATATGTCATTTTCAATTTCTATCCATCTTTCCCACCATTTATCCTCTCAGTTCTCTTGGGCATCTTGATCACTAAACCAAATTTCATGATCAACATTCAGGTCCCTTGGCACTTTTAAGGATGTGTGGCAGATGTTAGCAGACCAGAAGTTCCAGCCAAGACAGACAGTCAGGAGTCAGATCTACCTTCCAATATGAAAGAACTAAAAAGTGCAAGAAACGAAATATATAAAATATGGTTTTTAAGACACTTTCAATCAGGTGACAAAGAACAATGACCGCGAAAGATTCCACCACAAAAGATAAGCACATAAAGATGTTCAACATTCTTGGTCCTCAGGGAAATGCAAATGAAAGCCCGTGAGATAACTCCTCACATCTATTAAAAAGTATAAACTTATACAGATTAACCACACCAAGTATTGAAAAGGATATTGAGGAACTCAAACTCTCACACATGCTTACAAGAACTTCTAATAACTTTTGAAAACTATTTGTTGATTTTTCAAAAAGTTAAACGTAAGTGCGTCCTGCCCCAGCCACTTTACTCCCACATTAACACGAAGGAAAGGAAAGTGTATGTTCAAAACAAATTCTTCCAAATTTGTTCAGAGCAGTGAACTTGCTTCCCAGGGGATTCTCAACTTGAGATAATTTTGCTTCTGAGGAGATATTTCCCAATGTCTGGAGAAATTTTTGGTTCTGACAGCTGGGGAAGGGAAGGTTGCAACTGGTTTAAGGTGGTAAGCAAACAAATATGCATGTGTCCATCATCAATTAATTTCTTTGAAGTAGACAAACACTAAATGTGTAGTTTACAAGCTTGAATTATGGTCCTAGCTTTAGTAAGTCTTGTGAATAACTTATTTGTAAGACACTACATTTGGACTCCATGCTTTCAGTCCCACTTTGAGAATCTTTCTTATTCCCTTCTATGAGCTACAGCTTTACAAATGTCGGCATCAGTTATAGTCACCCCGTCAGTCTACTGTTATAACCTTGAACTCCTACAGTGGCAGCCAACCACAAAGTCAGCATCCAATTGTGTAAGTTGCTCACGTGCAAGGCCACCTGCTATTGACGGACTTCCGCTTCTCAGTTCTGCCTGCTGAGACCAAGGGCACTTAACAATCCCAGTCCAGATAAGCTCTTCTGGGGCCTCTGCTTGCTATTTGAGCCTGGCTGGACAAATGTTCTGGTAAAGGCTATGAACAGGTGATGGTAAATGGGAGACTCTCATCTAGAAGAAAGGCTTCACAGATTGATGAGAAAAAGCAGATTCTGAGGAAAGAAATTAGGGAAACAGAGAAAACCCAAAGAAAATTTAGGAATAACTGTTCCAAGTACTAAATTAATGAGCCCAGTGCAAAGGACAGAAAGGAAAAGGAAGGAGACAGAAGAGGGAGAGAAGCAGGGTGAAGTTCTGGAGAAACAATGTATGAGACCAAGGTGTGGAAGTAGAGTGAGAGGCGAAGAAGGAAGAGCGACAGGAGGAGAGGCAGAAAGAGAAGAGAAGAGAAGTGGAGGGGGACACACAGACAGTTAGAATGGCCTGCGTGCTCAAAACTGTGGCTTTGGGATCCAGCATAGGAGAGGCCAACTACAGCTATATCTGGGCTCAGGCTCTTCGGCTGGTCTCAGATATGAAAAGGAAAAAAGTAGAGAGAGGCACAGAAAGGAAACCAACCTTTGGGTGAAATTTTGCACAAATTTTTGAAGTTCCTTCAAGAATGTACTATCGGGCTGGAGAGATGGCTCAGTGGTCTAAAGCACCTACTTAGAACAAGCTTGGCAAGGCATCAGGGACCGCGGTTCAATCCCCCAGCACCACAT
>NW_004524630.1:4529091-4530493 GCF_000260255.1 Octodon degus
TCCAAAAATGGACACTTTAAAATAACTGTATGCATCTCTGAACTAAAATGTCTTTGATTTTAAACGTATCACTTGAAACTGGTTCCTTGCTAAACGGAAAACACCAGAACTGAAACTTGACAGAAACAGAGATTAGAGGTAGATTACAACCAGAATGATCTCTCACTGTCAAGGAATATAAATTGGAGCAAAAAACATTAAATAGCAGTTTTAATTGAATTGTTTAGATAGCAGAAAATGACCAAAGCTACATGAGAAAAATGAGGGAGTTTACTCTATGACAAAGAGTCTCATATAAAATTAACATGGATGTGTTTGTCTTTGTACTAAAAGAAATAAGTGGAATGTAGCTAAGCCATGGGTGTGGTTGTGCTCACTTTGGAAGAAGGGCCGGAAAGTGTTTTACTTGAACACTAAGAATTAGCTCAGGAGGGTCATTCTCCACTTAGCTGCCAATTCATTTTAGTAGCTCTCTGTTACTTAACTGCTTCTAACTGTATTGCTTTTATTTATTCATGGTTTATCTTCCAAGTCAGATATATTTTCCTTGATGATACTTGTGTGTATCACATCTATCTTGTATATATAAAACTATTTTCAGTGCATGTGTGTCAGCTATTGCAGTAGTTTTGTGCTGTGAAGTTACCTGGGGCATCTGGTTAGCAAACATAAAACTCTGCTCCAAACAAAAGACAATAGGAACCCCACCCTCCCCACACATTTTTGTCAAATGATCAACACACAGCCTTGCCTTGTGCATTATCATAGTCATTTTTCTTATCACTGAAACAAAATATCTGATCCCCATAAACTCACAGAGGAGGCTTTATTTTGGTTGACAGGTTTTAGAGATTTCAATCCACTGTGGCCTGACTCCAAGAGAGAAACAGCGTGGCAGAAGGACATGCCAAACAAAAAGCTGCTCAACTTATGGCAGCCAAAAAGCAGAATGAGGAAAGGAGCCAGGGAGGGAGAGAAGTTCTTCCGGGTCACATCTACAGCTACCACCACTTCCGGGTCACGTCTACAGAGACTGCCTCTTCCGGGTCACATTTACAGAGACTACCTCTTCCGGGTCACGTCTACAGCGACCACCACTTCCAGGTCACATCTACAGAGACTGCCTCTTCCGGGTCACGTTTACAGAGACTACCTCTTCCGGGTCATGTCTACAGCGACCATCACTTCCAGGTCACATCTACAGAGACTACCTCTTCCGGGTCACGGCTACAGGGACTACCTCTTCCAACCAGGCCTTGTCCCCTAACAGCACATTCAGCTATGTCTCCATCGGTGGGTTCACCCATTGGTGAGTACAGCACCCTCACGATCCATCATGTTCCAAAAGTCTGATCTCGGGGCCAGGGAAATGGCTCAGTGGAATAAGCGCTTCCTTGGCAAG
>NW_004524630.1:4530593-4536669 GCF_000260255.1 Octodon degus
AAAAAAAAAAAAAAAAAAAAAACACCAAAAGTCTGATCTCTGAACACAAGTCTTCTGGGGGTCATTCTATCCAAACCATGACACTGTATGCTTCTACTTAAAGACCTCTATGAATATGTACAGCTGATTCACTGACGCTGAACTCAGAGCCAACAGAACTGCAGCTCGGGCCTAAGCCTTGCTCCTCTGCAGACAGAAGAAGGCAGAGCATGGCCTCTGTGGCCTGGCTCCAAGAGCTGGACAACCTCTGGACAACTGGGCAACTTACACTTCTCTCTCCTTTGTGCATACTTACAAGTGTCCCCAAAGCACAGAAGGTATTTCTCCTAGGTTACAAATGCATTTCAGCAAGTATGAGAATTTGTAGATACAGAATCTGCAAACAGCGAGGATTTACTGCATGTGTGTATTTCTTCACAGGCAGCTCCTAACAAAGCATATTTCTATCCTAAGTGTAAGATCCAATATATTTTCCTTGCCAACAGCTGCTATGTAATGCATTATACTCAGTCGCCCTACCTTATCCACAATTTTACTTTCTGCAGTTTCAATTATCCATGGTGAACTACAGCCCAAAATACTGAATTTTTGAATTCCAGGAATCAAACCTTTATGCCATCTATGTAGCATGGTGAACCCTTACAGCACCCTGCTTACTCTCCATCCCGCGGAGGATCTGAGATGTCCCTTTCTTCAGCAGATCGTCACTGTGTGTGCTGTCTGCTCTCCGGGCACTTAGCAGCTACCAGTTATCACATCAACTGTTCCGGAATCGTAGCACTGTGTTCAGGCAACCATTACTGTACTTAGTAACAGCCCCAAAGGATATGCATAGTAATGCTGGCAATGGACGCGTGCCAGTGAGAAGCTGTAAGTGCTTCCTTTAAATGAAAAGTTGAACGTCTTTTACTTGATAAAGAAATTTATACAGCATTATATGGGCTGGTGAGATGGCTCAGTGGTCTAAAGCACCTACTTAGAACAAGCTAAGTCAAGCAAAGCACAGGAACCGCAGTTCAATCCCCCAGCACCACATGCCAGCCCGCCCGCCCCCTGGTGGGCTGAGCTGGCCACACACAAAAATAAATAAACAAATAAATAAATATACAGCATTATATGCTGAGCTTGCATCCTTAAAATGGTGAAGAAGGAAAAAGAAACAGGTGCTAGTCATACTGCTGCCTCAAGCTAGAAGAGCCAGAGCCACAGTGCACAAGAACTTAGTTAAGATTAAAAAAAAAAAGACATTAAATGTGTGGATGGAAGACTTGAGAAGAAAATGCGTCCTAACAGCATTGCACGATGCCAGAAAGTGCTGATCTACAAAGCCCTCAGCAAATGGTGACATATACCCCCCCCAAAAAGGAATGATTACACAGATCAAGGAATAGCTTTGAACTGAAAAATATAAAGATTACTAATGAGGCCGTAAGAGCCTGGCCCTACTTCCCACGAAGCTGAAGCAGCTGGATAGTGAGGAAGAAGAGAAACCCAATCAAGTCTTCAAACGAGCTCTCCTAGAAGAAGACGGGCAGAAACCTACATTTATAAAAGAGCAAGGGAGGCGCCAGAGCCTGCAGGCAGAAGGGCGGATGAACGCTGCCCCTGGGAGGCAGCGCGGCAGGACTTACAGTCAGGTGGAGCGTGTACAGAGCTGAGAACTCACCCCTCACCAAACCCAAAACTGTCTCCCAGTATTCTGGCGGCAGCATCAGCAACGTGTAGGCCATGAGCATCTTGGTTTTGGAGCAGTTACACTGATTCTTTACCTCAGATATGGGAAAAAAATAGAGGAGGAAGGATAGGAATTTAAAGCCCTATTAATAACGGACAATATACCTGGCCATCCGAAATGTGTTTGAAAATGAAAACGAAAAGCTGGATTTGGGGATTTTTGTTTTTACCTCCAAATACAATCCCATTATGTCAGCTCCCTGACTAAGGCATTAATTTATGGGTCAAAGCCATATTCACCACATGACCACCTTTGAACAGAAAGTAACGCAGATCTAAGCAGGTAGGGTTGAGTCCTGCCCAAGCTGCCAGCGTCCACTGCAGCCTTAGCCTGTGTTCTCCACAAATCCCCGTAACTTCTATAACAAGTATTCTCCTCTGCCAACTCCTACCAGAGCACACAACCTATATGAAGTACTTGTTTTAAGCCCTAAATGTTTTTTGACCCAAAAAAAACTATTAGCAAAGATTTAATTCAACATGACAACTTAGAGCCTATCCTGGGGCAGAAGAAATTGCCAGGCATAAAGTAGGCGCTCAAAAAAAAATTGTTACATTCTTTGTTTCTGAATTCACGTTACTCTCAATTTTTTCTTATTTGCTTTCATTTCAAGAATGCAGATTGTCCAGCATATGAGCAGATGCAGAAGCGGGAACTCCAGTCCAGGATGCAGTCCTGATGTAGCTTTAGTTAGATATGCTGTTTCGTATTTGTATTGAAATCGTCTTTAGTTCTCCTGAGAGCTGGCAACTGGTCAGAGTGCTCACTGCCCTTCTCCACTAGAACAAAAACAAAGGCAAAGCCGAGAGGTGTGTTCTCCGCAGGGAGCTGCAGCCCAGGCTCTCCACTGCAAGCCTGCCCGTGGGCCTGCTGTGTGTGACTCTGTGCATGACTCGGGGCGGTCACGGAGGCTGCTTGCTGTCCCCACCCAACTCAGCCCTGGAGGGCTGGCCACGGGCTCCTGCTCCCAGCAGGAGATGAGTCCTCGCTGGAGAACGGGACTGGAGAACCGGGCCTCGCTCAGCAGGAAGCACCTGCCCACACTTTCTCGCCTTATCAGCCCAGACTACGACTGGACAGCAACCGGCGGAGCAGAGCTTCCTGGCTGTTGTGTTTTTCCAATCCACCTCTTAATCTATCCCATGTGCACATGCAGTCCGAGATGCAAGGAAATGGTCTATCGCCTCAGAGGGAGTGAGAGAGAGGCCAAAACAAACAGGAAAAAGCCACAGGGAAGAAACAAGAGACCACAGAGAGGGAAGGCGCGGCTCCCCAAGAAATCTCTAACATTAACCAAGAGAAGACACCGCAACAAGACATGGGAATGTGACTAGGTAGGGCTAAAATGGAACACACAGCTGGGCTTGGTGGCACACGCCTGTCATCCCTGCACTGGGGAGGCTGAGGCAGGAGGCTTGCCATGAGTTTGAGGCTAGCCTGGGCTACGTAGTGAGTTCAAGGCCAGCCTGACCTGCACAGCAAGGCCCTGGGGGGGAGAATAAACACGGGAAGAAAACCGCCAACAATGAAGAAAAAGGAAAAAACCCAAACATCTCTATCACAGCCTCTTAATTAGAATGGCCTCAGATATCCCAAGAACAGCATGGGAATTGAAAGGGAACTTCTATATAAAGCCCGCTTATCAACCAAGTGTAGAGCTAGAATAGATATTCTTAGACATATGAAATTTTATTTGCCATGTATTTTTTAAGCTATTTTAAAAGCTTACAAATGAGTGAAGCAAGGATGAGAGAAAACATTGGTTTGAAGAGCAGGAAATCTCATCCAGGAGGTGGGGAGGGGCTCCTCAGGCAGGAAGGGCAGCTGCTCGGGGCTGAAGGACACACAGGGGCTTTCTCAGAACGCCAAGCTTGCAGAGCCCTCGGTGTGCCTGACCAGCTTGAGCTGGGACTCACACCGGTGGCAAAGGGTCTGGGGCCGAATGCTGAGCGCCGAGAGAAGCTCTGAACCGAAACGGAGAGCGATGCGTCGCTACAGACATGGTGCACACGCCCCGCACCTCGCGGGTGTTCTCCAGATGTGCACAGGAAGAGGAGTAATGGGAAGGCCTGGAGGAAAGGGTTTACGGGACGTCGCGTGCCATCTCTACAGCTTGTTTGTAAATCCAGAACTATGGCAACATGTAGAATGGTAATTTTTAAAAGAACAGGTAACACACTAAATCGTGGCAAACAAAAATTGCTACGCATCATATCCATAGGCGGGGGAGGGGAGAAAGGACAAAGAGAAAATCTGGAAAGCAGAGCCCCTACTCGGCCGGGCAAGGCCTCGCAGCAGTGGCGTCCAGGCCTGGAAGGCCCAGCCACTGCCTTTGCTGGAAGGCACCAGGACACGGCACAGCACAGCGGTGGCCCCCAGAAGATGCGTGGGTGCCCTTGCTGCCTAAAGCGGCGGTCTGAACAGGCTGCAGGTGTTCTCAGCCTGCTCCAGAGCAAGCAACTGCTTGCTTTCCCAGAGCTAAATACTGGAGTCGGGGTCTGGCCAAATAGCTCAGCGGATTAAAATGCCTGAAAGCAGGCACAAGGCCCGGGTTCGATCTCAGGGGCCTGCCCTGCTGGTCCCGCCCCCGGGGCGCACTGAGCCAGCAATTGAGACTGGGCGGTGGCGCGCCCCTGTAATCCCAGCTCTTGGGAGGCTGTAAACAGGTGGATCACTACAAGTCCAATCTAGTAGTGAGACCCTGAACACCCTTCCCGAAAATACAAATAAAAATTACTGGAGTTGGAGATGTGGGCACCCTGACATCTATCTCCACATCTGAGCGCAGTCCAGCAGGCTTTGTTGCTTGTCACAGTCCGCAGTCGGCAGAGCCACGTCAGCAGCTTCCCAGCAGGACGGCGCCCTGCGTCACCCTGCCCGCTGAGCCAGACCTTTCCCGCAGAAGGCCTCATTCACCCCAGCCCCTTCTGCTTCTTAATCTAATAAAATCAGTGTAGGACATTCGAAGTGCACCTCCTGTGAGCCTACAGCACTGCCCACAGAAGTAGCTTCTCAGGTTCCCCCCCCCCCACGGATTCCCCTGCACAAACAGGGAAACTGAGTCCCAGAGAGGTGGTAGAGTCAGCGCTGCCACAGGGGAGAGCGAGCAGAACCGAGACACCCAGAGTGCTCGTGCCTGAAAACCTTTCTTAGGCAAGGCAGCCACGACACTGGTGGCTGGGACAAAGCTATCCATTTTTGCTATCTTGAGGTGTTTTGTGCGTGATCTCATTCATTGTATATTTTTTCAAAGATTGAAACATAAAAAGCCCCACCCTAGAGGACACTTGTCAGTTTGAACGCTCAAGATGCAGCTATCCTAAGAGCCTGTTTTTATTTGGATCTTTTGCCCTGCTAACCCTACCCTGTCCAAAGGTCTTGATGTTTCTAGAATGCACAAGGAAAACTTTTTAATCTCGCTAAGGTTGCTCTGCTGTGGACATGAGCCTAACTGCATTTATTCATGTTCTAGAGGGCTTGGTTTAATCCCTTATTCCTTATTAAGCCTATTTTTTTTAACTGCGTAAATTCTGTTAATTTATAAAGGGCAAGGAATACAGAAAGGAAATCTTTTGCTCAAAGGGCTCTTACTTTACAGGGAAAGGGCTCGAATAAATGGAAGAGAAACTTCAAAGCCTTTCGGAAGACACCTCCCTCTAATTCAGTTTGGGAGACTGGTCTCCAGTTTAAAAGGTAAAAAGATGAAAGCAAGTTAATCCTGCATACATTCCCCCTCTCTTTAAGAAACACAGTTTCCATACAATACCTCTTTGCTTAGTAGTTCCTACGGTAAGAGATAGGCAAGGGTCAATAATTAGCAGAGCCTCGAACTGCTATTGTTCCAAGCCTCCGAGACACACCTTAACCTCAGGGTCCCTATCAGCAAGCGATTCCACTCCGTATCTCTGTCTCATTCTTCAGTTATTCTACCTTTTTGGGAGAGCAGCCCACAAGGTAGAAATAGAAAACCTAAACGCACCCTTAAGTGTGAATCTCTCTTCACTGGGAAGTCATTCCAGGGCAAAAGTGAATTGTTTCCTTGCGATTTTCTTCTGCTTCACAGGATCTCACTTTGCAGCTGGGACTCATAGTGATCCTGCCTCCCCAGCGCTGGGATTACGGGCGTGCCACCACACCCGGTCTGTGTGGCCCGCACGGCATGCGGGACCGGGGATGGAACCTTAGTCCCGACGCTTACCTAAGCAGGCACTTAGTCCACTGAGCTATCTTGCCAGCCCGCAATCTTGTAAATAGATTTCGAAATACAATTCTCCTTAAAAGTGCTACACCCCTTCAGGTAAACTAACCCTCATTCTGAATTGAGTGCTTCTTGGCAAAATG
>NW_004524630.1:4537709-4542469 GCF_000260255.1 Octodon degus
AGCGGCCTCCGCCTGGCCATCCTCCCGCACCTCTGCGCATTCTCCTCCTCCGGGACACGTCTGCTACCTCTGCGCATTCTCCACTCCTTTCTCGGCCTTTCTTTTAAGCACCGGAGGCTCGCCCCGCCATTCCTGATTGCCAGCACTAGATGGTAGACGCTCAGCTCTCAGCAACTCAGATGAAATCCCTTCTCTGGGGCACCCGCTAAGCCTTGGGGGAGAACAGGGAGAAAGGGGTTAGCTTTGGCCGTGCAGGCGCCGTGGTGCGCATGCAGGATACGCTGGAGCGCGGTGTTCTCCTCAGGGAGACCCAGCAGGGTCCCAGACGGCCGCCGGGGTGAGGAGAAACCGGGTACAGACGGCCCAAGAACGGGAGATTAAAAACAAAGCGCGAAGCGTATTAAGAAAGGACGTGCTTCGGAATGCTCCGATTATAGGATGGCGGGGAATTCTAGCATGGAACACGTCTGTGACCGAGGTGTGTCCTCTCGGCTCAGCCTCAGGAGACAAGTGCAGGGCATCCCTCATCTAAAATTCAGAACTTTCTGAATGCTGATATGAGACCGCAGTGAGAAATTCTGCGTCTGACTTCATTTTGATTGGTCCTGGACAAAACACAGGCACAGTGAAAATACTGTCCTGTAGAAAATTACCTGCGACCAGTATAGCATGTCTGAGAAATAGAAATAAATTTCCTGCTTAGACTGGGATCCCGTCTCCAAGATTATAACACTATGTATGTCCACACAGTGCCAAATCTGGGAACATCCATAGTGTGAACCACTTCTGGTCCTAAGCTCTGGAGATAAGAAGGGTCCTCAGCCTCTATTCAACCAGTACCAGGCTCAGTTATGGGGTGTCGCTGCAGGAGCGGACTTCAATCCTCCCAGGCCTGGGTGCCCCCCACAGCTTGCCTTTGCCTTCCGCCCTGCTCACCCCCCCCCCACCTGGCAAGTAACACCTCACACTGGTTCTCAGGCTCTGTGCGTTCGGTCATCCCTGCCAAGGACCCTTCTGCAGGATCCCAAGGAAGCCGTCGGAGGTGGTCAGTGCTCCGGAGCTGCCTTTGGCTGTGGCCCGGGAGCCCCGTGGGACAGAAGGGGATCGAAGCGACATTCATTATGCACGGAGAAAGTCAAGCTGCAGTACAGCCCCAGCACCTCGCTGAGCCCACAGGAGCTGAGGAGGTGCACTGGCCTAGGCAGGGCTCCCCTGTCAGGGGCTGCGGTCTGCTCCCAGCCTCCATCCCTGCTGTGCTCCACTCTGCAGTCACCGGGATCATTCCAACCCAAATCCGACTGCCACCCCTAGTTCAAAATCCCCTTGTAACTTCTTCGCACACTTAGGATAACTGCACACTCCAGTGTTAATGGTATTAAAAGCCAACACGACCGTGGCTCACCCTCCTTCCACTCTTGCTCTGCTGGTTCCAACATATCTCTCCCGTGGTCCTGAAACGTCCCCCTTTCCAAAAGCTATACTAGTGTAGGCCTATTCTTTGACAGTGTAGCGGAGGCTACTTCAGCTTCCTTTCCTTTATCTCTCGCTAAACCACAAGGTTTGTCCTTCCAGGGCAGAAGTCAGCTTGTCGATGCTGTCTGATGAGCCACAAAACTTGGTTTAGGAACCTGGAGCCTCCAAAGAGCTGGCCTGGGACTGTGCTCAGTGCGTTGCTCTGTAGGAAAGGCGGCTTCCCAGACAAGACTGATGCTTTTCTCCAACTGTGCAACACTTCTTAACAAAAACTTTCAAAGGGAAACATCACTTGAAATTTCTCAAGTGCACAACACCCCACTGGGGGTGGAATGAGTTGGCGGATTTGTCCTTGCTGTTGTTTTACATGTGCTTCTGGAGTTTCAGAAGCGTGTGCTTTTTTTTCCTTTCACATCTAAAACAGAGAAGACTTTTATAGAAGAGTAATTTGAGCAATTCAGAATTTTTGACCTGCAGAACCTATTATTCCAGGATGCATAAACTTTGCCAAGAATAGGCTTCTGAATTAATTTGTGAAATCTACAAAAATAATAAAATTTACTTAACTCTTGACTGCTGAGTTTAAAGACTGGAACCTTCAAAGTTCCTTGTCGTGTCTGTTTCTATTAAAAAGAAAAATGCTGCTGCTTCCCTGGAAACAGACTTTGTTTTGCAATAATGGCGTTATCATCGCTAATTTTTTCCTCTTTTCCTTAAATCTGTGTATTTTGGAAGAATGTTTTAAGTCCTAACAGAAAACATTTCACCTTCAGGCTCTCTGTACGAATTGACCTTTTCTCACAGCGCTGGGACTATAGCCAAGCCAGACCAGGCAAACCACAGTTCTTCCGCAGGTGGGACCTGTTTGGGGTCTGGTAGGTCGCTAATCAGGGTAAGATAGTTGCCTATTTTGTCTGCTTTTATGCAGATTCAATACCAAGTATCTTAATTTTGGAGAACAGCATGGTTTTATCAGTGACTTGGGAAGAGCTCCTCGGGGCGCACAGCTGACCTTTTTGAAGGCCTGCTCAGAAGTATTTGTTTCCTGGTTTCTCTTCTCCCCCAAGCCCTTGATGGAGAGCCGCAGGATTCTCAGCAGCTGCCTTGGGGGGCTGTGAGCAGGCTCTGTGGCCTCTGATTGCAGGTTGCTGGAGGAGGTTAACCAAATACTCACTAGCACTATTAACACTCAGCCTCTGGCCAGTTTACTTTGGCACCTAGGTGAGAATGGTGTTTGCAAAAACTGTAACACAAACCTAGCTGCATTTTGAAGAGGGGGACAGTGGAGGGAGGGTGTAGGAAGTCACTTGAGGGGCAAGGTGAGTAGTCACTTAAAAAGTCACTTAGGGACAGGTAAGTAGAAGACCAGCCTCACAGAATGGCAAAGTGGAAGGCTTCAAATGGGATACTAGGGCCAGCTGTCTAAGACCAGGAAAATGTCTCCTTTGTCATTTTCCCAGGCTTTACAGAGAGGCTCTTTGCAGCCAGATGGTCCCTACACTGTCTGTAGGCCTCATTGCTTCTTCTGGGAGACAGGACCAGAACTGGGCACCGGGACAGGCAGCTTCCAGGCTTTAAGCAATTCACTAAGAACTACAGCCTAGGAAGTGGGGCAGGGGGCTACCCTCTGGCAAACAGAAACCCCGGCAAAAGCTCCGTTTGCCCCAGGCATCCCTCCAAGCCTCTGGTTGTGTCCTTCAGGTCCGTAACAATCCTGGACCTGTGTTTTTCTCCAAAGGTGTGCGCACCCTCCCGGGCTTACCCAGGCTGTCCACTGGGGCTCAGGCTGGCCCACCTTGGCCTCTGTCCGCTTGCAGTCGGCTTCCATCCTTCTTTATATTGCTCCCCACCAGTGACCCAAGTGGGGGGGGGGACCTGTTGGCTCCAGAATCCGTTCCCACAGCAACTATGCGCCCTGCCCTGGTCGCCCTCCTCCCAGTACTGGTACCCCACTGCACCTCTCCAGCATCCAGGGACCTTGCTTAGCCCTCCTCTTTCTGAGCCTTTGCCAGAATACCGCCGGGAGTCGCCTGTCCTTGCAATAGCCTCTCCCTGTCCCTCCAGCACTGCTCACCTGCCTGTCCTAAGCCCCAGCCGCCCTGCTCCAAGTGCCCCTTGACCTGCTAGAAACCCACCCTAGCCGAAACTGCAGGACGCCCACCTGATGCCAGCTACCTTAGCTCAGCGACAAAGCAGGCTGTGAGCTCCAGCACTAACAGCCTTCTCTAGAACTCTTTTTCATTTAATCGTGGCGAAATACACATTGAAGATGTGCCATTTTAATCTCTTCTAAGGGTACAGTGCAGCGGCAGTGAGGTGCATTTGCAATCTTGGGCGACCCGCACTGCTTTACCCTTTTCCAAAGCGTAGGTCATTCCGAGCAGAAGCTCAGCACCCATTAAACAATCGCTCACTGCCCCCCAACCCTGCAGGCCCTAGCCACCGTCCTCTACTCTGTGATTTTGATTCCTTGGGGTATTTAATGTAAGTGAAGTCCAGTGGCGTTTTTCTTTTCTCTGGTAGCTTATGCACTCTGCGCGCCTCCGGGGTTCATGCTCCATGTCATATCTGGCAGAACTGCTTCCTTTCTAAGGCTGAGTACTGCTCCTTTGTGTGGGTGCCGCGTTGCGTTCATGCATCTGGCGCTAGAGACGTTCGCACGAAAGGGTGATCACGTTTTGAGAATAACGCTGCTGTGAAGATGGGCAGGCCCCTCTGGCTGATTTCAGTTTGGGTTTCTTCGCTGAGAAGTGGCGTTCTGGGTGACGAGGCGTCCTGCTCTATTTGAGATGCCAAACAATAAGCACCTGGCCCACCCGCGGCAAGGCTGTGCCGGCAGAGCCCGCGTGAGATGGAGGCTTCTGTGCTATTCTCGGCTTCTACCTTCTGTCTGCCCATGAATCGGGGAAGGGGAGTCTTTTCACCTGGGCAATATGAGGGCTCCCCCCTCGAGACCTTGTAGGCCTCTCTCCAGGATCATCCCCCCGGGGATCTAGCTTGCAGCACAGGAAGCTGAGGGCTACACAGTCGTCTGTGGTGGGTAAAAGTCCCTTCCCTTTGCTGAGAACGCACCGCACTGCGGGTGTCAGCGCTGGGCCTCTGTGAGCCACAGTCCTGACTCGCTTGCACGCTGGCTTTTCATGACCTTTTTACCACTGATTGCATACACGAAACTGGAAGGGAAGAAGGGAGCAGAAAGGACGTCCTTCCTGTTTCCAGCTGTCGCTGAGTGCCAGCATCAGGTGACTCAGTCTCTCGACAGCAGCTTCTCTGTCCCCCAGAGAGCC
>NW_004524630.1:4543614-4545231 GCF_000260255.1 Octodon degus
ACTTATATCACTTAACTCAGTGCAAATATTATGTAAGCGAAGCTGTACCGTGTTTAAAGCAACGGTTGTCAAGCTTTGGACAACAGGAAGCAGAAGGTGGTGGTCTAAAGAAAGGGAAATGCTCGGAATGAACCGGTCCGCGCTGGCTTTGGGCAGCAGGAGGCATCCAGAGTGTACCACGCGGAGGCAGCTGAGGCAGAAATTGCTCCGCGGGATCAGGGAGCAGGTACTGGAATTTGGGCAGCTGAGCTGCTGGGGCTGGGGGAGAGGTCCTTGGAGAGGACGGTGGCAGAAGCCCATGACATCCCCGGGGGGTTCTGGGTCCCTGACGTGCAGGGCAAATACTAAGCCCTGCAGAGAGGAGCTGCTCTCGGCTGGGAAATCTACAGGCATCTCATGGGCCCAATCAGGGGGGGAACAGGCTAGATTCCTGCAAAGTCCTAGTGCAGCAGGTGTGTGGCTCAGCGTGCAACCCACACCCCAGGGCCACGCGCTCTAGGTTACAGCATTGCCCAGAATTAAAGCCAAACTTCAGACCTCAGCACTAAGGGCACAGCAGAAAGCCACCTGGAAGGGCCAGGTGTGTGCACTAGCAACAGAACTGCTTGCTCAGACAAAGCGCTCTCTTAAGGAAAGCCCTATGATCACTGCCTCTCATGAAACATCCCTCATGCTCAGAATACAATGTAAAAATACTAGAGATGCAAAGAATGCTAGGAGAGCGTGACCTACAACCCACTAGCGCATCCGTCCTAGTGGAATCGAAAGCACTGAAGAGATGTTTGCAGGAGTAAAATAGCAAAAGCGCCTCCCGATCGAGAAATAATTTGCAAAAACCTACTAAATACTAACTGTAAACAAAAGCGTGTGCCCATGTTTCTAGCAGCACAATTTGGAACAGCTAAATCTTGGAGACAACCCAAATGCCCCCCAACCGAGGAATGGATACGAAGATGTGGGCTTTTTGTCCAGTGCAGAACTAGTCAGCCATAAAGAAGGATGAGCCGGAGGCCTCGCAGGTAAATGGGGCAACCTGAGGCCGTCCTCATACGTGAGCTAAATCAGAGCCACAAGCGGAAGCATCATATGGTCGTCGTAGGGTAAGAATCTGACAGAAGAAATACGTTCTAAAATGTAAAAATAGATACTGTGAAATGGAAAGAAATTGTTCAAAAGGAAAAAGTCTTAGAATGGGTGAAATGGGAAAGGGTGGAGGGAAAAGGGAAAAACACGAGTTGGTTATACTACGTTTCTTAGTTCATTAAAAAGGAAGGTTGGTGATAATATCAATTGGAGAAATTTTTACGCCCATATTTTATACTGAGCAACTACTTTATTTTATTTTTGTATTTTAGGGAAGGGTCTATAGGGTGTTCAGAGTCTCACTACTAGATTGGACTCATACTGGTGCGCCTGTTTACAGCCTCCCAAGAGCTGGGATTACAGGCGCACACCACCATGCCCAGTCGTAATTGTAGTCTCCGCACACCCGGCGACAGGGCTAGCACAGCAGGCCCCAGGATCAAACCCCAGCCCCTGCACCTGCCTCAGGTGCCTTAATCCCCTGAGCTATTTGGCCAGCCTTGAGCAACTATTTTAAAGATAATGTTTAATATA
>NW_004524630.1:4546100-4559194 GCF_000260255.1 Octodon degus
GCCAAGATTTCTAAACAAGTGGCCTGATCATAAAGCCTGCTCTGGGAACCTGCAAGTTCCTACCTCGCTGAGGTAAAGTGGGCTCAGGGCCCCTCAGAACAAGGCGCGAGGGTGTGAGCAACAGAGCCCCAGCGTGGGCCTGGGAGAGGCTTCTAGAATGATGCTTCTGCCCGGGCAGAGACAAAGGCTGTCAGAGCGTGCCCTCACTGCCAGCTGCCCTATTCGTCCTGGTCCTGCACCCCACCGCCATAGCCACAGTCACCCCCAGATCTGCGTAATGCTGCCTTCCAATTTCCAAAGTGAAAAGAATTTGCTGACACAGTGATTTGAAGCACAGTTCACTGTTATCATCACTGTGAACTTTTTTCTACAAATTTTCTCTACTATCTACCCAGGTTGTCAATTTCACAGTTGTTGTGAGTGTGAATTATGCAGATGCTTTACCATTGACCAACATCCCCAGCCCTTGCCCACACTTTAAATTTTGAGACAAGTTCTTACTCAGCTACCCAGGCCAGCCATGAGCCTGTGGTCCTTCTGCCTCGGTCTCCCCAGTGGCTGGGCATACAGAGACCCACCGCGTCACTCAGCCGCAGCCAGCTTCTACAGGTGAGAAGAAAACTACCCCACAGTGGGAGAAGGGGTGCGAGGACGTAGCGCAGCGGAAGGGTGTCTGCCTAGCACGGGGAGGCCCGGCCTGCAATCCTTAGCACGGCAAACACACAAAATCAAGCAAAGTACGATAAAATAGTACACCTATATACATGAGAGAAGGATAATTATTTTTACAATAAATAAAGAGGAAATAAGCAAATACAAATGGGAAGTAAGAAAAATAAAGTTCTTGTAAGCTCTGAGTTAATTAAATTACACAGTATTTCTACACTTAGAAAGGAAAAGTTATAAAACAATAAGATAATCTGTCAAGATCAAAACCTAATGAGAGCTCAGAGAAAAAAAGAAACTTTAAATACTTTTTGTTAAAAGACAAAAACTAGGATCAATATTGCTCTTCATAGCAAAAGGTAGAACTAACCCAGGGCTCACTGGTGAATGATCGTATAAACAAAATGTAGTTGATATGTGCAAGAGAATATTGTGCAGCCTTCAAAAAAGAAAGAAACTCTGGCACGTGCAACACTGTGGACACACCTTCAGGACCCCGTGCTAAACGAATACGGGTTATAGGAAGACACACACTGTGTGAGTCCGCTGAGACGAGGCACACACAGTAGTAACGTTCCTCGAGACCCGAAGCAGAATGGCAGTTGTTGGGGTCGTTGTTTAACGGGTACAAGATTTCCGTTTGGAAAATGAAGCAAGGTCTGCAGGTGCCTGCCTGCTGGGCAACAATGTGCGCAGACTTAATGCCGCAGAACTGTACACTCGAGGGCCAGCGAGGAAGCTCAGCAGACTAAGCGCCTGCTTAGACAAGCGCTGGCACTAGGCGCTGCGCCAGGGCCGCCCTCCGGCTCACTGAGCCTCGGTGAAGTCTGGGCTGGTGGCGCACGCGTGTAGTCCCAGCGCGAGGAAGGATCACTATGAGTGTGCGCTGTGTAGTGAGACCCTGTGCGCGCACACGTGCGCGCGCACACACACACATTCTATTTAGAAGTGTACATTTAATATATTGTAAGTGGTAAATTCTATACTACCTGTGTTTTTCTACGATTAAAAGAAAATAAGAACAGCAATTCTGCTGCACAGTGTTGCGTTAATTGTGCTTCCGGCGCACTCAGTCGCTTTTCTTTCTTCGCACAACGGGAACTGCACGTGGGGCTTTAAATGCTGCAGTGTGTACTCGTAGGTGAAACAGGTCAGCCCCGCGTGTGCAAACATCGCATTGTCTCCCTGGTGTAAGAATCTGAAAGAGTAAGTAAAATCTGAAAGGCACAATACACACTGTAAAAGAGAAAGAAACTGAACGTAAGGAATAAACAATTGAGATGAGAAAAGCAAGGAAACAAGGAATGGGCAGTGCATTTGCGTACCTGCGCGGGACCGCTGAGGCGACTATACTGCCGCTTTCTATCAGTTCTCGGGGCAGCAGCTAGTGACTAAGATCTTCACTGTGACCAATCTCACATACTAATTCTGCTGCACTGCAGACAGCAATGTGCAGTATAACAGCCGCTGTCGGACACCTTTCACTTTTTTTTTTTTAAATGTGTATCATCACTGATGTCTTACCTATTATTTTTATCCTCTTTAAATTTTTAAAAAATAATAAAAAGGACCCGGAAAAAATGAATGTTTATTGAAAGGAAGAGTTCAGTTGTCGGATCAGTCTCGCCTGCCTGTATCTGGTCATCTGACCAACAAATTTGACGGTGACAACACGCAATGTAACAACCACTGCTAAGTTTTTATTCCTGCTGTGAAATTCTGTACCATTTGTGTTGAGTTATGTTGCTTTGTTTTTGCTTTGTCTTTGTTCTTGTTACTTGGTTATGTTTTTTTCATCTTTAAAATGAAAATAAATGCTGCACGCGGAAGCGTCTCAGCACAGCGCCGCATCTCATCAAGCCTACTCCTGCGCAGAAGGGGCGACGCGGAGGGCTCTGGCGACAAATGGAAAGCGACGCACAGCTTATTTATCAATCACTCATTTTTCCTTTTAATATTCATATTTTAATCAAAATCTAAAATGGAAGGGGCTGGTGGTGCAGCTCAAAGCCTGCCTGCTTCCTAGTGAGCGCAAGGCCCTGAATGTGAGTCCTAGCACTCAAACCAACAAACAAAATACGCCTCTTTAAAAAAAGAAAAAAGAAAAATTTGGACTGGGGAGATAGTGTGGCGGTCTAAGTGCCTGCCTGGCAAGCACAAGGACCCAAGTTCAATCCCCAGTACTGCATGATATGCCGGCCCCATTCTGCGGGCACACTGTGCCAGCTACCAAGACCAGGCACGGCGGTGCACTTCTATAATCCGAGTGCCGGGGAGGCTGAGACAGGAGGATCGCTATGAGTGCAACCTGCATAGTGAGACCCTGTACCAAATAAATAAATGAATAAATAAATAAATTTTAAAAAGAAAAATTTACGAGTTAATAGGTCACATCCAGTTCCAACTTCTGAGGAAAAGCTCTAAAACTATTTCATCTTTGAGAAGACTAAGAGGCACCAACTATCCTAAATAATTTAAACAGAGGGAAAAATTCTTATAAACTCAAAATAGCCAACAGTGGTGGCACACACCTGTAATCCCAACTGCCTGGGAGGCTGACACAGGAGGACACAAGTTCAAGGCTGACCCAGGCAACTTAGTGAGACCCTGTCCCAACGAAATGAAAAGGGCAGGGCTGTAGTGCCAAGCTCCCCCGCCTCGCTTCCTGGTGCTTCCAGAGACGTGCAAGACGTCCGATACTTCCAATCATCAATTGGGACCAAACTTTGGAAATAACTTGTGTTATTTTGCAAAATAACCAAGAAAAAAGAGATGGAGTTGAAAATACAAGAGAGATTGGCAAACCTAGAAAACAATATGTATCAAATTGTCAAATACAACATCTTCACGATGTCTTGAAAATTCAAGATATGTGTGTAAAAATCATTTCACATCACTCTCATTAAACATCTGAAAATAGTTCAAGATTCAACATTAGTTCATCTGATTTGCTTTGCTTTGCAGTGCTAGTGGCTGAACCCAGGGCCTCGCACACACTAGGCAAGCCCCCCACCACGCAGCTGATGACCTACCTACTGCCGAAGGACAAAATGGCCCAAAACTCAGGAGCTCAAAGCAGTAGCCACCTATTTGCCCATGAATCTGCCACTTGGGCCGGCTGGTGCAGCTTCCTCTGGTCCTGCCGGTGGCCACACAGTAAGGACGCCTATGCTGTAGGTTAGGCCCCAGCTAGGATGAGCAGAACTTTTCTCGAGATCATTTAGGGTCTTTCCCTGCACATGTGGCCTCTTGACCTGGTCTCTCCAGCAGCAGGCTCCTCACAGGATGACACCCTACTTTCAGGAATAGAAAGAGAAAGCGTGGTGGCACACACCTGTAATCCCAGCCCCTGAGAGGCTGAAGCAGGAGGATCCCTACACATTTGAGGCCAACCAGGGCTACCTAGTGAGCTCAAGCCCAGCCTGAGCTGCACAGCAAGGCCCTGTCTCAAAAAAAGAAAAGGTAGAGTACAGCAGAGAAAGAAAACTTCTGTGAGCCATTGTCACCTCTGAAGTTGTAGTGCCAGAACATGATTTGCACTCCTTCATAGGAGCCAGTACAATCACAAAGCTGTCCCAGACGTGAGATGTAACAAAGACAGGTCATGGAGGGTGACCGGGCCAGCCTACAGAAGATGAGAGACCCTGCAGCGTCCCTGGACGTGCGACCCAGCACAGCTGCTCGTGAGCTGAGAAGGGCTTGACCAGCAGCCAGTGACGTGGGGCAAAGAAACATGGACCGCATGGGCCTGCCTGAAAGGGACCTTCACCAGAATAAGCGTCTTCCGTGGAAACAGCATTTTGTCTCAAGGTTTCTACTTTATTGTGTAGAAAAAAATAGCAGAAAAGCTACACAAAAGAAAAACTATAGGGTTAGTTCTTCATTCTAAAATGTGTGCTAGAACTAGTCTTGGGTAAGATGTCATTTTCACCAGGTGCCTTTAAGGCCCAGGCTCATACTTCTGTTCCAACTACACCCCCCCGGGACTGATGGAGCTCGGTGGTGGAGCATGCGCGTAGCATGCTGGGATCGTGGTTTAACCAACAATGCCACACACCCAGAAAGACTGCTGCAACCGCCAGAGCTCTTAAGTGAGACGGGATTAGTATGCAGGGGCCACACGCTAGCTGCCGCTTGGGGAGGCCCTCTAGGTGGCAGGAGCTGGGCCAACCAAGGACAATCCCTGGTAGTTCTTTCAAAATCCCGCAAAGCAAGCCCTATTCTTAGGTAATTTACAGGACAGAAAACTGATGTTTTGCAGGCCAAACATGCTCAAAGAAGTTCAGACTTTTTAAAATAGTTGGTAATGGGTCAGTTGAGGAATGTTTAGCTACAGAGAATGTCAGGACACAGTATATAAATGTTCATTATTCTTAAATTTCCAATTTGACCCAATCAAGGCTCCCTGGAATTAGAATAATTCCTCACAAAGATGTGGGACTGGGGTATTGGCCTTCAGATGCCCAGGGTCTTCAACAAGACTGGGAAGCCTTCCGGAAGCACCCCCATAACATCCAAGAGGCCATCTTCCCATACAGCAAAGAGTGCTCAAGTGTTCATGGCCAGTGACACCTTCCACCTGGGGCCTCCCAGCACTGCTCAAGTCTGGGTGGAAAAACACCGAGCTGTCTCCAATAACGACAGGATTGTCTCGGGCCAAAGCTGGAAAATGTTCTTGCTCTGTCTTCCTGCCTTGGTCTCCCACAGGCTGCAGCATGGATCTCTGCGGACCCAGGCTTTTCCCCCTTAGGGTGGGAGGCTTCCTCACACATTCAGCAAGAGGAAGAGGTGGACAAGGTGGAGGCGGCCTGGGCAGCAGGGCCCGCAGCCTGGAGCTGGGGTGGGCTGAAGCCAGGAGTCCCTGCGGGAGGAGGGCAAGGCCGGCCTGGGTGAGGCCCAGCAGATAAGGATCTCACGTCCTCCCTCCTTTTCCTTGTTCCTCGGTGCTGGCCACTGGGCCTCGCCTGCCCTGGGCCTTTTAACTGTCAGCGGGCCGGTGCCAAGCAGGCCCAGTCAGCGTCGATGACATGTAAGTTGTGTGTGTTCCAAATTGGCCTTCCTGCCTTTCTGCAAGAAAAACAAACTTGAGCTGGACCCCAACAAACATGACAGGAAAAATAACAACCTTGTTGAGGACTGATAGGAGCAAGCCTGCTCTCCCCACCCCCACGCCAGCCCCCGCTGAGGACAGGAGCGAGGCCCCACCTCAGAAGCCCGGGAGCCTCTGTGGCACGGTGTGTGTGGCAGCCCAGCCTTCCTGCTGAGGCCACCTGTGGAGGCCAGCGTGAGGCCCTGTCTAGGCCTCTCCCCGTCTCCAGGAGGCACCAAGCCCACTCCACAGATAGGTAAGTGCACACTGCAGGATTCCTCATCAGAAACGCTGGAGACAAGTAGTGTTTGGGACAGCAGATTCTTTCCTATGCATAGAGTAGTTTTGGGATAGGACCCGAGGCAAACACAAGGTTCACTTCAGTTTCATACACTTCCCACGTACTAGGATGATGACAATTTTATGCAATATTTCAAATAAATTTGTGCATAGAACAAAGTTTCATGGTATAGATAAAGCCATAGTGCCACGTTGCCACCCTAAGTTTCAGATTGTGGAGCAGTCCAGTTTTGGGGTGTTTTAATTGGAAATACTGAACCTATGTATGATTTATGCTAGCTGTGATTAAACAACAGAGCCATGTTCTTTTAAAAAAAAAATCAATGTATATTTAGTATAGGGTCTACAGGGTCTCACTACACAGATCAGATTCACAGTGATCCTCCTATTTTCAGCCTCCCAAGCAGTGGGATTACAGGCACGTGCCACTCCTGGTCTCAGTTGCCAGTGGCACTCCAGGGATCGAACCCTGGTCCCTGAGACTGCCTAAGCAGGCGCTTTAGTCCATGTTCATTTTTTTTGATATCTAATAACTCTTTAGTATCAGTCTCAGTATCGTCTTGCTTCTAACTTTTAGTTATGCTGAGACTTTGCCATGACTTTGAGTGGCAGGGGTGCAAAGGTTCTCAAACGTTACAGTGAACCAAATGGAAAATGACACTGTCTAGGCTGCGGGAGTCAACGTCTGTGTTTACCTAAACAAACTGAAGGCAGACTCAGGAAGGGCCGCTGCACACCTATGTCCACAGAGGCCAAAACCCGGCAACAAAGGACATATTTGTCAAGGAGAGAGTGGACAAACAATGTGGCAGAGACATACCAGGGGGTTTATTTAGCGTTAGGTAGGAAAGGAGCCCCGACGCGCGTTGCCCAGCAGTGAACTCTGGAAGCACCGTGCTAAGTGACCTGCGCGGGCCGGAACGGCGCGCGTGTGATCGCGAGTCGGCGCATCTAAACCCCAAGAGCGGACAGACCAGGCGGGGAAGGAAGGTCTCTGCGGGCCGCGGGCGGCCGCCAGGGCGGGCCGGGAGGTCGGGGCTCGCTGGAGAACGTGGCCGTGCTCTGCACCTGCAAAGCGGTCTCGGTGACAGCGACCGGAGCGTCCTGAGCGCCGTCGGCCTCCGGGCTGACCAGTGGGCAACTTGGGCAATCTTACTGCTGTGCATTTTGTTAAAAAGTCAATATGGAGGTATCTATCCGGCGTGTATTCAGCCCTGGCTAAGAGAACATATTAAGTTCTGCCGCAGCCCTCATGGGCGAGCCGGCGTGCTCACTGAACAGCGAGGCGCTCAGCACGTTGCCACCCGCAGAACTAAACTGCACAGTGAAAAACTTTCTATGTGCGTAGATAACTACAGAGTGAGGACTAGGACAAAACTGCGCTGAGAATTTGGCACATCTTTTTTCTGAACACTTTAGAATATTCCTGAGAGGCCCGTGTGAAGGCTAGGACACAAGGACGCAGCGGGCTGCTGGATCTTGTGGCTTAACACGAAGAACAACAAAAGCTCGATTTTACCCATCCATGCCACACTAACAGACTTTTCAGAAAGAAATGGAAAATTTTTACACTGTGCTGCTTCCTATCTTGGAAAGGTCTTGTAGACGTAAAGTCTTCTGTTCTTTCCATTTTTAAATGTGACTTGCACACCTACACTCCAAAAAATAGCCAGGACATTATGAAAAAGGAAAATTTGCGGGGCGGCCTCATACATAACCTTCAAAAGTAAATATTAGCAAGCTGAAAAAAGAAAACATGTTAGTATTAACAGAATCTGTCTCACATATTAAAAAATATTTTAACCAATTAATCACTATATTGCTTAATTATTAGATAATCAGAATTAAGAGAAAATTTATGTGAACACCCCAATATATGTAGAAAAAGAGTTGATCAAAATCCATTCTTTTTTTTTTTTTTTTTTGTATTTTAGAGAAGAGTCTATGGGGTGTTCAGGGTCTCACTACTAGATCGGACTCCTAGTGATCCGCCTGTTTACAGGCTCCCAAGAGCTGGGATTACAGGCGTGCACCACCACGCCTAGGCTCAATCACCATCTCAGTGTGCTCCAGGGGCAGGGTTGGCACGGCAGGCCTGGGGATTGAACCTGCAGCCCCTGTGCCTGCTTGCAGGCGCTTTAATCCACTGAGCTATTTGGTCTGCCCTGACATTCTTGATTTATAATAAAACCATTTTTAGATCAAAAATAAAAAAGAATGTCCCTTATACACCAGCGTATTTGGCATGCTCTACAGGGAGTGCTGGGCTTTGCTCTACGTGCTGAGCGCAAGCCTTCGGGGAGCGCAAGGAGAGGACAGCGTCTGCTGTCAGCACTGCTGTTCAACGCTGGCGGCTTCGTCGTGTGGCAAGGCAAGAAAAGAATAAAATGCACATCCACTGGAAAGCAGAGATGCACATTTTATCCACAAAACCCCCTAGAAAACAGGGCTGTTGTCAGTGACCAATTAATGGGCCAAGCCCTAAAAAGAATACAACAGGAAAAGTGGATCCAGCAGCTCCTACATGGGACACAAAGGAAACAAATCTAATGTTAACTGAAGTTTCTGAAAAATCAGAAGAAAAGACAAATGGCATAAAAACTTGTATCTTAAAATAGTAGTTGAGGGGCCAGGAAGATGGTACAGTAGAATAAGCGCTTCCTTGGCAAGCTCAAGGGCCTGAATTCAATCCTCGGTTCCACCAAAATAAAAATAAAATTAAATAATAGCTGAAATCTTTCCAGATAAGGTGAAAGACTTTAACATACAGATTATGTGAGGCATACAGAACATCAAACATGGGCCAGGGAGATGGCTCAGTGGAATAAGCGCTTCCCTGGCAAGTGCAAGGACCTGAGTTCAATCCCCAATTCTGTCAAAAAAAAAAAAAAAAAATCAAACAGCCACAATCAAAAACAGAACCTCACCATCATCATCAAAACCCAGAAATCTAACACAAGAACAGAATCCTAGAAGCAGTTAAAGAAGGATTAAAGCACCTACAAGCAGGTGTAGGGGCTGGGGGTTCAATTCCCTGGGCCTGCTGTGCCAACCCTGCCCCTGGGGCACACTGAGATGGTGATTGAGCCTAGGCGTGGTGGTGCACGCCTGTAATCCCAGCTCTTGGGAGCCTGTAAACAGGCGGATCACTAGGAGACCGATCTAGTAGTGAGAACCTGAACATCCTGCAGACTATTCCCTAAAATACAAAAAAAAAAAAAAAAAAAAAAAAAAAAATCCATTAGAATTATAGCAGACTTCTCAACATAAGCTTTAAATCCCAGCAGATCTTGGAGCAAAGTGTTTCAATCCCTAAAAGAAAACAGTTTATAAACCAAGTTGACATATCCTGCAAAACAATCTTTCCAAATTGACAGAAATAGGATTCTTTCATGAAAAAGCACCTAAAGAAATTCATGACCATGAAACCATACACTGAAAATATTCTCAATGATACTCTAGAAAGAGACAATGACAAAAGGTCTAATAGAACAAATGCAGCAGGTAGAATGAACAGTTAAATAGAAGAGAAAGATAACCAGCAACAGGACAATAAGGCAGTAACAGGAATAGGTTAGTGTCTATCAGTAATAACTCTCAGGGTGAAGGGTCTCAGTTCCCCAAGCAGAAGACACAGACTGGCAGAATGGACCTAGAAACAGAATCCAGTGGCACACTATACACCAGGAGCACATGTCACCCAAAAAGCACTCAGAGTAAAGAGGATGGAAAATAATATTCTACGCAACAGGAGCTCCCCAAAAGCAGGTATAGATACCTTACGTTCAGGCAGAGTGGACTTCAAGTGAAAAGTGACCAAAAGGGACAAAGAAAGTCACTGCATATTGGTTAAGGGAACAGCCCAACAGGAACAGCAACCACCATTCGCCTGTATGCCCCAGACACCAGTGCACGCAATGTCCTAGAGCAAGTACTACTGGACATAAAAGACTGTTCAAGTATAAACAAAGTAACAGTGGGGAGCTTGGATGCTTCAGTATCACAAAGAGATGAGGTGGACAAAAATTAAAAAAAAACACAAAGAAATATGAGAGTTGAAGAAAACCTTTGAACGAATAGAGTTATCTACAATATTCCACTTCTAACAGAATAAACACAAAGCTTTCTCCAAAAAAGACCACATACCAGCCAATAAATCAGCTTAAAGTAAACATTAAAAAATTGAAATTATAACATACATTGTATCAGACCATAGTACAATGAAATTAGAGATTAACAAAAAAAGTCCAGAAATGATACAGATGCATGGAAACTAAATAATAAAAAGTAGACTCAAAAAACAATGAGTTACTGAAGAAATAGAAGTTTCTAAAACTAAATTGTGATACTAGTACTATGTACCAGAACACACAGGGCAGATGAGAACAGTCCTCAGAGGGATGTTTGTAGCTGTGAATACCCACCTCACAAAAACAGAATAAAAAATAAATAAATAAATAGCACAATGAGTCCAAATAAATAATCTAAGGATGCACCTTAAGGTCATAAAAAAAAAACAAGAATAGTCGAAACCCAAAGCTAGTGCAAGGAAGGAAATTACAAAGACCAGAGCAGAAATTAAATGAAATTGAGACCAAAAAAAAATAGAACAAGAATTCTTTTGGGGGAGGATTATGGTAGATTTATTTTGCTTCCTCATTATTTTTTAACCAGTTGAACTAAACATTTATTTTGGGTTCTAAGATGCAAGTAAAAAGTCCTAAGCAAAATGTATACTCCCCATTACATTATCATTATCCTGTTTTTACCCTCCCTCAAAAAGTCTTCGGTATAAATCAAAAGGAAGTCTACCTACAATTCTTTATTTCTGTAGGGATAAGAGTAAAATTCAACAGTGGCATCTAGATCTTATTTGCAAACCATTTCACCCTATACTCCTCGGGAACGTCAGGACTTTCCCAGGGAAATCTCATGAACTTCATTGATAGTGATGACTAAGTGCTTGGCGAGCCCTTGAACACCGCGCTATCTAAGCTGGTATTTCTGGACACCAGTATGCCAGCTCTCTGAATTTCCTTATCTTTATGTATACACTGGAGTAAAGTATCAGTGTCTACCTTCTGCAATGAGAATGAAGATCAAATAAGGTGATAAACTGTTTGCACAAGTGCCTAGCACATTGTAGCCATTGAAAAATGTTAATGATAATGATTATCATAATTTCAGAAATATTTCTTATTTGCTTCCTAATTAAGGACAATCTTCAAAGCTCATACTGAGATATGAGAATCATTAATTCCCTGATAATAAATCTGAGTTAGCTATTTAAAAAAACTAAACCAAATAGACAGAGCCTTGGTCAATTTAGAGGAACAAAAAAGAGAGAGAAGATCCAAATTAATGCAATTAGCAATGAAAAAGGCAAAATCATGATGGACACTGCCAACATAAAAAAGCATCATTAACAATTATTTCACAAACTGAAAATGAGCAGTAGAAATCAAAAGAAATGGATAGATTCCTAGATACATATGAATTGCCAAAATTGAACCAAGATTTAAAAACCCTGAATAATCCAGTAATGGGGAATGAAATTGAAAGACCAATACGTAATCTCCTGACTAGGGTTTAATCCCTGGCAATGCAAGCAGTGCCAGCCCTGCCCCACCTCCGGGGTGTGCCAGACTGCGACTGAGATTGGGCGTGGTGGCCCATCCCTGTAATCCCAGCGCTTGGGGGGCTGCAAACAGGAGGATCCCTGTGAGCCTGATCTCCGCAGTGAGACTCTGTAGACCCTGTACTAAATGCATTTTTTAAAAAAAACAAAACCTTGCAAACTAATTAAAGCCCAGGTCCAGAATGATTTACTGCAGAAGTCCTCAAAAGCTGCAATGAAGTCCTGGAATCAATACTTCTCAATCTTTTAAATGAAAAGGAGTATCCCAAAGTTATTCATGAATGCTTCCATTACTCTAATTCCAAAACCAGACAATGAGCCAACAGAAGAGAACTGAACACAAATATGTTTAATTAATAGAGATATAAAATATCAGCAACAAGATATTGGCAATCAATGCAGTGAATCAAAAAAACAAAAACAAAAACAAAAAAAAAAAGTAAAACAGAACTCGTACACACCATGACCACCAGCAAGGCTTCATCCCAGGAATGAAGAATGGTTCAATACAAGCAAATCAATAAATGCAATTCATCACATAACAGACTCAAGACCAAAAATCACATTGTCATCTCAAGAAACAGAGAAAACCTTTTAAAAAATCCAACATCCTTTATCATAAAAATACAGAGGAAAAATAGATACAGAAGGTCCTTATTTTAAACTCATGAAAACTATTTATGACCAACTTACTGCCAATATCATATTAAATGGGAAAAAAATAAAAGCTTTCCTCCTAAAGTAGGAACAAGCCAAAGCGTCCATTATCACCACTCCTGTCCAACACATACTCACAATACTAGCAAAAGCAATTAGGCAAGAAAAGGAGATAAAAGGGATACGCATAGGAACAGAAGGAGGGCAATTATCATATCTGCAGGTGACATGATCTTTTACAGGGGAGATTTTAAAAATCCACCAAAAGACTCTTAGAATTAATAAACAAATGTGGTAAGGTAGCAGGATATAAAATTAACATTCAAAACTCAATAGCATGCTTTTTTTTTTTTTTTTTTTTTTTTTTTTTTTTGCAGAACCGGGGATTGAACTCAGGCACCTGTGCTTGCCAGAGAAGCGCTTATTCCACTGAGCCATCTCCCCAGCGCCTTGAGCCATCTCCCTGGCCCCTCATTGTATGATACTGTAGCTTTACATTCTGTTGCGTATTAGAGTACTGCATGTAAGAGTTAGGCAAGTAAAAAGAAAGTCATCAAGTCAGAGTTTTCTTTGACCATTTCTTTGTTCTGATATTATAATGTACATATTATATACAATTCCTCATTTAGTGACCAATTTACTTAGTAACCCAGTCACAGGAATGGAACTTGGTCATTAAAAGTGGAATTCCGGGGCCAGGGAGATAGCTCAGTAGAATAAGCACTTGCTTATTGAAGGGTCTGA
>NW_004524630.1:4561003-4565951 GCF_000260255.1 Octodon degus
CTTGCCCATCTTCTGCATATAACTGTATGACTTGACTTATTCATGTTTCCTAGCTCTTCTCCTTTCCCTCTCTTGATTAGTTAGTCCTTGAGATCCTTCTTTCCTACACATCTCATTTTAATACAGAGTGGTGGACAGCTAACTGGTGGGCAACTTGGCACAGCCAGCTGGATTGAACTAACATGGGGCTGGGCCCCCTGAGGGTTGTTGCCAGCAGCATAAAAGCCAGGTGAGGAGAAGCTGTGCAAACCCTGTTCGGGATGCTTCTGGAGAAGCTGCTGTTGCTGCTGGAAGCTGCTAGCTCTCTTGGGCTGTTCTGCTGGAGGACCTGTCACCCCGGCTTTCCCAATGAACTATGGAGGAGCTCTGGTCCTCATCTTGAGCATCGCTTCCTGGCTCTGGAGGGGAAGATGGTGCACTCCTCAGCCTCATGGAGAAGCTTGTCACATTGGCTTTCCTGCTGGGAACTCGGCTTTCCTCATTGCTGGAGGAGCTTGGGACCTCCCTGCTGCTGAGGAGGGCTGTGGTACTTTTGGGGGAGCTCTAGTTCTTATGTTGAGTGTCACTTCCTGGCTCCAGGGCAGATCCCTCAGCCTGCTGGCACAGATCCTTCATCCTCCTGGCACAGACTTTCTAACTTCCACCACTGACCTTTGGGTCTTCCCAGTGCAGATCCATGAACAGGCCTGCAGGAGACTTTGCTGCGGGCTCCAGGCCTCTAGCTGGACTCGTGAGCTCCAGGCCCTCAGCTGGATTCTTTAGTGTTTAGTGTGTGGATAGGTTTCCTGCACTTGTTGTATACAATTCTTTGGGTGATTCATTATAAAATATTATAAAATGTGTCCTGCATTATATTGCTTCCCTTGCAAAAAAAAAAAAAACCCCAAACCATGACACATAGTGACCCTGCAACAACCGTGAATACCAAACTTTCATAGAACGGTGTGCGTGCGTGAGTGGCCCATGCACATCCTCCTGTAGGCTTTCCATCAGGTCCAGAGTACTTGTAACACCTAATGCAATGCAGATGCTGTGCAAGCAGTCCCCAAATTGTATTTTTTTTTTTTATGAGCAGAACATATTTATTCAGGGAAAGAAAGCTCCTGTCCAAGAGAGGGACAGGAGGGGGGCCCAAGCAGGTTGTCTCCCGGGCAAATTGTAACATTTAGGGAAAATGATAAGAGAAGTCTGTACATATTCTGTACAAATATTCAGGTTGGCCAGGTGTGGCTCACTTTTCCTCACTCTCAAATCAAAGTCACTCTTGATTCACAAGTATGTTTAGGTACAACTTTGTGGACTCTTCAGTGTGGTGATCTATTTGTATCAATGACTTAGGACTCAAAGTGTGACCTAGTGATCCGGGTGTGAGGGTGCACACCTGTAACCCTTGCACGGTAGCGGACTTCAGTTAGGGGGATCACAAGTTCAAGTCCAGACTTAGGACTTTGCAAGACCTAGTCTCAGGATTAAAAATTTAAAAAGGCTGGAGATGTAGCTCAGAGTCAGTGGCCCTGCATTCGGTGCCCGGTACTAAGTGCAAGAAAGGATTCAGCAAGAGAGATAAAGAGTGGCAATCCACAGACAGGTGGGCGACCTTGGGCTCCTCACCGTGAGCTTAGCAGGCACACCAACGAGCCGGAGAGCAGGCCAGCCAAAGGAGCAGCGAGGGCCAGCTGCTGTCACAGTGCTGGGGACAGCGGGTCACTAAAGTCTTCACGGCTGGCTGCTGGGGCTCAGTTCTAAGTGTCACATTTGTACTGCCTCTCTTATTTTTGGAGAAGGAAAAGGTTGATTACATGAAAAGAATTTCATTTCTCAGAGTAGTATAAAATGAAGATGATAAAGACTCCGTCTGAGAAGAGATTAAACCCAAGTAGGGTGAAATAAAATCTAAATCTTTAAAAATATATCCTGGGCTGGCCAAATAGCTCAGCGGATTAAAGCACCTGCAAGCAGGGTCTCATTCCGCAGCTCGGACTCACTCATGGTGATCCTCCTGCTTTCAGCCTCCCCAGCCCTGGGATTACAGGCTTGAGCCACTATGCTCAGACTGTGGCTGGCTCAGCCCGCCTGGGGGCAGGGCTGGCGCGGTATGCGGTGCCGGGGATGGAACTGCGTCCCTGTGTGTGCCTAAGCTTGCCTAAGCAGGCGCTTCTGTCTGTTGAGTTATCTCACCTGCCCGAAAATATATTTACAAGACTTGAATTCAGGAACTCCAACAGTTGATCGATATAGCTGTGTTCACACCAGCCAGGAAGTGAAAGCAAGCCGAGTCCCTTCACAGAGAAGCGGACAAACACAGTCTGCACATGCACAAGGCAACACCACTAGGCTGTGAAAGGTGGGAGAGTCTCCTTTTCTCGCTGGTGTCCTGCGAAGTAAGCCCAGCCTGGGGAGAGCGCAGCCTCCAGCGCTTCCAAAGCCTTGTCGCCCTTGAGCTCAAGAGCCCCGGAGCCAGGACGCGTCCTCCATCTCTTCATCCGCCCCGTACTTCGGGGCCCTGCCGCTACTTCTCGGAATCACTAGAACTCACTTCAAAAGATAAACAAAAATGTAAGCTTAAATAACGAATTATTATTAATCCCTAAAGCATTTATTTAGTGCCTACAAAAATTCAATCCTAAGAATACTTCTGGGAGGGAGTGTCAGCCCCATTTTCCAGTGAAGAAACCAACCCTTGGAGTCACAAGGCCTTGGTGTTGTGGTGTATACTGTTGCCCACCGAAATAAGAGAGATTTCTGTGGCTCCGCTTCCTACAATATCTTCTTCGCAACTTAGAAATAAAAGTCTTTCATTCATACAAAAAACTCACAGGGCATTGATTGGTCTCACTAAAATGAAGTGATTATAAAATTAAATTCAAGAGTTTGGTCTTCAGTGAGTTTGGAAAAGTACACCCCACACGAGGCCCAGTCTAGGAAGCCTAGTGAGTTCTACTCCTTGTCGTAGAGAAGTAAAAACAAATCCAGCTTTTTCTTTGAGAAACTGGAGCGCACCCCAAGCCTGCGGAAGTCAATCTCCTTCCAAAGGCTACCGTCGGAGATTGAGTCAGCGCCGTCCCAGCGCGCCGTCCGACGACTCGGGGAGGCCGAGGCAGGAGGCTGCAGAGCCTGAGCTCAGCGCAGGGCCGGCCTCGAAATAAAGAAGCTTTGCGGAAGTAGCCCACTTCGGAGTGCTGGTCTCGCCTCCAGCAGCTCTGCGGGGAAAGTACAAAGCAGCCGAGGACTTATGGTGCAAGGCTGGTCTGGGGTGACGCCTTCCTCCTGCTCCAGAGCCGCGGCGGCCGCGTGCACCACGACTTTGCGCTGCGCGCTGGCTGCCTCCGCCGAGCGCCCGCGCCTCCCCAGCGCCGGCCGGGGGGCGTCGGACCGCAAGGTGGCTGCGCCACGCCAGGAAATCTCTGGCGACGTCTCCGGTTTTCCACACTGCGTGAATACCTGGAAGCTGAGCGTTGCCGTGGTGACCCTGGCCTCTGGGCCGGCGGGGACAGACAGGGCCCTGGCATCTGCGCAGGGCATCAAAGGCTGAGTACAAAGCGGTAGGTGACCGTCAGGCTGCCTAATCTTGGGGTCAAACATGAGCTTTCATGACAGGGAGACGCAACTCCCACTGATTTATCTCTGCTTTATCCTGTAACTGGCCATTTCAAGAATTCTATTTCGTGACTTCATATCAGTAATTGTTGGGTGGAGAATTTTTTTAAAAAATGCACCGGAATGTCTTTTCTAAACCAAAGGGGGGCTGGAATTTGCAAATCCCAAAAGTGACCCAGCAGAATGGTCAGGGCTGGCCCTAGGTTTATCAAGAATAGAGCCAAGGTGAAGTTCAAAGACCCAGGAAAATCAAAATAGGCAACAACTGGATGGGATTAGCTTAAATAAAACAAAGGTAGGGTGAAATAAGCCGCCCAGTGTTAAAGGTGACATCATTACTCAACTTCAGCTTTCTAAAACAATGTAGAAATCTAGAAAAAATTACCTAGGAGCATAAATCATTCCTCGCCAGCTCAAACCCAGGGAGGACAACCAACAACCAACTTGTACAAAGAAAGAGATTTTCTGGGCTCTTTGCCGTAAAGGCAAAAGATTAACCTGGCCTTCCCTCAGACATGCGGGTCAGGAGGCTGGGCAGGGGAGAGTTCTCCAAAACGTGCCGCTAGGAGACATGTTGTGTTGGATTTAATATTCTCTTATTTTAAGACTATAAAGTAGAATATAAAGTACATTGGTATCCTTTCATGCCAATTGTGTGTTTTAGGAAAGTTATCCATATTCAAAAATAAAAGCTTTTCCCCTCAATTTCTAACAATAGACCTTGGGGGACCAGGAAGATAGCTCAGTGGCATTAGTGCCTGCCTGGCAAATGCAAGGTCCTGAGTTGGATCCCTGGTACCAAAAAAAGAAAAAAGAAAGAGAGAGAGAGAGAGAGAGAGAGAGAGAGAGAGAGAGAGAGAAAAGAAAGAAAGAGAAAGAAAGAAAGAAAGAAAGAAAGAAAGAAAGAAAGAAAGAAGAAAAATACCTCCATCAATTTTATTCAGGATCATTACTTCAAGGTCCTTAAACTTACGAAAAAGTAACACATATTCCAATTATATTTTTGGATGATAACAATTTTCATGTTATTTTTTTCAGTTAATTTTCACAGAAAGGGTTCAGTGATAACTTAACCACTCCTGAATAATTTAATCTACAGTCTAATAACTTAACCTTTATAAATTTCAGACCGTAAAAAAAACTATGAACTGATAAAACATCTTACACTGTAAATATTTACTTGCCAAATCACTGATACTAACATAAAAGTTAAGTCTGTTTTTTTATTTTATTTTATGTATCAGTTGTTTAATTAGGTTCGCAGAAATTTAGAACACTAATTTATGAGGATAAATTCCATTTGTCAGAACCAAAACGGATCACAAGTAGCCCTGGTGCTGAGGAACAGCTT
>NW_004524630.1:4567256-4571408 GCF_000260255.1 Octodon degus
CAGCACCATTTTTCTTTCTCACTCTTATGTTCCTATTGTCTGCCTTTTATTTTGCACTTTATTTATACCTTGGGCTATACGTATAAGAGAAGCTACAGGATAGTCAGGCCCGGGTGCCCGATTTACTCACTCAGCATTGTGGTCTCCAGGTGCACCTATTTTCCGACAGATGTTTCAGGCTTGTCCTTGTTTATAGCAGAGTCATACTGCACGGTGGGTAGACACTGCATCTTCCTTACGCATTCACCTGTTGATGGGCGTATGGCTACGTCCAAGACTTTAGCTGTTGTGCCGCTGTGGACAGGCGCACGCATGCACACACCCCTGTGCTGCAACATCTTTAACTCTTAGAAGCATCCCCTAGAAGGGGAACAGCTGGGTCAGATGATAGAAGTCTTGTTTGCAAAGATTCTTTTTAATAGGCAGCCAGCTGCAGAGATGTACTCCTGTAATCCTGGCTACTCTGGAGGCTGAGGCAGGAGGACTGGGAATTAGGGATTAGCCTGAGAAACTTCACAAAGATCTGTGTCAGACTAAAATTTAAAAGACTTGGCAAATGGGCCAGGGAGATGGCTCAGTAGAATAAACACTTTCCTGGCAAGTACAAGGGCCTGAGTTCAATCCCCAGTTCTGAAAAGAAAAGACTTGGCAAGCAACTCAGTGGAGTGGTAGAGAGTTTGCTTAGCATGTGTCAGGGTCTCAGTTCAAGTCTCAACACTGCCAAAACACTAAACGAAAAGAAAAACTAGCAATCCTACAGCAGCTTTCACGCATCCGATGAGGCTGTTTCCACTTAGAAGAACAACTAAAATTCCTCAGCCTGACAACACCACCTTCCTGTGAGATTATGGAGTAACAGGATTGCTCACCTTTGCTGGTAAGAGTGCAAAGTGGTGCTGCCGGGAGAGGTGGTGCACACCTGTGGTCCCCACACTTGGGAAGCTGAGGCAGGAGGATCACTATGAGTTTGAAGCCAGCCCAAACTGCCTAGCAAGATTCTGATTCAAAAAAGAAAGAAAGAAAAAATCCCTGGTGCCACCAATAAATAAATAAATAAATAAATAGAGTAAGTTACAAGATGATGTGACAGTTGCTTATAAAACCAAACATAGTCTTGTCCTGTGATTCCATAACTGTGTTCCCGGGTATTGATTCAACTTCCTGGAAAACTTATGGCCACAAGGAAACACTTGAATAAGCATTTTTATAGCAGCTTTATTCAAAATTGCCAAATACTGAACACATCCCGAGTATGCTTTAGCAGGTGAACAAATGAACACCCAAGCAGTAGAATACTGTATGAGATGAAGAAAGATGTTCTCCTTGGCCCAGGAAGACACGAAGAATCTTACACACACACTGCTGTGGGAAATGCCCACCGAAAGCACCGTGGACTGTGTGCTTTCATGCATGAGGTGACATTCTGTGAAAGGCAAGAAGCCCAGTGACAAAGTCCCAGAGCAGGTGCCAGGGTTGGCAGAAAAAACAGAACAGATGAAGCCAAGCGGCTTTCCAGGGTAGCAAAACCATGCCAGTGTCACCCTAGGTGTGCATACGTACAGCTAGGCGTCTGCTGAGCCCATAGAACTTTCCAGCATGAAGAGTGGTCCTTGATGAATGCAAATTTTAAAAAATCATTTGGAAGATAGGGCTACGCAGAAGAAAGGCAGACTACAACAGAAAGTCTGACTGCATTGCAAATGGAAGTAGCAACCTCCCTGGAAGGGCACGAGGAAAAGGCAAACCTAAGGAACTCTGGAAATGCACGAAGGCTACAAGCTTGCAGGCAATTTAAATTGGCATATAAAAACAAACTCTAGTTGACAAAGCCACTTCCCATAAGAGAACAGGTCAACAATTCCAGTACCACTATACACGGATACTGGAACTGAACTGCTGAGTAAGTGGATGGCAAGAGACAACAGTCAGGTTTCTCCCTGTCGGATCGTGGTTCACAGACAACAAAATGAGAAGATCGGAGTAACCCATGCAATAATCTTCTAATGTTGGAGCCTTCAGCATGAACCCAAGCTTAGCTTGATGCAGATATAATGGCTCCATCCACAGGTGCCTATAGATACTGTTTGTATGCACATGTAAGTGTGCTGGCTTTCTCCCCTGACTCTGTCAGCTAAAAGGGTCTAGAAACAATGACACCTCAGTAGCAATAAGCATGCCTAGCAACAGGTTTTAGTTCCTAATACCATTTGCCAACCAGAATTTTCTGAATAAATGACTGAGTCCATGACCAAAATAGAGAATATACAAGATGAGTTTAGAACGTTTTGTAGCATCATTTTGTAGTGCTAAAAAAAAAAAGGCCCACATTAATGGGACTCAATTAAAGGAATGCAGAAATCAACTAAAGAGCTCCTAATAAAGTTGGAGCTACAAAATCAGTAAGTTAGCATTAGATTATAGTATAAGGTATAAAATAATTATTGACAAGTCCATAGTGATACAATACATAAGTATTTGGATGAATGGAAGGATGGATGGATGGACAGATGGACGGACAGATGGATGGACAGACAGAGGTAAAGATGGATGGATGGACAGACAGACAGGTGGATGGATGGATGGATGGATGGATGGATGGATGGATGGAAGGAAGGAAGCAAGCAAGCAAGGAAGGAAGGATGAATGGATGGATGGATGGATGGATGGATGGATGGATGGATGGAATGACGGACGGACGGACGGACGGACGGACAGATGGGTGGACGGACAGATGGGTGGACGGACAGATGGGTGGACGGACGGACTGACAGACGGATGGATGGACGGATGGATGGGTGGGTGGATGTGTGGGTGGGTGGATGGATGAAAAGCCTGACAGATGAGGCCAAACTCAGGTGCAGAATTCCTAAAACTTTACACCTAGACTCCTCCCCTGAAGGAGAAAGAGCATGACTTTCCACTACATTCTACCTTCTAATCTGAAAGCACAACCCAGAAAGTGGGGAAATGAACTTCCCAGGAGGGAAGCCTGACCACCGCTTCAGTCACGTGACCACCACGTCAGCAAGGGATCAGCCCTGCGGCCAGTACATGCTCCTGGATGCGATGAAGATGGCACTTTGCTTCTTTGATGTTCATCCCAGAAATCCAGAACCTCATGCTAAGCGTGAGAAAAACATCAGAGGGAAATAAAAGCAAGCAGACGTTGCGGGTTGGTCTACCCTTCCCTGGCCGGGGCTCTCCTGCACCATCAAGGCCAGCACAGTCAAGGGGTCTGAGAAACCACCACGGCTGAGAGGGACCCAAAAATGACACAGTAAGTAAGTACACCGCTGAGTTTGGTTGTAGCTCCATGTACGCTTGCCTGCCGTGCACAGGGCTTTGCCTTCGATCTCCTGCACACGAGAAGAGAAGAAAGTAACGTGGTATCCGTCATAAGATTCTAGAACTGAGAAGTTCATTAGGAAGAAATTAACAATATCTGAATCAAATATGAAATTAATAATAATGTATTTATTATTTTAGTAAGGGAAGATGCCCGCGATAGGTGAAGCTGGATGCAAAACACATAGGAGTGCTCTGCAGCTCTATCTTGATTTTCCTATAAACATAAAACTATTCCAAAAGAGAATTTTTTTTGTGTGTGTGTGCAGGGTCAAGTTTGGGCCAGCCTTGCATTCCCTTTATAGCCACCAAGCTTTTCTCAAACTCACAGTGATCCTCCTGTCTCAACCTCCTGAGTGCTGGGGTTACAGGCAAGAGCCACCATGCCCCCTTTCGAACGTTTATTTTTAAAACATGCAAGCATTGGGGATGCAGCCCTGGGCTAGGCAAAAGCAAGGTCCTGGCTGCCTGAGCTCAGTCCACCGCACTGAGAACGAATGCACAAACGATGCCTCAAGGAGCACTCAGCAGTACGAACAAGGTGACGGTACGTCGCCACTACGCAGAAAAAAAAATGCTGAAGATCTTTCCAGGCGTCAGTCACGTTAGAATCTTACTCCAAGGCTAGTTAAGACATCTCTGTCCTTCCTGTACAGTGGGGAAACAAAAGCAGTGTTCATGTTGCTGTGTGGAGGCTATTGTTGGCTTCAAAAGCTGAACAAAGAAGAAGACGTGGTAGGAGAGCGTACGTGATGCCTGCCTACCGCAGCGGCTTCTGGGTCTTGCGGCTCAGCACCTCCCACACGG
>NW_004524630.1:4571843-4579243 GCF_000260255.1 Octodon degus
ACAAGAAAGTAGATCCTGCAGCCCTAGCTCCGAGGGCATGGGATCTCCCGCCCCCGAGAAGGTGCAGGACCTTGGGCCAGGAGGCTTGCTTGGCCTCAGGGCCCAAGCAGGACTCACCGTGGAGTCTGCTGTGGGGTGCCTGGGTGCCCCCACCCTGCGAGGCTCATATCTGAAGGCCCCAGGAGTCCTCCACCTGAGAGATGTAAAGACAGAAAGAACCTAAGTGCCCTGTGGGAGGACAGCATAGTCTGCAGAGTCCAGCAGAGGCAGAAGAGGAAACCCGAAGACACAGGCAGGAGGAAGGGGGCCGTGGAGAATTATGGAGGATGAGCAGAGAGAGGGGCCTCTTGTGAGGTCTTCAGCACAGAGTGAAAAATATGGTAAATGACACCTGTGAACTAAGCAACTGCACTGAAGATGGCAATTTGTAATAGTAGGTTCATGCTTGGAGTGCCTGTCATTCTGGTCTTCTGAATGGGGGCTGCTTGTCATGACATGCCAGTTGCTGCTGTGCTGTCTCTCAGATAGATGATTGTTCAAAAAGAAGGGGGTGGTGAATGAAGGCAGGAGACAGGAAAAGGAATGTTGTGGGGCTGTCCTGCTTCAAGGTTGTATATGATTAGATCTTTGGACTTATGTGTAAACGTAAGAAGTATATAATTCTTTATGCCTATTTTTAAAATATATTGTAATTTTTAAATTTTTTTTCATCATATTCTGTAGGGACTTAAAGTTCAACATATCAATACTTGATGAAAAATACCTGTTCCATGTTATGCCTAAGATGTTTGATATTCAGACAGATACTGAGGTTAAGCTTAACAGCCTAAGTTGTATGGTAATAACAATAAGCTTGTCTTCTGGATGGTTAACAGCCTATGTTTGCAGACCAAAATTAGAGAAAAAGGAGGGCCACAAGGAAAGCAAACATTTTGGCCCTAGCCTTCCAAGGTCAATTAAGACTCAGGACATATGAGAACTTGTACTGTAATGTCATGTAACTCAGTAGTGTCCCAAATTTTCTCATCAAGGAGATTATGGGACCAAAGAGGAAAGTGATCGATGATGTAGAGTGTGCCTAAGGAGAGTCACCTGGAGAGAAAACATTCTCTCAGGCTTTCACAGAAAGCACACTGACCAAGCAATGGCCGTGACTCATCCACATGGCTGACACTGACAAAGGTTCTACAATCTGAGGTACAGGATCTCAGGACAAATCCTGAGGGGATTTCCCTGACCTTATCAGACCCAAAAGCTACAACTCTTGTTGCATAGGTCTTGCTTTATCTTGATCTTAACCATCCCGCAGAAAAATATAAAAACGAAGTATAAGAAATAAAGCCATGCTGTTATGTTGAGCTGTAGAGGACTCAGGTCAACAATTTCTGACATTGCCAGTGAAGTGGAAGACCCAATACTATTATGGGCTACTGGACTCTTTTAAAATATTTTGCTAAGTTAACACGTTTATAATATTCAAATAACGGAACTAAACAAAAAAAGGGGATACAGATGAATGTCCATTTTGTATCTGTGTATTCAAAATGGTTAGGATAGATATATAGTTACATTCTCTTAATGAATAGACAGATTTGTTCTAATAGTGTTTGTAAATAGGATATCATGTCCACATCTTGTACAGCAGTTAACCACTAGGAAGAATGTATGCAATGTGTTAATTATTGAAACTGTTCTATCAATTTGGTTTGAAACTGTCTCATTGCTATTTGTTTCTCGATAAAATTATGGGGAAAAAGTACGGTAAACGCGGCTGGCCAAATGTCATTCGGCAGAAAGGCAGCTTTGTGAAAACAGGACTGTGGGTCCTTGTTAATTTTATTCACCGGATCTGGCGCCTCCTGAGTTCTGACATTTTCCCGAAGTCAAACGGCCAGGAAAGGGAGCCGCTGGGAATCAATTCAGGGCACAGAGGTGGCCAGGGCGGTGCAGCCCACGATGCTCAGGAGAGAGGACTTCTGGAAGGGCTTCAGAAAGTGGTGGGAATGACACATAAGTGCATTCAAAATCAGGGGAAGCATTTTGAGGGGGATTAATAGAGTGTGCATCTTACTGTCATAAAGTCCTGAGGTTCCACCCCTCCCCCCATATTGTTTAATCACACCTCCTCCGTGCATGTGTTTGTCCTTTTGCTTTCTTCAGGGCTGGGCGTGGAACCCGGGTCTTGCTGCTCAGCAGCACTCTCCCGTGAGCCACCCCCCAGCCCCTTCTTTGGACCTATGTATTTCCTCTTCTTCTATTGCTTGGAATCCACAATTTGATTTTAAAAAAAAACCCAAAACAATACTTTTGTAATTTCTAGTTCTGGCTGCAAGACTTTTTTCTGAGAGGCTTAATTTTCATTTAAAAGGTGACAGACACAAACAGCACTCTGCTGAGGTTCCCCAATTCTCAAGAAAGAAGAATCTCCAGGGGGACAAACATGAGAACATTATACTCAAAAGGGGGCGAGAAGTTCCTAAAATCCAGTCAGTGAAGGTCTCATTCCTACTGTAGCAACAGAGGCAGGGGAAAGGGACTGTTTCCCTTGCTTTTGCGGAAGACTGAAATCATAACTCCGTTTCTTTTCCACGTATACTAGTCCTCTTACATTTTGTTCTTGTTCTTTAAATTGGTTGTAGAGATTGATGAATTTTATTTTGCTTTTTTTATTTTTAATTTCTTTTTTTTACATTTTAAATAATTTTATTGAGAAACAAATAGCAATGAGACAGTTTCAAAACCGATTACTAGCACAGCTTCAATAATTAATACATTGCATATTGTTGCCTTAGTGGTTATTCATTGTACAAGATGCAGACATGACATCCTTTCCAATTTTTTTTTTTTTTTTTTTTTTGATGAATTTTATTTTGACAAATGTGGGCATGCATAAAACATTTTGATCATTCTATTTAAAAGCATTTGGGGATTTGCTCAGTTTTAAAACACTTCTTGTTTCCATAGGAAGCTTAGGAAAAGAGGTTAATGTATGGAACAGATGAAATTTGTGAGAAACACAAATGGCACAATAACGAGGACTTGTCTCCCTTCTTCCTCCCCACACACAAGATGACAGCAATTCTTATGTCACACATAACCAGACTTTTAGTTGGTTTTTGTTTTGTTTTGTTTTGTTTTTGCACTGGGGATTGATCACAGGACCTTGCACTTGCCAGGCAGGTGCTTAGGCTGTTGCGCTGTCTCCCCAACCCTTTAAACTTTGGCACAGCCAGGATACCTCATGGAGGCAAACTACAATTAGGCCTTTGGCCGTCAGCTTCCAAGACCCTGGAGGTCGGCCGTGGGAGGCCGCAGGAGGCCTGGCTTCCTCGTTCTGGCCCTCGTGGTGGTCATGCCTGAGCAAGGACAGAGCAGGAAGCTAGTGTACCTGAACAGGTGTGACAGATGGCTGCGCGGGCAGCAAGCCTGGAAACCACTCGCTGAGTCACGAACTACCGCAGTTCTCAAGCGTAGCACTTTGTAATGGCTTTCCTAACATTTTGAGGAGCTCACCAGCTCGCCAGGCTTGGGTGAGCAGCAGCAGGAACAGCCAGGGCCCTGTGGGCTGGCGTCCCGGAGCGGGCACCCCGTTGCCTAGAATGGGGAGTGCAGCTGGCCCAAAGCCAGTGTGGAGTAAAAATCTGGGTGCTCGCCATGTAGTTAAGTGTCTCAGGCAGCGAAACCAGCCTGAGGAAAAAAACTTGGAAACTGAGTCAAGTGATCTGAACAGAAGTCTCCCTCACTGTGGTCTGAGTCACCTGGAATCCAGGAGCCAGCTTACGGGCATCTTGGCTGGGAAACAAGTTTTGTTTTAGGCACTCCGTGTTTGTTTGGACTCAATCCCCTCTAGCTATCTTCTTCCAAATTCTACCCATCTAAGTCTTATTCCCTTCATTACCAAAGTCCATTAGCAGGATTTACGGCGTCTACCACCCTTTATGACAAGACTGTTCTTTGCAATTGCCTTATACAAAAAAGCCCCCCATAAATGTTTGTTCGGGAGGTCTGTCACATCCCCTCAGGGGCTGCTTATCCTGCCTTCATCACTACTCTGTGGGTGTGAAGCCAAGTGCCCTGTCCTTTTGGGGGGCGGGGTCCCTCCCGACAGCTTCAAGCCAGAAGATAGAGAATGCAAAACAAACACACAAACAAAACCTGAAACCAGAAATTTGCATCTGCTTGGGTCCTTGCAAGGGCAGCGCCTTCCCAGAGTGAGAGATGCTTTTGAAATGGGAGGGGAGGGGCTCAAGCTTTCACCTCAGGGCAGCCTCTGGGGTTTTGAAAACCTCCCAAGTGGCCTGTTTGCCCCTGGTGCCTTAGGGAGGTACCACAGGTGAAAGGTGACTTGCTGGAGAGCGAAAATACACCGGTGCTAAAAGCTGATTAGGGGAGACTCAGCACGGCTGAAATTCGGTGTGCCCCAGTGGAAAGGGGGCCCCAGCTGGGGCCAACGCTGCCCAAACCGCAGGCAAACAAAAGCTTGAACATAGCTAGAAGAGCGGTATCAGGAAAAGTGGTCCTCGGAAAAAAATCTTTTTAAATTATGTTCATTTCTTTCCCCAGAGGTGCTGGAATGACATGACCGCCAGCAGACTGCCCGCCTGAGCACAGCTCTGCAGCCCCGGGGATGTCCGCAGTGACTTGTCACTCGCTCGCCATTTATGACAGGAGAATAATGGTCGCCACCCCACAGGTCGGCTGGGAGGGTTAGCGAGGTTGAGGCATACTGCGCACCTGGCACTGTGCCTGGCATTAGCAGGCATTATGCCCAGGTTCGCAGTGCGTGGTTTCCACCTAGGCAAGCAGTCTCTGACAAGGACACCACACGTGCACCTTGTCTGCGTGTGAGGGTAGCCCAAGACTCCGACTAACCCGGTACTTGAGGCAGAGACCTGCACCCACCCAGGGCGACAAAGAATACTCATCACTCTGTGGGTCTCAGTTATTCAAAACTACCCGAGGTTGGTGCTCACTACTAGCCCAGCCACCTAGGAAGCCGGCACAAGATGGGAGGGAAGAAAGACAGAAAATACTCCAGGATGCATTTCTGAAGTTTTGTATTTTGCTTTGGTTTTTTATTTGCTTGTTTGTTTGTTTTGTTTTTTTAGGCAGGGTTTCATGACTCAGTTCAGGCTGGCCTTGAACTCACATTGTAGCGCCGGCTGTCCTCAAACTTCCAGGGATCCTCCTGCCTCAGCCTCGAGAGTTCTGGGGTATAGAGGCGTGCACCACTACACCTGGCTTGCTTTGGTTTTTTAATTCTTTTAATTTGAAAAAATTGGGAAACCTGTCTTTTATCTTTTGGTGATAATAAAGGGCAAACAAAGAATCAGTTTTGAAATTACAGAAGAAAACTGTAACAATCATGTTGAATCATAAAAGAAAAATAAGTAAGGGCTGGCCAGACAACGCAGCAGATTTCAGCACCTGCTTAGGCATGTGCAGGGGCCGGGGGTTCGATCCCTGGCTGTGCAGGTCCCACCCCCTGAGAGTGGGTGTGGTGGTGCACACCTCTAATCCCAGCACTTGGGAGGCTGAAAACAGAAGGATCTCCGAGTCGGATCTATATGGTGAGGCCCTGTAGATCCTGCACTAAATGGTTTTTTTTTAAAAAAAAAAAAAAAAAGTCTGTTCAGAAAAATAAGTAAAGTTTTCTTGCGTAGTTTAAATTTGGACAGAACATTGTGTATAGGGAGAATATGGCGTGTAAATTTGGACAGAACATAGTGAGTATCTTCTAGATGAAATTCTGGGAGACTGAAGATTCCTACAGTTATCTTTCTCTTTGGTGAAGAATCTACTGAACATCTAACGGTCAACAGAAGCTGGTGTAGATAGCTACAGGTCATCTAGAATACAAGAGACCTGAGTCCTATATCTGGCTGTACCACCAACCTAATGGCTTGTGACAAGTGACTTGATGTTCTGTGCCCCAGCTCCCCCAAGAATCAGGTGGGGATAAAACATTTAGGGCAACAATACTGAGAATTAAAAAATGCTTTTTAAGATGAAAGTCTAAATGACCATAAAATATGTCATTCTCCACCAGCAAGAGACCCAGTCACTTCTGTTAAAGCTAAGTCCCTAGAAAAATTATTGTGCTTGGCAGAGCTTCAAGCAAAACAGCGCTTTAAAACTGAGGGTGCCCGTCCCCCCTCCCCCTCCCAGCGTCCTGCCACCCTGAAATCTCCTACATATCTGAGTTGTATGCTTACTTTCCAAAAGTTAAAAAAAAAAAAAAAAAATCATGGGCTATGAACAACAACAGGACGATCACTTAATAACATCTTCAGAAACCTTCCATTATGGAGAATAAAAATATTTTTCTTAAGAGTAGAAGACCCAGGGCCAGGAATATAACTCAGTGGCACAGTGCCTGCCTGGCAAGCGTGAGGTCCTCACTTCGATTCCCAGTACCAAGAAAAACAGCAGAAGAGCTGTTGCAGATGCCCTAAGCAGCAGTAGGCAGTGGAATGTGGCCCAGAAGGAAACTGTCACCTCTATATTTGGGAACACAAGGAATGGCCTAGATGTGCACAGAGGAGGAGGAGTTGTGTCAACATCACAGCAGCAGAGACCCGGGACTTGCAGCCGCTCCTCACCTTTCCTGGAAGCAAAATGACTCAGTTTCCCCAGCCCCTGCCACAGCCATGTGCATCAACCCCCTTCGGTCCACCAGTCCCCAGTCCCCGCCAAAATGCGTCCTGACGTCACACCAGCTTCCTCGTGTACAAGCAGAGAATTCTTATTCAGTGAACAGGCCCTTCATTTTGAGGGAAGCAACTAAAATGAGCATTCATTTGTAATTACATTAAATTATATTTACTTCTAAATTTATAATATGTACATCTCCATATATCATATAACAAAAATCAAATATTCTATTATAATTATCCATCATAAACCTTAAAAAATAAATAAACCATTTCTGCTGTCCTTCACCCACTTGCGTCCGAGTCTCTTTGCTCCCTCCCAGGGCTCTGTACTCATCTGACTTTGGAGCTACGCATCTTTCCCTCCCATGTTTTCACACATGTAACTGTCGTTTCTGTCCACACACAATTTGGAGTATTATTTGTAGACTATTTAAGTTTCCATTTGTTGTACTATAAATACTAAAATAAATACAAACCCTTCACACGTTTTTAAGAATTAGAGAACGCAAGGGCTGGCCAGATAGCTCAGTGGATTAAAGCACCTGCTTAGGCAGAGGAAGGGGCTATGGGTTGGATTCCCTGTGTGCTGTGCCAGCCCCGCCCCCAGGGCATGCTGAGACTTGGATTGAGACTGGGAGTGGTAGTGCACACCTGTAATCCCAGCACTTGGGAGGCTGAAAACAGGAGGATCACTATGATTCCAATCTGTGTAGTTAGACCTGTACTAAATACATTATTAAAAAA